>NW_022280034.1:14503011-14610565 GCF_004355925.1 Anarrhichthys ocellatus
TATATATATATATATATGTATAAAACGCTCTGAAAGGAGCCTCTTTGCATAATGCTTTAACTTTTCAAATTGTAAATGGGTATGTTGACATTATTACTATTACTATATTATATTTATACCTTAAGTAAAGGACCTGAGTACTTCCTCCGCCCCTGTGTCAACTCTGCATTATTTAGAGCAGAGGTCTTCAACAGGGGGTCCGCGACCCCTAGGGGGTCCGTGAAAGTTTTGGTTGATTAGACAATATATATATTTTTATATATCTTTTATATCTTATTTTTAATCTGTCCATTAAAAATAATAGTTCAGTATTGTATGAAAGATAACAGGTATGTTCATGCATGGCAGTGGCACTAATAGGCCATCACTCATTTTGTTTTCCACATTTATGTTTAAAATGAAAACGTAAATTTGAATAGCTTGTATGCATGATTATCATGCAATTGACAGACAATGTTGATATTGGCATTGTATCAGTTGACATGGTATGTTTATAAATGGCACTAGGCCCAGTTTAAACACAATTTTATACAATATATATAGTCGGGGGTCCCTGCTCCATCTCTCTATCAGTTTGGGGATCCTTGGCCTGAAAAACGTTGAAGACCCCTGATTTAGAGCATGCTTCACTCTAAAACTCTGGTTTTATATTTCTAGTATTACCCTGTATACGCATAGATACCCCTACACAAAAATGTTTTAAACACATACATTTTGAGTATAGATTTGCACTTACAGCCCTCGTATTTCAAAAATAAATCACATTTTTTCAGTTTGGCTCCATCTCACTTTCCCCACTTTTGTCCTCCACCCTCTGTTGTTTTCCTGTTTCTTGTGAAACTGGACGCTGAGAGGTTCTCTGTTTCCACAGAGACTGCCCACTTCTTATGTCTCTCAAACTCACGCTGGAGAGTAAACAAGCAGCTCGTTCACCTGTTTCGCTTTCCACTCACCCCTCACTTCAAGAGCAGAAGCAATAAATATATAATAATGTAAATACATACAGCGACTGTAAATGCTATATATTACATACACATGCGCTCCCAGTGTGCGTTTATCTGGACTTTTGCTTTCCCGTGTGGTTTCTGTCATGTGATGCTCAGGTTAGCGAAACATCAAGCATCACATCAAGCACAAATAGATTGATAAAGCATGTGAGCCTCAGCAGTAGACGGGGGGGGGGGGGGGGGCGGTAACACTATAAAAAAGTTGCTTTATACATGTTTTTATAAGCAGAAATGATGTGCCCATATTTTCGGCACACACAAACAATGACAATTGTACAGCAGCATTGCCCAGTCAAAGCACATTTCAATCAGTTAAAACCATCTTAATCAGGAGAGGCTTGGCTGCCAATGAAAAGCATTGATATGCAAGAAATACTAATAAAAACAGGCATTCATGAATAGATTTCATTTGTGATATTTGGGTGATATTTTTTGGTATACTCACAAGGAAAAACAAATGTGTTTATATTAATCATACATTCTAAAAGTAAAGACACACTACATCCAATATATTTGTGAATAACCACTAAAGATTATTTTTCCCAGTACGAACTACAACTCCAGTGATACAAAAGTGTGACAGCCCGGCTCTCAGACTGTGAGACAAACGTTGTATGGAATATTGAAGTGCATTTATTTACAACACATCAGCAGAAAATAATACACGGGTACACAAACGATTATTAGACAACAAAAAAGTGTGCGTGTTGAATAAAACGAGGAAAGCCCAGGTGTGTCCGATGCCACTGACTGTGCTGCCTTCAGGTCCAGCTCCTGCTGATCTCAGAGCAGCAACATGGCAAACAAGAGGAGAGGCAGTCACAAAAGAAACAAGCCCTTTCATGTGGCTATTCTTTACAGGCAGCAATATCATTTACTGATGGAAAGAAACATGTTTATTTCACAATAAAGGCCTGCCTACTCACTTGGCAAATATATGGCATGTTTTCTGTTTTTTTAGATGAAAGATTTTGATTTTATATTTCATGATGAATAAGAAATGAAAAGGTGATCAACCTGCCATCGTTTTCCATGTTGGTCTCAGGCTGGACGTCAGCCTCTTCTGTCCTCGTCTTCCTCCAATTCTGCAGCCAGGGAGTCGGAGCTTCTTCTCAGGTCCTGTTGTCTGACAGTAAGAAGGCTGCAGACTGACTTCAGCTTCCACCTCTTCAGCGTCTATCATCTCCAATGGAGAGTGTTGATGGAGGTTGTAAGTAAAGAACGGTTGTTGTAGACACTTGCGTCGGTCGGGGTCCTGTTGCAGCACCAACTTTCTGGTTCCCTCTGTCCCTTTCTATTAGCTGCTCAACGTCATCAATACCCTTGAGCTGCACGTATCTTGAGTTCGTAGCATAGAACCCTGTGTTGTACTCGAACTCCTTGGGCGTCTTGAATCTCCAGGCCGTTGATTTGTTGCTTGACATAGAAGTCTGTACCCTTTCCTCGGTCCAACACATAGTCAGCTGAGTCTTTATGATGAAGCTCAGCTGACATAGTCCATCTGCAAAGGACTTGAGGGGGAACCCTGTAGCCAGCTCTGCAGCTACCAGGCCCTAAGATCACATGTCAATGGCCTCATTGAAAGGAATATGTAACATGATCTGCATACAGACACCAGGCACAACGGCAGAAACAGGACATGCCAGGCCAAAGTCGATCAGTTTGACTTTCAGTGGCTGCTGATGGCGGTCCACAGCCATAATATTTTCTGGTTCGAGGTCAGCATGCACAATGTCCATAGACTTGGTGGGACAGTGCTGTGGCCAGCTAGTGTAAAATGGGTCGCAGCTCTGTCTTTGAAAGACCCCGGTTGTTTCTGTCCTCCATGTAATCCCACAGATTCTGATCCAGGAGCTCCAAATTAAGGCAGGTGCGATCCTTGTCGAAGAAATCCACTTAACCATGTTGCAAAGTGTCTGGATCCAGACACCGCAGCTGCTTCAGGATGTCAATCTCCATCCTTGCCTATGGAGGGATTCTGTGGTCGTTCTTGTTGACCTCGATGGCCACCGCCTTGTCCGTTCTGACGTTGCGGCATTTGGTCAGAAAACCAATGCCGCCCTCTCCAAGGAAGGCCTCCACCTTGTGGCTCTTTCCAATTTAGCTCCGGTTGAATGTCTGGAGGTCTTCTGTGTTGAAGAAGGAGATTAGATGTGGTCACATTTGAACAATAGAATGAAAGAACATAACAAATAAACAACACTGTGAACGCTCAATGTTTCTTCAAAGAGAAGCTGAATGCTCCGCTGAATTCACCTGCTGGCTGCTAACTTTGTCCGTTTGTTGCTTGCTGAGATCAGCTGCCTGTTGTTCGGTGACAGCGGTGAGACTCGACCTGAGGTGCAATTCTCTGTTGGTTCATCACTAAGAGTGACAATATTGCTTGTTGCTTACACTGGAAGTACCCAGGTAATAACATATTATGACATACAGTGACACACACAGTATAAAGTTTGCACGTAATCCCTTGTAAGCCAGTTTTCATTGCAGGACATCGTAAGCGTCAGTGGGACGCAGGTTCAGGTTCCATGCCTCTGTGTGCTGCGGCCTGTTTGTGTACTTTGGATAAGCCTTGCACTCCCTCAGAAAGAGGAAATAGAATCAACAAAGCAAACAAGGTCAGGCTTAAAAGTTCTTATTGATTGGAATGAATTGCTCATGGCGTCACTGGCAGAAATGAAAAACAGATTTGCAAAGATTGACTCATAGCAGAGTATTAATTATTAAGCACAATGTATGTTCCTGAGTTATGATGTGTGCTCTACGTGTGCCTTATGGATGTCTATTTTCCTAAAGACAGGATTTTTTTTAGTACGCCTTAGGTCCTTTGGAAGTTTTACTGTCCAACTGTCTTTTTGTCAGCGATCTACATATTAGTACCTCGTAAACAGTCCCATTCTCTCTTTCTACACCACCGCATTAACAAATTTATAGTCCTGGCTTTCATATATATAGTATTTTCTTTGGTTCCGTTCCCATCTAAGTCTTGCTTATTTAAAAGCCGCACAACCTCATACATTACCTGTGGAGTCTTAACATTATGTCACCATGGGATCGGGGTCCTGCCCCTGCACTTAAAAGCCCCCCCGATGACGGACAAAGACATAATCAAACGAACTCGGAGGAAAACGTGGCCTCGCCTCGCGCCTGTACTGCACAGTGCAAACACACGCGCGGTAGATGGGTGTGTTGAAGGTAAAAGCTATATTAAGTCATTTTGCACTCTGGCAACCCCGGGTGGAGGTATGAAGAAACTGTTCGAAGTCTTCATGGATATTAAGCAATAGAATGTACAATGAAGAACACGGTCTAAACACGGTAACCATTTTAAAGAGTGAGACTGTCTATCTCCAGTCTATTTTCATAGGTTCCTGTGTCTCTGTGTTGGGAAAAGTTCAACCAAACTGTGTTTTTCCTTTTCCAATTATTTCATTGACGCAGGTACTAACTCTACCGAGAGAAAAATCTGATTTGTTTTGTTATTTTGTGTTGTGTCCTATTTTCTAATCATCTTGCCCCCCCCCCTCAGAATTATCCCATGACCCCATTGCTGGTCCTGACCCCGTAGTTGGGAAGCAGTTGTCTAGGCTACATCCACACTAATCCGTGTTTTAGCACTGTTTCGGAATCAACTGGAGCACTTGATCGTTCAATCAATCAATTTATTTGTCACATAAAATCTTAACTACAGTGAAATGCAATCCAATTTGTGCATTAGCATTAACGTTATTCACCATAAGGCACACACTTCCTGCTCTTTCTTTTGCAAAAGTCCTATTCTGTCAGATCGGTTATAAAGAAAAGAGCCCAGGTTCAATGGCGCCATTATTCCAGATTTTACCCAAGTTTTATGGACATTACAGTTCCCCTGTTGACTGGCATCCACCCGTCACTCAAGGCAGCCACACCCTTAATTATGCATAACTTTAAGATTTAATTTTGAACAATTTTAAATGTTTGCATTGTATACAAATTCTTAAAGGATATAACACTTGTTGTCCCCTGCATGGCTTAAAACTGAAGGAACTGCCGCAAGAGTAGAATGAGATAGTAGAGCTGGTACTAAGCGAGGGGAGCATGCCCAGCTAACTTGATTCAGAGATGTACTCTTATCTTGGCCGTGTGTATGTTTGCTTCCCTTTAGAGGCCAAGAGCTGTGGTGGATCCGGTGTGTCCGTGTTGATCTTTATTGGTCAGAATGGGATGCTGCTTCTGCTCACTGAGGTCCCACTTCATACAGACAAACTTGCAGTTACAGCTTGAAAAAATGATGCCATAGTGACCATAGAGGAAGTCAATGCGGATCCCATTCCTCTGGTGGTCACATATATCCTGAGGCTAAAACTAGCATACACCCATCTCAAGAAAGTTAAAGACATATTTAATCCAATATTCAAAATGAAAATAAATACAAATAAATAAATATAAAACAGGAATGATAATGCAACTGAAGAAAAACAGGTAGCGTTTTATAATTAATATGATTAATCAGTTAAGGTCATAATAAAATAATTTCAAAATAAAATGACTTCATTCAAACTTGACTTGCGTCCTCGTCTATGATGCGAGACTCCTGAAGAAGCAAACATTTGTTTGCGCTCACAATGGCAAACCATCCAATATCCATGGCAACCTCAAGGCAGGAGACCAGCTCAGCTTTTTTCCTCCGTAACATACATTATGCACACAAACACGCACACACATGCACACACGCATGTACACACGCATGTACACACAGTCTCCTTGAGCCCCTGTGCTGTAACAAGAACCTCTGGCTGTCAGCGCAGCGCTGTGAAAACAAATTAGCCCAATGATTAATGGAAGGGAATTAGAGCCAGCAGATCATCCTGCTGTGAAGATGGGACACCCAGCGAAGAACAGCATGTGGTAGACACACACACACACACACACACAGAAACAGACACACAGATTTCCTTACTGTGAGGACCTACTGTATGCTTGTAATATTAATTCCTTCAACCCCATGATGTTGACCTTCACCACTACATGTCACGCTAAATGTTAATCCAGATTTCCTACTGTTACGAAACAAACATAGGGAGAAGGAAAACACTTTATTTACTTTGTTACTATATTTATATGATATTACTAAATTACCCACCAACCTTCTGCATCAATACACATGCATACACAAGAATGTGCCCTCATAGACATAACCACATGTGACTTATTACAACACATACAAACACATCAATTGTTGCTACGCATCACTACTGATGTGAAGTTTTTATCTGATGACAGTAATAAACAGGCTTTTGGGGAAATTCTGGATAAATGGTATTTCATATCTGCTGCCATACTGTATGTCATTGTTCCCTTAAAGTGAAAACCAAGCAAGTTTCAAAATAATGGTGAAATGGAGTGTAACAGTGGCACAAGTAGAGGAGAGTGGGACAATTAGCAGACTGACTAAGCTGTTGGTCATACCGGACCAAGGAAGGAAGGCTGCAGCAACGTATATATTACATTGAACAGTAGTGTGTTTTATCGCTTGTAAACTAATAAACTTTTTAAAATGTCACTGCAATTAACACTGTAATTTGTAAAAAACGGGAATGTGTTAATTCATCTTTCAAAAGTTATATTTCATGCTTTAACAAATCTCAGCATCCTTTAAGTATAGTGTGCAATACACGGCGTTACTGACTAAACATGAGGTAATTGTTGGCCTTTTGTTCAGTAAATAAAAACTCATATCAGCCACTTAATCCTCTGTAAGTTTGTTCTTCATTAAAAGCCGGTATCGTATACCAGAGTTTCTCTACCAGTGAATAGGTGTGGTTGGTCACGCTACCTTATGCAAATGCCGTCACTAAAACTATTTCACGGTATTCCGTAAAGACTTACAGTGTCCATGATGGCGAATGCTGTTTCAGCAGCTTGATAAGCAGGGCATTCTGGGATAAACATGGAGACTTCAGAATATCACTGGGAAATACAAGCAAGTCTTGATGAAAAATAATCCATATCCACTGAACTCCACTGTCTGTTTTCAGACTTTAACCTGACGATGCTCCCGCAAAATGGGAAGCGATGTTGTTGGAGAGAGTTGGAGAGTACCTCTACGCCAACATCACAGAGTAGCCAGACCTAAGAGGGAAATGAGACCGATTGGAGAAAAGAGCTAATTAGATTAGAATTACTTTTCATTAACGTCATTAGTGTGGCGGATTGAGAGTGGAAACTATACAGCGGTAGGAATAATGCCTTCAACGTGCTCTCCGCTGTGAGCTGGCAGCATTTGACACCAAAGTAAAGAGATATCCTTTTTCAGAAAATTAGCCACTGGAAGCGATCATCACCAGAGCAAATATCGACCGGCAAGTTGGATAAGCGATAGAAAGGGGGGGGTAAATACATTGTGAACTTTTACATTATACACCGATACTCTCCATCCTCTTCGCATGTTGAGGCAAGCTGGAATGACCAGCAGCGGTTTCCCCCACAACATTTACTCTGGAGTGATATACCAATTATTTTTAATGGAGCTGAAAAAAGAATGGCGCGAGGAGCTAGTGAGTAGCGGAAGGCATAAATTGCCTGCAGTGCAGGGATGACCTCATACAGGAGAAGGCCCTCTTCTTCTCCTTCAGCGTCTGAGAGCGACGGGTGATGGGATATGAGGATCTGTGGCGGGGCTGCACAAGCACTTCGACTGACCCGCGCGCCGCGGATTGACAGGCAAGGGAGCCGCAGATGTCTCGCCTGTCAAAAGGGCGGATCGCTAACATGGCGGACGGTGACGGATGGAAGAAGGGATGCACGAGGGGGAGAAAGAATAGGCAAAAGGTTGGAGAAAGGGGGATTCGAAGAGGAACAGAGGAGAAGAAAAGGGGGAAATATGAGGAGATTCTTGGTGGAAAATGACAAAAGGAAATGGAGGCAGGAGGGCAGAGAAGTGAGGGATGTAGGGTGAGAGGCCTCGGTCCCTCTGGTAGCTGGAGTGGATGTAACCTAACCAGCAAGAGCAGTTAATTACATTTTATATAACTATTAAGCAATTACTGAATACACAAAGCCTTTTTTATAGCATCTGAGACGCTTGTACGTTGGGGACTCAAACAGCGGAGGGATTAAAAAAATAGTAATAATAAAATCATTCGAACGTCCGGGCCAAAACCTACATTTTCATTTGGCAAAGCTGTCACGCTTGTGCGTAATCCACAGCGCACCTCGGGTTTCATATGTGACTGTGGTTCGTCCGCGGTGGGCCCCGGCTACTCTCTTTAACAGGTACGGAGCTCTCCGCCGTCTCGCTCGATGAGGCCAAATAGCAGACCACCACTCTGGCTGCTGCTTTCCCTCCCCTCCAGGCTCCCAGTAGAGCTCACACAGTGGAGAGAGGCGCACTCGGGTCGATGGAGTCGAGCTGCCAAAGTGCTCCCAAGTCTGCGGCAGGATGTTGAAAAGTCGCGCGGCGAGGGTGTAAGCCAGAGGGGTAGAAGTGACCATTCTTTGGGGGGGAGAGGATAAATTCCGGGATCAGACTACATGCTATGAGACCGATAATGGCCAGAGCGAGACAGATGTGGTGCATCTGGACTGAAAACACCCAGACAATTCCCCAGTCATTTTGGCCCCCCTCTTGCTTATTTTGAAAAGTTATGACTTGACCTCTACGGTATCTATCAATGACACAATGGGGGTCAGAAGTGTAGTCTACCATTTATCTCTGCTAAGTCACAACATGAATTTATGACTCGCTTAATTTGACATCATTTAAAAAAGAGAAATACATTGCATAGTCTTATCCCGTCATAGCACTTGACAGTGTTAGTTACAGTGTTAATATGATGAATTGTATGATAGAAAATTGGGAAGCTGTTGACCACAATGATCAGCTTTAGCAAAACACAGCTGGTTGCTTCCATGTTGTCGCTCTTGAGCATCAGAGGGCGTTTGGATTGACGTTTTCTCAACTTCTCACATGTTGCGTTGTTGCGCTACTTTTGTGTCTTGAGCATTGACTGGAAGAAGAAGAAGTGGACGTAGTCATCGTGATGTCGCCCATTGGTTTGTGGACTGACGTTTTGAAGACTTCTTGAAAGAGTTCGGCGATTTTGCCGTCGCCATCTTGGATTACGGCCGCCTCCATCTTGGCTTTTTTGCAACCAATGAACGGAAGTTACCATATTTTAAATGCGGAGGAGTGTATAGCTCTGGTAGCGGCAGCAACCTGTCAATCACAGTAAGCCCCGCCCTAAAGCATACTCCACTTGATGGTCTATTTTACTCTAAATGGGCCATCATTTACTAAATGAACATCATGCTGTATTGAAGAAGATTTGAAACTACAGATTGAGACCATAAACTCATGTATACCATGTTTACTGAGGTAATAAATCAAGTGAGAAGTAGAGTCATTTTCTTATAGAGTTCTTTTTTGCAACCGGAGGAGTCGCCCCCTGCTGGTCAGGAGAGATAATTTATGCTTTGAGACACTTGGCACACACCGCATTTGCTTCACTCGGCAGAACCGGAGGTTGCCGCCTGGTCTTGAATCATTCGGAGGATGTTTTTTTGAGGTATATTTAAGCTCTTTGCTGCTTTTAAAGAGGATATGCATAACCATTTCAAAATGCCGTAATGGCCTTGTGGGCACTCTTTACTATCATTATGGTGACTTCAGTGCTGTCAGTGCTTCAGGATACAACCACATCAGAGCCGTTCACATAATCACATGTATTATCGGCATGTTAAACACCTCCAGAACTCTGTGTCTAATTCTAGCTCCAAACCCTAACTGCTGCAACCGCAAATCATTTTATTTAGATAAATACGGATTATTTGCTCTTGGACGGCTTCCGAATGTTTATATGTTCCTGAATTAGTAAGCGAGTGTTGCTATGGTATTAATCACCAGTTTTTCTTTGCCAGCGGAACGAAGTTGTCAGTAAAAATGTGGGAGCCGAGCTGGGACTCCGCAGATCTCAGTTCTATTTACTCTCTTCTGCAGTAGCACCGCGGAGTCTGCTGTGAAAGCAACCTCTGTCTAATCAGGACGGAATATTCTGGATCACTTAACGTTAATATTTAATCTGCCTGGAGTCCATTGGATGGGATGTTATGGTCATATGTCCTCATCACTCATGATGCTCCTTCGCTGATACTGATTAATGAGGAAATTTAAATTGCAATACTTGCTGCCACTCACTTTATAAGTAAAGCATAAAAGTTCAGATTCAAGTTCATGTCGATTTATTTAATGATGATCATAACATACTGGGCACTATAGTTAAGCCTGTTAATGATAATGATGAAACACAGTGGGACACCAGAGGGTCTTCATCGCTCAAGGCTAAACTTTATATCGTGTCAGCCTTGTATATTGTTTCTATATGACTGCGTATTTCATGCTTCTTTGAGCAGGTTTTAGAGCTTAATTTTGATCGTGGCTTTTTAAATGCTCCCCAAATATCAGTGTGTACTCTCCAGGTCGTGTATATTATCCTGAATGCCTTGCGTGTTCTATTAAAAAAAAAAGAAAAGAAAAAAAAAAAGAGCCACATTCATCAGAAGAAAATAACATATAATTCAAGTCACATTTTCATTATTTACAGAAAAGAAATTAGAGTTATTCTGTGGAACAAGGTACACCTATACATGTCAAAGAAATACAGGAAAAGGCAACTAAAAATAACGGCAAAAACCAAATCATAATATTTTCTCAGGGCACTGTGCTTGCACGTTCGTGTGACTGGCTGACACAAGGAAAATAGACAAGGATGATTTTTAGAAGTATTTTCTTAAGACCTCACTCCATTTCCCGTGAAAATATTGTATGGAGTAGACGGAGGTGAGTACATGAAGTAGGAGTGAGGAGCAGGAGGTCAGGATGGGGGTGTTTGGTACCTTGGGGAAGTAGAGATTGCTGTTGAAGAAGTTGGAGACAATATCTGTTTATCTGCTGTAAGTATTACTTACTTACTTATATTTCACTATAATAGAGTGCGACAGGAATGTGTCATTTTTGCACTTTCAGTTCCCTCATCTGGAAGTCAATGGGTCTTTTCAAGGGTTTTTTTGGTTAGATGTCTGAAATGAGGTCCGTCGTTAACACAAGCATAAGAGACTCTGTTTTGTTCTACTATATAAAATATTTCAGTGAATACCCCACTCTTGAATTTTGAAGCCTGTTCGTGTCTTAAAACTTAGCGGTTGCCAACATGTGTCTTAATGAGACTATCACGCTGAACACTGGTCCGCCTTTAGCTCAGCGGTGGTGACATGCAGTTCATTTTATAGTCTAAAGTTGGCTTTTTACCTAGTATTTACAAAAATCATAAAAGTGGTGTTCATTAGTGTAGATTATCTTGCTGGACAAAACATGTAAGAATCATAAACGTTTCTTTGCCGCAGAGCTGATTTCCTGCAATAACCTGAAATCCCATCGGCTTGTTGTAGAGACACCCAGTCCATGTTGGCCAACAGAACTACTCCATCTCTGCTGCACTCTATATAGTGGTTAGCAAATATGAGGACATGAATGTAAAACTCCTGTGGAACATCTATCAGTTGTAAAAGTAGGTAATAAATGACTTCTCATAATGATAATTTCATGTTTTATATGAATAGCAAGTGAAGTACGTCTATTTTTATTCTTTTTTTTGTCAAATACTGCTTCCAAGATCAAGAATGAACCTTTGAGTTCTACTTCATGAGCTTTGATCACATTTATTAACAGTTTAAAAACTCAAGTTTAAAAACTCAAGTCAAGAATGACTTGACAAACACATTTTTCCGTTTGCATGATTAAACACAATTATAGCTCTTTTACACTGTCTCATCTGTTGTTCATTAACTGTTTAAGTTAATATTAGGATATTTTTCAAGGTTAGATACTGCTTAATAGTGCTTATCAAGGAGCAGTTTAAGTGGAATAGAATATATAATTAGAGAGATCCAGATGGAGATGTATCACTATAAGAATGTTGTTGCTTTTTTATAGTGTGCTGTGGCATGCAATGCAGGCATTTTTACATTGAAGCCGTCCACTATCATTGAGGAGCAAATAGCGCCTGATCTGATAATGGTTGAGTCAGTGGTGTCGCCTCCCCACAGCTATATCACCTTCATTTTGTGCTATGGGGCATTAGAAACAGTCTTATATGAACCATTGCAAAGGCCACACAGCGGACCCAAGCTATGAGCCGTGTTTACAAAACGGCACGTACCTGGCGGGCAGCGCTGCCATTCATCCTGACTACTCAGCCGGGACACAACTGATGGAGTGCTGACAGCGCGGATGGATGGGCGCGGAGGGAAAGGAAGGAAAGAAAGACGGAAGGTGCGGAGGCTGGCACGGCCAGATGGGTGGAGGAGAGGGGAAGGGGTAAGGTGTGTAAACTGGCAGCGGACGGTCAGATGGAAAGTGCAATGTGGGGTTTGCGCAAGGTGTGTAGGGTCGGTAAAGGAGAGTATAATGGGGTGTAGGCTGATGGTGATGGTCGTCCTGCGCGCCACGGGCCTCCCCTGCTCCAATGATAACTTGCGGTTTTTTGAAGTGTTCCTCAGAGCCACAAAGAGGCCTCAGAAATGGCTGGCACTTGGCAAGCGGTGGACTGTTCCATCACAAACAGGGACCTGGGACCCTCACTCATGAAGAAGGAAATGTGTCTAAACCGTATACCACCCAGTTTACTCTGGCACCGCTCCGAATACCGAGACTTTTATATGCATAGCTCTAACCTCGGCTTTTGGAAACGGAGCAGATGATGGACGAGGGCGGAAAGCTACCTGCTGGTAAAAGGCTTGTAAAGGGCACGCATTACCCTTCCTCTGTGACTCCTTATACCAATTAAAGGATTTGGGAATCAGACAAGGCGAGTTTAGTTGCGCGTTTGTTCTCATTGGGCCACTCTTTCGCTCTGTTTTGATCCCAGCGAGGCCGTTACTTCCATCTCTGGTTTATGCCTGAAACGGTCCAGAACACAACCTGGAAACCACATAATCAAAAATAGCACTGAGAAAAGACAAAATGGCCGCTGTCGGTATGGTCCGGTAAAAGCCGGTCGAGACTGAGAAGGAAGGTAACAAGGCCTATATGCTCTTCTTTTGGGACCTGCTTATTGAGGCATGTACGTGACTTTTTTTTTTTCACTGCAGTGACGTTCACAATAGAAAAACAAAAAAAAAGTCATGCAAATGATGGGATGTTTGAAAAAAATACAAGTTGTTTCTTTTATTGATCCAGTGATTCTTCTGAATTGTGATTCTGTTTCTTCTTTCCTCAACTGTCATCGTAAAATCACTTGACTCGAGACACATTTTCTTCTTCACATGGTCCATTAAAAAGGTCCTGGACAGGTCACGGTCAGGTCCTCCCTTGTCTAACACCTTCAGCTTCCCGTCTCAACTATCATTTTCCTTAACCCCTCAGTATATCACCACCATCTCCTTCTTCACCTCCGGTGTCTCCTCCCTCCCTCCCCCGCCTTCACCTCCTGCATTCTCTGACCTAATCCGTCCTAAGTGTTTACAGACTGCTCCATTCCTCAAAGGGGGGGTCAGCTGGTCTTTCTCAAATAAACCCATCTAAAACAGATGATTGGCAGTGGTAGCACTAGAGTTTAGACGAGCATATTTAGTGTAAGGTTGGTTGACTGAAACCGGTGCTGGTGAAATCAGAGTTAGGAAAATGAGCAGTGAATGTTTGTTTTTTAATCCTTTGAAAGATAGAAAGTATTGAGTTTATCATGCTAAAAACAGTATGCTAACATGCTAACAGAAGCAACAGCCTGAGGTTTATCATGAAGACCATGCAAGTTTAGTATGTAAGCATTCTAAGATTTGATAATGTTTACGACATAAAAAGTATGGCTTTAGGCCGATGACAGTTAGTCATTAGTGTTGCAGGTATTTTGTTATAAACCAAAGCACTGGGCAGGTTACATTTTTACCTGATGATGGTGTTTGATCAGTAGATAACCAAAGCTATGAATTTGCCCATAAAATGTCCAAATTGTAGGATATTGATCAAACCTCACGATGGTGACAAAGGAGCAGACAGGGGATGAGCGAAGTCATGGAGGTTCATCCTCTGGGGACCATGAATGTTTGTACAAAATTGACTTCCAATCCATCTAGTGCATCGCAATATTTCAGCGGATAACACAAAACACATTAGCTGCTGGTAGCTCCAGATGAAAAGTCAGGGGATCAGTAAAGTCATTAGGATACATCGTCTGACAACAATGAATGTCTGTAGTTCATGTCAATCCATCCAAAATTTCATTGTGGAACAGACTGACTGACAGACTGACGTCCCCTGTTTGGGGAAAGGCTCACCAGCAGGGAGGAGTGGATCACACAAGCAAACATGGAACAAAAGGTGAGAAAGGTCACATGAGGGAGAGTGAGAAAGAGAAGAGGGGGTTCAAAGAAAGGGTAGGGGTGGTAAGAGTGTGTGCGTGTGTGGAAGTAAATGTATGTTTGTCTGTCTGATCTGCGGATAAATGTCGGTACAGGGAAAAGGGAGGAAACAGGGTCGTCGGTGAGATGGGACGGGTATTAATCGGACGTCTGGGGGTCAAGGCTGAGATTTAGGTCTTTACCCTTGAACTTAGATACTAGGGAGAGCTTTCAGTCTCTGGGGGCTCTCCCTGTGTTTGTGTGTGCTTGACAGAAACGCAAACACGTATTGAAGTATTGTGGGAAGCAACGTCGAGTCTTACTCAGAGTTTTCATGCCTTGCCTAGGTACACAAATGTTGCTTGATTGCCTCTCATTTGAACCGAAACTTCCCGACACACACACACACACACACACACACACACACATGCACAAATGGAGATACATAGGAGCTCGCACACGTTTTCTCTTCGGTCCCACACAGCCAAAAGCTCCCATACAGTGAAATTCTTTGCATTAAGGCAAAGCTGACATACGTAAACATATAAAACAAAGCCCAGAGCTCCATCTCTATCAGTGTTTATTTTTAGAATTACTCAGACATGTTTGAGAAGCCCTCTGTTCAATCATCCTGCCATCTGAAGCCAACTCCCCCTCTGGCATCTGTCCTTATCTGAGATATCTCTCTTTTACTAATATTTCAGATAAGACTATTACGGCTGTCTCTCTCTGTCTTTCTTTTCACCTATCCGTGCTTTCATCTCGGTGTTGGGATCATTAAACTCTACTTAACTGGCATTAATCAGCTGGTGTCCTCCTAGACATCCCTGCACCACAGACCCCCTAAACTCTCTTCCCATGTTAACTGTTGCCTGTTAGGCACAGCAGTGTCATTTATGAGCTGCATTTATGGAGGTGTCAAAGAAACAGAAACAGTCCTGCTGCATAAATGAGTGACGTGCTGCTTCGGATTATTTCCTGTTTTTTGCCCCCTTGAACTTGTTGGTTAACATATTCCACTTAATTTAAGGGTACCATGTGACAGCACGCCAACAATCATCAGTCGGACCGTCCACAGCACTTGATTACGCCAAATCTAAAATAAACAATGTACTTTATTTTGAAAGTTCGTGGGAAGTCCTTGATTGACAGGATGACACTTTAACCGACCAGCTTCTTTTCTTTCCGTGCACATGATTGCATGGATCACAAACATACTCTTTGCCATAAATAAACGTCAATGGTTGTCTATATTAGTGGAACATGATGTGAAACAAGCTATTAAACTAAATCCTATGTCAAGAACTAGTCATATTTTGAAGATAAAGCTGCCTGACTTATGGGGATGTCATATTCTCACTGGGACCACAAATGCCAAAAATGAACACTTGTGGTATCTACAGGATCTTTGGATATTTCGTGACAAAAAGGATGTTTGCATGTGTCCAATGTGGTGTTGAAAATGCGGTTTCATAATGCAAACCTGACTCCGAAACCCTTTGCTCTCACTTGTTCTCTCTCTGAACTCGCTTTCTCAGTCGCTCAGCGAACGCAACCCGATGAGCCAGAGCGCAGACTCCTCCCAGGGGTCGCTGCCGTCATGCAGATCAGGATCACAGACTGGTCACTGTTGCAGCCAATTACAAACCAGGTCTTGCAGGAGAGGCACTGGAGAGGAACATCAAGCAGCGGCGGACCGGTCAGGCAGGTCAATACGAGAGTGCTGAATTTGAAAATGTGAAATATCCTCTTGCTGCCGTTTAGACCCATCTGCATCGGAAGTGGTCTACAGCAAATTCACTTTGTGCATTTTGTCATGTTCTTGTGAAACACATCTTCTTACACAGGTACCCAATGTGGTATGCAAAGAAATGTGTCCACTGTCCGTTTTACTGTGCAAATTCGAGCCTTTTACAATGTAATCAACCAGTGGCATTTTGATTGGAGAAGTTAGGCAGGTCAATTGAACTTCTCATTTACAGGATGATGGAGCAAGAACAAGAAAGGAGTGCTTCAAGGTAAGGTCTGTCTAATTAAGTTTGCTTGTGAATGGGACTGGCTATCTTGCAGAAAGGTCCATTCCAAGGAGTACTAATAGAAAACTCTCCAAGCTCTTAAAACCCCCAAATGCTTTTTTTTTCGATACTTGTCTTTGAGGAATAAAAACGTGTTTTCTATAAAACCCAATTTTGTGACCCGCTGGTTGCCTAGTTATCACAGTGCATGACCATGAACCACAAGATACCGAGTTCAAGCCCAGCTGGGGATTGTTTACTATTTCCCGTCACTCTTCACGCCTCTATTGGGAATTGTCAATTAAAAAAGCCATAAAATACCCTTGAAGAACTCCTCCAATGTGGGCCTCAAACATTTAGCCATGGACACATTTTTAGTCGGCACCAATCAGTATTGACATTCAATGCTCCAAAGGAAGTTGCACAGAATCAAAAAGTAAATAGGTGAAATTGCATGAGGCAAAACCAGATGCCTAATAAATGGGGACGACATTCCACTGGCTACCTGGCATGACCCACAGCAACAGTTGTCTCATCCAAACCTTCACATGGATCATCACTTTGCTTTCATTGTTTTTCTTTCTGTCTGTGGTGAGACGACACGCTGAGTGGGGGAGGCGAGAGCTTCATCACTGTTTACCTTCTCCATGCTTGGACTATACTAAAGCTGTGTGTGGGCCAGACCCCCGCTGAGACCGGTCGTGGGACTACTTTCAGCAGTGTGAACAACACCAATATCACCTCCCGCTGTACGGTACAGGTTCCGGACCATTATCTGGGTGACTTGCGAACCAGAATTCCTCACGAATGAGCCGTAAAGCTTTTGACGCTTTCCGTTTGATAGATACTTTTATCACCATGAGTGTATACAGATGGAAGTGATGCTGTTGTCACACATCTTGTTTAAATCGCTTTTGGGACACATTCTTCTTTCCTTTTTTTTTAGCTTTGCGTCTCAAAGTTGTCAGAGCTGTACGGTTTCAGGCTCGGTCACTCCATAAGTTATCAGAGAAGAATTCTGGACCAAAGCCAATGGAATCACCACAATCGGTGGATTTGTGGAGGCAAAGTAAATCTGTGAAATGATCTCATCAGTTCCTACCTCTCCTGGTACCATATGTCCATACACCCATACGCCCATCCCATCCTCGTGAATGCGATATCTCAGAAGCACCTGGAGAAAATTTCTTCAAATTTGGTACAAACGCCCACCTGGACTCAAGGATTAATTCATTAGATTGTGGAGGTCAAATGTCCAAGAACATTCTTGTGTCCATCCCATTCTCGTGATACCTCTGGAACGCCTCGAGCTATTTTGTTGAACTGATTTGAGGTCATTGTGACCTCACAAAACACGTTTTTGGCCATAAATCCAGAATTCGACTCAATTATGACAATTTCATTTGAATTTTTTAATATGATAAAGGATAAAATGAAGAGATGATATTTTGAGCAGACATGGCTGTAAACAGCAACATGACTGGTTGGCGGATGCATACAAACACAAGGCAGTAATTCTAGTTTTACTCTAACTCAACGTTCATTTATATCTTCACAGTAGCTGACTTAGTAGACTTTCACAGCCCTGGTGAGTACCGTACTGAACACATTTAGTGTTTTTTAACATCACGTTTCATTTCAACAAGTTCTCACTCTGGCCTTCTGATACAGAACAAGTTCACAATACCAAGAACAACTAATTACAAGTTCTTTGAGTAAACCATTCTCGTTCAAATAAATTTTAAAGCCGGCAACAGAACCTCCAGACACAGTAACCCGGGCCAGTACGGGCCTCAGATGGTGGTCTCCCTCATTGACTCTGTGTTCGCTAATGACCCTGGATCTGGATCACCATTATAAAACACAGATAAATGTTTACTGTCAAGAGATGACATCACAAGACTTAAGGTCTGTACAAATATACAGGTGCTCCACCACCCCGCTGCTCTCTCCACTTCCTCAAGTCCACATTGCTTCGATAAAAACAACTCTAAACGCCAGCGTCCCGTGTTCACATTCGCTCTGTTTCATTTATTTTGTTGGCCGCTGAAAACATAAACTGTTACTTAACTATGTGTTATTAGAATGTAAGCTTTTTTCCGTAGAGGAGGATGGGGATGGAGAGTGTATGTGAGAGAGTGTGTGCGTGTGTGTGGTCATGTCTGTGAGAGAGTGTGTGTGCGTGTGTGTGGTCATGTCTGTATTTCTTGACCTGAGTTTTCCTTCTCTCTTCTGTCATTGCTTAAGACCCCGTATCCAGACACTTGTTTTAAAAGGCATTACATGAAGCATTCAAACATCAATAAATCATTAGCATGTTAATCTGGATACATAATGTATCAGGACTGCAAATAAACAGAAAGGTTGCTGAGAAGACTGGAAACCTCTAATTCCATGTTCCATTTCCACAAGCAGTCAGAAAGTGGTATTAAGAGGTTACGTCACAGAAGTCAATGTTTCCCTCTGAACTGGAGATAAGAGGGTTTATGGGGTCCTAATCTGAAGAAGCGCTATCACTAAACATACTCCTCCTTTGTAAAATAGGCTACATTTGTTATATGAATTATACATGGTTTCACGGAATTATTGATCTTTACATTTCTTGGTTAGCAAATTTTTTTTTTTAATTGCCTTTTGCTTTACTTCAGAGATTAAAATGAGAATGATAGGCCTACCACTTTCATATCCGTGTGTTACGTACAGATTTGGAGGCTAGACATGTTTAGCCTTTAGCTTAGAATCGCTAGTAGCAGCACTCACCATATAACAACAGTTATGGTTTTTGGCTCTCTGTTTTTGTAAAAATTTAAGATAATTGTTAAATATTTGACTTTTGTTGGTTTTGGCACCATATATTATTTCACAAAATTTTTAGTTAAAATTATTTAGTTATTTTATCTTTTTTGTAATTTCTACCTTTTTACTTTCATTAAATTCTTGCAAAAATCTGACTTTGAATTCTGCCCGGTTGCTGAGCCAGTGATGCAGTTATAGCCTCCTCCATTCTCCATTCACAGCATTATTTATGGAAGAAACGTTCCCCTCTTTCTTTCTCTTTCCACATTAATATTTCAAGGAATGGCCAGGTAAATACTTTAGCATTGATTACCTAATGTGGACTGTAACATTAAAAATATAACTTGCAGCAGTTCCCCTGAGAGCAGGACAAACTCTCAACTTCTAAAATGGCAACTACTGTGTACATAATATTTTCTGCTGAGGTTTTATTTTCCTCTGAATCTCATTGCTGTCACACCCGCTTCTCAAACAAGACTGACATCCTCCCTCGTTAGACATTCAGCAGCCACACAGTAACCTGAACCCCGTGCATACATACACACACAGACACACACTTATATTCACTCAGGGTGACCCACTGCCACCACACTCCTATCACAGCCTGTCTACATCTTGTACCATATTTTGTGTCTACGCTTAGTGTGTCTATGTGCATACAAGGCCCCGTGCACACATGTGCCTCAGCTGTATAGCCGACACTCAGTACCAGCCCGGAATCTAATACCCCCCCATTGGAAACACATGTGGAAGTCTGACAAAAACCGGCATGTTCCCTGTGCCATGTATGTCAGCAGTCAGTCAGTCAGTCAGTCTCCATGCCATCTGTTTTGCAGGCTGAGGAGTCCTCTGCAGCGTTGTGGCAATGCAGCACGCTTTACAATGTGTGCAGGAGAAGCACGACCTGTCTGCTGTTGTGGTTCCACCTGAAGGGGCCTGCTGCTTTTTCCAATGACGTCTAGCATTGCTAAGTTACTGTGTCATTTCTATGTGTTTGAATGATTGTTGATGATTAATGTTTTTCATGGTTTGACGTGAGCCATATCGTAAAAGACAGCGTCAGCATTTTTATCTAAATTGCTATGCTAATTCAGCATCATCCTTAAAGGCCATACTATTTATCACAAGTATTGTACATTTCTACATTTCATGAGTAGATACAAAAGTCACATGGAAAAGTTCTAATGAACTGTGAGAGAATGGAAGAGAAGAAAAGCGATCGATCAGCTACTGCAGCAGTGAAGAAGCTGCAGACGTGTCTGTGACCACAGGAGGGCAGAGCTCTGGAACTGATACATTATAAAATTGTTTGCGTTTACAGGCCGCCGAGTTCGTGGGAAGAGTGTGGTTGTGATCAACATTGGTACCTAATGACTGATTTAATGCACCACCGGGCGAGCTCTCTACGTGACACTCACACAGTGTTTGCGACATGTAAATAAGGAGCACACTGTCTCTGGCTAGGTGTGGATGGTGGATCCTGCAGCATTTTCTGCTGTTCGCTGAGGAATTTTAACCTTCAGTCTGCTGTTTGAGACTGTTAATCCCTGACGTGAAGGTAGAACCTCCTTCACTTTTACCTCGTACACTTTTACACTAGTACTTTAACTTGAGTAAAGTGTCTTTAAAGGTACAGTACCATTTTCTTGAGTACAATACTCTAGTACTCTTTCCACCTCTGCAAGCTAGCTATGACGAATAGCTAGCTTGCAGTTGCTAAAGGGACACTCGGCTCACACAGTTTATTTAAAAGACATGTTACGTACACACCAATGTCTCTCTGCAAACTATTCCTCTTTTAAAGCATGTTGCACGCTAACAGGTTTGTATAAAAGTGGATGAAGCAAAACCGCTTATAAGCAATAATCGCTTCCTTCATTTTTGACAGAAGCAGAGGCAACTCAACGCATCTTCTAATCGTCATACATTCTGTTATTTTAATAAAAGCAGCGGACTACATAATATCTGTAAAAAAACAATAAATGACTGTTCTGTTCTGTTCCACTTTTTTAGATTTTGAGCAGCTACAACAACATAAATGTGTATTTATTCAAACAATTGCTATTTGTGCAGAATGCTGCTGGGCACATGTGGAAATAAGATGTTTTCTGTAACTGAAGTGTGACCCATTTAAAATGTTGGCCCAACTTACACCAGAGTCTGCTGGTTACAGGTATCAGGCAGGTTGTTATGTTTGAATAAAATTGACATAATTTGTTAGTTTTAGACCAAGTAATCCAAAATTATTTTTTCGCTGAGTGCACAGTGATGACAAAGTTCCCTGCAAGGGAAAGCAGAGTTAAGCGGCTGCTAGGAGCCTTTTTTTCTACCTCGAAACCTTGCACCTTCCCAAAGTGCCAAATTTCCGCCCTGGTTGGAGCAGGCTGGCACTCCAGGCCGTTGGCCTTTGAGAGATTGTGGTCGAGCTCTACTCAAGCCGCACGGACGGCTTGTCTTCAGCCGCAGAGGCTCAAGCACACCTAACTTCAGCTGTCTCCATTCTGTGTTACCGACTGTCTGCTGATTTGAATGACTAAATCATTTGCTAACACTTCCTGACGTTCAGTTTTCTCAAGCGGCTGCTTATCAACGGTCCCTCAGTCGGAGGAAGTACTCAGGTAGCGCGAGGAGTTTTTGAAAACCGGCGCATTGTGACAATGTGTTTCGGCGCTTTGTCGAAACCCTTCCTTTGTCACCGCCACAAGTCCGAGAGCTAATAGGTGGTGAAAAGCCTGGTTGGAGGCCCAGATGAAGCAGCGGCATCCAATCATTAGCATGCGTACTAGCCAGAGTCAATCCCAGGGGGGAAACCCAAGTCTGGCCACGGTGTCCCGACGGACACCCTCTGCCGAGGTTAGCATATCCTTGTTTCGGCTGAGTTGCTGAAAGTTGTGTGTGTGTGTGTGTGTGTGTGTGTGGCTGCTGAAAGATATGTTATTTGGAGCGGTTCATTTTAATGATGTTTGTCAACCCTAATACTCTGTGGACAAGACTGAAGTTTTCTCAGCTTGCTTTGAGTTTATTGAAAGGAAGTGCTGGTTTACTACTGCGACTTATTCCTGGAATAAGCACGTGTTATTTATAGATAGAGACGGGGATGGACGCGTACACACACATTTATATCCTCGTCGTCGTCCTCATAGAGTATGTGTTTTCAAATCACTGCAGGAGAAGACCAGTAAGCTGTCGTCACCTGTCGTCAGATGAACTCTGGCGGCAAACTGCTGTCATCGTCATTTGATGTCAGTGAATTTAATAACCAGACTGCAGACACATTTATCTTATGTATTTTTCCCCTGTAGGCCTTTACTAGGTCTTCTTTTAGAATCAAATAGCACCAGACTAGTTGGACTGTTATACTGTTATACCATTACAAGTAGTATGATTTCACCTATTTTAAAAATAGACAGAGGACTTTGTTGTATTTAGTAAAGAAATATTAATGTCAAAAAAGCACAGAGAAGCTCGGATTAAGGAAGAGTGACTTCATTCTGTGCTCAGGTAGGCATTACTCCACTATATCTTTATGTAGAAAATTGTTATTTTCTGCTTTATTAATGCTGTGAATGTCAAATAGGGAACCTTTGATTCCACACTTCCGGATTCTTTTACATTTAAATTTTCTACATTTTCTCCCAACCGACACTGACTCAAGTGACATCACATGAGGCCATTTACCAGGCATATTATTTGACAATTTTTTTTACTCCCCGAAACCTATAAACAGACTTTGATGGGTTAAATGTGGGAGTCCCCAATTAAAGTAATGTATTTCCAAGTAGAACAGGTTAGGGTATAAGTATGAAAGAACATTTGATCATCTCAGTTAAGGGTTTGAGCGAATCACTTCAAATTATGGCTTAACTATCATGAGTCTCTGGAAATACGGAGCAATATGGAGCTGTTCGTCTCCTCTTTACCATGATATGGCTCTGCTGCTACAATCCACTGGCTAATATTATTACATTTTTTCAAGATTGTTTTCATGACGTTGCACGTTTTAGGGTGGGACAAACGATACTGAACGAAATCAACATTGGTCGATGGTCACATAGTCATATTCATCACGCCTGATGAAATTGTGACATATGCAATAGCCAACTTCTTTAATTAACATAGAACTAACCAAATATTACACTGTTCCATAGATTAATAAGGCTTTTAAAAAATGTAAAGTGCAGAGTGCGCATTAAAAATAATTAAAAAAATGAAATAAAAAAAATGCTGCATCAGCAACATCCGCATATGCCAGTGGGAACCTGGAAGCACATGTGCCACAGATTACCCTCTGCCGCGTAAGGCTTGACCTGCATACCTCTGAAACCCAACAGGCTGTGAAATGCTGCCCTGTCAAACTCCGAATCCCATAGTTCAGCAGGAGGGGCTGACAGCGTCACCTTCTTCTCTTCCTTCTCACCGTCCATCCATCCTCAGCTGTTCACAGCTCATCATCATCATGGAGTAAAGACACGGTCAAGTGGCTTCTTTGCTGTCTGTATCTACACCCGCCGGTTTATGTGTGTGTACGTGTGTGTGTGTGTGCGTGTGTGTGTGTGTGTGCGCACACACTCTGCTTCTCTCTCTCTGTGATCAGATATAATGTGTTTATATAGCGCTCCAGTGTGCCAGCTCTGAGCAGCCACTGTTTCTTTGTGCCAGCGAGGCCTGTCGGCCGGTTTACACACATAATCGCTCCCTAATTCTCCCGTCAGTGGCTGGGTAATATCTGATGAACAGGTAATGAGCCACATCCCATTCACCGAAGTCCCGCCTACGCTATAACTGTGTCTCACTGTATTGTTCCCTATCTTTTCTTTCGATTGGTGGTTTGAGTCAATCGGCCCATCACGGTTTCTTTTCAGCACAGAGAAAGACTGTGTTGCTTCACATTCACACTGAAGTTTATACAAAATAGCAATAACAGTCAAAAAAGAATCAGCCTTTTTGTTAAATATGAGTCTAAGTCATGAATCAATATTCTTTAAAAAAAAAATGCAATTTTAAAGCAACAAATTTAAAGAAAGGAAATTGACGTAAGCGGTCGTTGACTTAAATTGTACTTATTTTTCAAAAAACATTTTCATACTTATCACATCAGTCAGTGATGCATGTTGTGGAAGAGATGAGATGATCATTCTTATAAACGGGATCACACAATATATCTGCATTATTGTTTGGGGACTACACCATGCCAAAGATATGGACAGTAGTGTGCTTCATAAAGAGACTACCAAGTTTTTGATATGTTTTAATGGTGTAATTGTTTTTTTTTTTAATATAACTTTCTTTTTAATATCTTTTTAGATATCCTTCAGTTTGTGTTGATGTTGTCAGTCCCTGTGGAGGAAAGCGGTAGTATTTCCGAGCATCAGAGTCCATGTATATGAAACCTGCCATTTGGGCTGCAGCAGGGTCTCACAGTGTGTCCCACTAAGTCTTCGGCTGGTCTCCCCGGGCCGACCTTCCCTTCAGCAGGCCCAGCAATACGGCATGAGCCTCCAGACATTTTGTAATGCATATTCCCAAACAAATTAGGGTCCGGGGCAGTTGCCCGCTTTGTCCAGTTGGTTATCCAAGCCTTGCGTCCTGCATTGACATTCTATCCCATTCTCATTCCCAACTCACCACATACAGACGCTTAGTCAAGACCTCTGAGCGTCAGTTTTTAAAACACTGGGTACCCCTTGGTGTTTGGTTGAGTTTAGGAAAAGATCATGGTTTGAGTTAAAGAGAAGTATCTCGTAACTTAAGTCGCGTATCTGACGTTAAGTGCGTTACGTAAGTTTTTGTTTGACATGCGAAACAAACAGCAGTCTCCTGTGTGAAAGTCCTGTGTTTGTTTGACTCATCCATCCACCCTGACCCCTGATGTGGACAAAGTCCATCTAATATTTCCATGGGTGGGTTAACATTGGAGTAAAAGCCTGGTGCGTCCCATACAGACGTTAAAGGATGCCTTGTCCGTCGGTATCAGATGGCGAGGGCCGTGACAAAGTGTTAATATTTGACGCCTTAGGTGTGAGACCGGGCTGGACATTCTCAGTCCTTTTCTTTTCATAATTTGTATGTACGGTAAGTATTGCAGTACCTCACTAGCATCCCAGTAATTGAATGTGGACTTTTGACCACAATTACTGAACCCATTTACTGACATCTTTATCATAGATGTAAATGCAGATGTCTTTATGACTGACTCTTGCCTTTTGAGCATCAATAACGCACCTTCTTTCAAAGTCACTTTTTTTTTTTCCTGCAAATCCCAAATTGAGCGTTTTTACAGTCACAGATTATGATTGAGCATGAATGCTAATTATTTTGTGTAGTACGCCTCATTTGTCACCTCCTCATTCGTGTTTGTTAAAGATCAGTTATAGTTCACTGTTGCTTTTGTGAAAAATGTACACGCTGCCATAGTTAATGGGAAAATACTTCAGAAACAGTGCTACTCCTAGAACTCTGTTTGACAATCCGATGGTGGCCACAGATTACAAAATAACCTTTAAATAATACTGTCTAGCACTGACAGCATTAAAAGCTGAACTCTCCTGTTGGCTACTTCCAATGATTTCACATAAACCTAGTTTTGTCAGAAACGTATCTTTAATAGGCAAACAGAAATATGTGACTTTCACTTGAGCTGTTTCAGATGGATTCTCACAAAGTAAATGTTGGGGAAAATGAGAAGCAAAGAGGGCATAACTCAGGTTGTGTAATACCCCCCCGCCTGATAGGTTCATAAGCTTGAGCGGCAAACCAAACAGTCATTTTTGACGCCATAATTGCTCAATTCATGAGCCAATGCTTAGATATGAGAAGTATTGTGCTCCATATTTATGCCAAAACAAGTAAACTAATCAGATTTAAGGGCCGGTACGACTGCAAATGCAGTAGTTTTTCCATTGTGAATGATTTATTTAGAAAGAGATCGAGTGATATTTTGTGATGGTTGAAAACATCTGTTGAGGCTCTCGCAACAGCTTAAAAATCCCCTTCCATAGAAGGGAATACAGTTTACTAGCGTCTTTATTTTTAGTGTAGACGCATTCAGTATGTGTACATCTCTATGTGTGGCGTGCGTGGATGAGTGTATTTTTGCATGCCCGTACTGGAGCTACGCCTGAATGCATTCTTGCACTTGGACATATTATGCATTTATAAATACACACAGTCGTGAGCTCCAGGGGCCGCGGTAACAGTGCCTCGCCTTGTGCCGCGCCCGTGAGACAATGGTTAACACGGAAGAAGCTCGGGGATCAGGACCTCAAGGAATGCTCTTGGAAGAGTCCGAACTTATTAAAAGTCCCTGGCACAAAAAAACAGGGCGCTGTAAACGAGTTGATCTTGGCCGTTTCTTCTGCTGTTGTGGGATGTATAATGAGTAGGAGATCCACAGAGGTCACGCAAATAAGCAATGCTCTCAGAAGCATACAGAGAAAGCCTGCGTGAAGGGATGTTGTAGTGAGGTCGCCATGTGGACGGGCTCGTTATTATACTTGCAGCCAGTAGGCCATCGTTGATTATTCTGTGTTGTGAGTTACTTTAAGGCGAGCAATATTGTGGCAGTTGGACTGTTTTTCTCTCTATTCATTTTTGCCATGTTGTTTTACATAGAAATATATAAACCAGACTGATACTTCCAACAGTTGCCATTATGTCACATAAAAAAAATATATATACAGTGGGTACGGAAAGTATTCAGACCCCTTTAAATTTTTCACTCTTTGTTTCATTGCAGCCATTTGCTAAAATCAAAAAAGTTCTCATTAATGTACACTCAGCACCCCATCTTGACAGAAAAAAACAGAAATGTAGAAATTTTTGCAAATTTATTAAAAAAGAAAAACTGAAATATCACATGGTCATAAGTATTCAGACCCTTTGCTGTGACACTCATATTTAACTCACATGCTGTCCATTTCTTCTGATCCTCCTTGAGATGGTTCTACTCCTTCATTGGAGTCCAGCTGTGTTTAATTAAACTGATTGGACTTGATTAGGAAAGGCACACACCTGTCTATATAAGACCTTAAGTCTGTATTAAAACAATAGTAAGGTGCCCAAATGGACATTAAAACATTTTGTGCTTGATTCAGTCGTTCCTCCAGTTCCTCCAGGTCGTTTAAAGATCCATTTATATTGTCCCTCCAGTGTAAGTGATAAAAAAACATGTCTTTAAGTTTATCTGAACTTCATTTAAGGCTTCAGCAGCCTGAGTTAGACAAATCAATTGAGTATATATTGAGTCTTTTTTTAGCTGCAATTCTCTCTTTGTGTTACTTACAGTACAATCAAATTCCTTCAATACTATTCAGACTGCAGATAAGCAAGTCCTCATTTTCCAACCTAAAATGTGTCCAAACAATATTTCAAATTTTCATTCAGTTTGATACATTTTCTCGTCTCAGACGTTGGAAGCGTGACTGAAGTTTAAGAGCGAACAGTTTGAGCAGCTACACTGAAATATCATCTGACATCTGCCAGCCCTCTGTCACAATCTTCATCCTCAGCTGTCGTGGGTTTCCATTGGTCACATTTTCTGTTCATATGTTCTTCTTGTAGTTACAAGGAGCGCCTTTTAACCTGCCGGAGAAACGCGAAGAGGACTTTAAAAAAGCAACAACCACAGTATAGAGTGACCACTATAACCTGCTAGCGTCCAATTTCATCCTGAAATCAACGGAAGCTCATCCATCAAGACATTAAAAAGTTATCTTTTGTCTGAGCCGGGGCTTGCAGAATGCTGCAAAGCGTGACAGGATGTCTGGCTCTTGTCATGTGTGCGGCAACGGAGCTATTTCAGAGCCCTTGGAAAAAAAAAAGATGAAAAAACCACCAACCTGCTCCAGCCGACGCGAACACTGCAGAAAGCTCAGCAGCCCTCCTGACAGGAAGAGCGAAAGATAATATATTTTATTTTATGTGCTTTTGGAGGAGAGAGTTTGACTCCATACATTAAACATAAACCCATTTCAAGCTAATTGAATACAAATACAGGGTCAGGGTATAAAATAAGAAAAGTGGGCAAAGGGACATATCGGGTATTAATGTTCACCGTTGTATTTTCCCTACTAGTAGGTGAGATATTCTGTGTTCAGACTATTATAAGAACATATTATTCTTGGACGGGGCCCACACACTACATACACACCGTGTACGCGCACACAGCCACGCATCCTCCGTGGTAGCTCGGCGCGCTTGGAGAGGAGAAGCGGACGTTTCGGGACACGCGGGCTACATTATACTATAGTAGCGGCTTTTATGAGACGGACAACACGCCTGGCTCCTGCGGGGGGAAAACCTCATGATGGACTGACATTTCACCTGAGCCAAGAGCGGGCGGGCTGGGAGGAGGGAGAAAAAATGAAATAAAATCAATACTCGAACATAACTTTTTAAATAAACATTTGCACTCCGCGGACATTGTTGGCAGCGGGAGTCGGTAACCTGTCCCTATTGGAGGAATTCAACACCAGACGGTTCCCGCGGAGGACTGGCTCCCATCGAGGTGATGGCTACTGGCAAGATGTGACGTGAATAGCGGGCTATGTTCTGTTTATCCAAGGTAGAAGAAGAGAGAGGGGCGGGGGGGGGATCGAATCCGTAAGGCTGCTCTTTCCCTGAGCAAGGGTTTTCACGGCTTGTTGATCATGCGTTTACCTCCCCCTGAACCAAGGCGTGACTATAGAGTACAGCTTTATGTTTGTTCGAGGATAGGGATGCATTTAAACGGCAGAGACACCAGTGCAATTTGGGTGTTAGGCCAGCGCGTCATCAACTGAAGGTGTAAACAGAATTACAACTGTTTTTTTTTTTTTTCAAACTTCAAGTAATGCAGCAGTTGTTTGCCAGAGATGGTGATATTTAGGAGGGTTCCAAATTTGTGTTGAAAGAAATTCCACCAAAGTTAATCTTTATTCATCTTCTGGTTAGGATACAAAACTCTGCACAATCTTTTCCCAGTTTCTCCACTGACAACAGCAGCCACATTAAACCAAATGTACCTATAGGCCATGAGACATTCTATGGTTTGAAAGTTTTTGAACCAATAAGAAAACTTTACTTGTTTTGAGGCCTTACTTAAGTGATTTATTCATTCAACAAAAAGGCCCAAATAAAAAAATGAAACCCTACGATGTCTGAATAAAATACTGTCTAAAGTTGGCAAAATTAATATTTAATTAAAGGATCAAAACAAGTAAATGTTTTTGCAACAAAATAGTTCTTAAAAGTAGAGGTGTTGCTGAAGTTTTCATCCTTTAAGATTGATTCCAGGCAACTCCGTGTCTTTGGGGCTAAGTCGGCAACCATGAACAGCAGCTTCCCCTGATGAACGCATTATGCCCCAGGAAATAAAATTGCAAAAGTTTCCCTTTTCCATAACCCTGGCAATAGGTGAACCCCCACTTTACTTTTTATGTTTCTCAATGAATGGATTCTACAATTATTGTATTACTTTGTATAAAAAGCCTGATATATCTTATTCCTCTGTGCCATAGAACTCCATTATTGTTGAAAAACACCATTGCATTGAGTCACATGTCCCTTCATTACCATCAACTATATATTTAAAAAAAAGGAATCATTCATCTTATAATAGAAACTATAAATCAAATTGGAATCACTTTCTCCCCCTGACAACAGCCAGTCCCTGCGTGTTGAACAGCATTCTGGGAAATGTAGGATGCCGGAGGAGCAGGTTGAGGGAAGGTGGGTACACTTTATGTCAAATGAGCTGCTGGAACACAGGCAGCATTGCAGACTGATGAGCAGCATAACAGTATCCGAGGGGGGTTTTCCCCTTAGAACAACAATAGACAGTCTGGGACTAATAGGCCGCAGGATCAGCTGGGTGGCCCGGCCTGGCTGCTGGTGCTGCCCTGAGCTGGCCCAGGTGCTGCTGACTCGGGTGGAAAAGACCTCTCACTCTCCTCACAGCTGGCTGGACGGACACACACACACACACACACACACACACACACACACAGCTGGTTTCTGCAGTGGCCCAGCTGCAGCAGCTGCCACAGTGAGCGCTGGGTCACAGTGAAACACCTGGAGGCAGACACCGTCGGGTCATAGTGGGGATGAGAAGGACCTTGGGAATAAAGAATCTGGATCAGAATTGTCAGGTTTGAGCGGTTGAATGTGCACTTTGATTCAACTTGTCATTCAGAAAGGAAAAATGTCTAAATTTTTTATTTCAATTCTGATAATTTGCATGGTTGTCAGATTGTCAAATTTCCTAATTGCACTAATTGCATCCTTTGAATTACTCTTTGGAGCAAATAAATAAAATGAACTGCAGTATATTAAAATTATATTTTTCCTCCATTGTTGTGCTGAAGATAGCATGGGCAACAGTTGGGTATAACTTGTAATAACTGCTTGATAATACATCTTTATAATGCGGTGTATCAGGACCATGCGCATGGAGAATCCGCCATGATCCGGGGAAACACGGTCACTGTTTATGTCGGTAACGTACAGAATATTTTAACATTTTACTACACACAAACATGGCATCGAAAGAAACCCATCATGTCTCGCATTCTCTTCCATAATAAAAGCTAATCGCGGCTCTCTCCCCCCTGCCAATCTATGTTGTTTTGATTGGCTATATGTGTGCGTCCAATGTCGTGACAGGAAAAGATCTGAGTGACTGTAGCTGAACCGTGTTTCCACTGTGATTTAGCCATTTAATGTTGAATTGTTAACATTTGGGCCAATCCGCTGGCCTTACATTTAATCAGGCATTTAAAAACTAGCTGTTTTCGAGTCTGGTGTTTTAATCCTTGAGTCATACAGTATTTCTAGTCTCACAATAGTGATCCAAATTATAGCTCTTTGAAGGCCTCTTGCAATTAGACCAATGACGTGCCAGATTCATCTGGCAAGCCAGTGAGTACATACGGACGGTTCTGACCAATGAAAGAGCAGAAACAGAAAAGTAATGCACCTGCTACATGGCCGTTCTTGAAAATTGAGAAAGAAGCAGCTTATTTGCTTATATGTAACCTCCCCCCCCCCCCCCCCCCCCGCCCCCTTTTGCTTCTGTTACTGGAAGTGAGGGTAGGGTGTGTGTTTTGACGGTGTCTAACACGAGGCCAGACGTGGCTGTGATTCAGCGTTGCGGAGATAGATGACACCGACCACGGCCACGCTCCATCTGCGGTCGGCGCACACACTCGAGAAGACACCAAATAAACAGTGAGCGCTGGCAAATTCACACCAGGGACGTCTCTTCGGATCAACTTCACTGCACTTCTAACCTTCTCTACGGACTTCTGAGCCGCTCTCTCCTTCCTCCACACGCCAACATCCACCTGCTTTACTCAGACAGCACTGACTCCACCACTCTGTGCGTGTCACATTGGAGGGAAAACATCCACAAATCTCTCAAAAAATGTCATATTCCATTGAGTGTTTTCTTGTTAGCTGCCTCAGATCCTTGCGTGTAAACACACCTGTCACATGGGATGATCACTATACGGAGAGCGTGACAGTGGATATACAACTCTTCCTGGAAAAGCAGAGCGAGCAGAAAAAAAACACAAGGATGTGAATGTGATTAATAGAAATGTCAGGCTTGAATTGCTGAGGCTGAGATGCCAAGAGCAGCTGCTAAAAGCAGGGTGGTGGAGTGTGTGTGTGTGTGTGTGTGTGTGTTTAAAGGAAGTTTGTTGCCCTTAAGCAAGGCACTCTGCCCTCTATTGCTGCTCAGTGTCCAACAGCCGAGGACTGTGGTCACTGGGCATCTCCCAGATGTAAATGTGCGGAGCGAGTGTGAAGCAAAGTGAAATGACGCGTATTGTTTTTGAAGGGAGGATGGGAGGTCCACTTGTCCCGGTGACGGAGGCTGGGAGCAACACAGTGGCTGAGACACAGGCCCGCTGCATGTCGCTGTTTTTCATTTTGATTTATTTGCACTTATCTCACACTAATGTTCTGAAAAGACATACATTTTACAATGATGTTTTTTTCTTACAGTAGTTTATTTCTGCCCCTCCATAGATGCCCTGTCTGCGGTCCTACGCTGTATATTAAATATGTTGGTAGCATGAGAGGAAAAAACAGTTTCTTCCTTGTTTTATTCATTTACCCACACATTCATAGTTGGTAAACCAGTTGTTTACAGTCTCTTGCATTAAGTCATTCTGCAGTTTGGGACTTGCCGAAGCCAGGCGGGCCAACCGGCGCGAGGGTTGTGGGAGAGGACGCGTGGCTGGCAGCGTGGCGGCGAAGACCACAGCCACCTCGCAGCTTATGAAGGCCCCCATTCACCTCCATTCACACAATATTCATGCGGAGACGGAGACTTCCCCAGCGAAAACAAGCTCCGTTTAAAGAGAAAAGAATCGGCCTTCCCCAACAAATTCCTGGTAAATTTGCCGGGGCTGGAGCTGAGCGACCCGCGTGATGGACGCCTGCCCGTCTCGCTGCTGAACGTGTGATTCTGTGTGTATTCGAATATGTGTGTGTGTGTCCCTGTGCTACTACATGCCTGGAGGGTGCCAGCTAGTCCATCAGGCTCAGCCTTGACACATCCCTGATGCATCCTGTTCTGGAGTTTCACTCGTCAAACTTCCAACATCCTCTTCCTCAAAGCACACAGCTCTCTCGTCTGCATCCACATACCAGTCCACAAAAATAAACGTTTGTCTTTACTGCTTTTTTCCATTTTATTTAATTTAATTTTTTTTTATTGTGTGTCAGTTTGAAAGCTGATCCGAAACCCTCAATGGAATGTTTTCATTCTGTTTCATTAAGCATAACCATTAGCGGTTCATGTGAATAACTTGTTATTGTGTGATTTAACAAGCGATGCAATATGACTCACAGTATAATTTGATTTTCCATATTTATTTTTCTGGCTTATTAGAAATGGCGCTGCTTGTTCAGCATGAGGACTGTGAGGGTGCACTGTGCTGCAGGAACATGTTCCAGCCAGTGGGGGAGGAAACGTGGGGAGGAGACCTCGTCTCACTTTGTGTGAGGAGGGTGCTCGAAGGCAAGTGTGCTCACTTATAATGTGTGTGTTCATTAATTATGTGTGTGTGTGTGTGTGTGTGTTATACGTGTGTATGTGCTGGTTACAGTAGCCAGACTGTCTGAGCGATTAGCAGGTGGGTCTCGTCTTTAACACTTTGGACGTGTGTGTTTGTTTGTGTGTGAGGTTCAGGTGTTATGTGATGGGAGACAGGGAAATGGAGGATTGGCTGTGTGAGTGTGTGTGTGAGTGTGCGTGTGTTACTGAAGCTGGTAGTACTATGTAGTATGTCATTGCAGCATCTTTAGGTGTGCTGTTACTCAGAATCTGCAGTGGCTGTGGAATATGTGGCTTTGCAATATTTGACAAAAAAATATTGTTTATTTTCTTTGTGTATTAAGGAAGCCTGAATGTCATTTATCAGTTGTTTTTTTTCTTGGTGGTAGGCACTGCTAATTAAGTTTTCGACTTGGTGATGTTATGAATCATACTACGTCCAGCTGGGTTGTCATCTTATTAATAGTAATTGTTTCTTTTCTCATTTAACGTCTCTTGATTGTGACATAACAGTGTTACAAGAGTCACATCCATCAATGAAGAAACTTTAAAACTAAAGCAACATTGGGTTAGAGAAATATTCCTCTCTCCAGGCACAAAGGCCTCAAATAATTAGTATAAGGTTTGCAAACGGTTAGCAAGAGAATTTAAGGGTCAGCCAATCAGAGGCAGAGTAGAGCGGGTCATCCCTTTGTCATTGTATGAAGAAAAGAAATATAGCATATCGGGAAGTTCTGATGATGTCATTGTGCATAATAATAATTAGCAATGTGCTTCTGTTTGTTGCATAGAGAGTTTGAATTTTTGGAGCAGTGGGCCATTGGGGTAATGGCCATTTGTCTTCGGGATAACAGTCTGTGGGGAAACACTCAACAAGTGATGTGATGGTTGTGAAAGTTGTTTAACGTGACCCGTAACCCCACAAACTGATGTAGTCAGCCAAAGATATGCTCCAAGGCCCGGAAGGGAACGCTCGGTTACTACTGTAGGTAGCTATAGTTAGCTGGGCATGCTAACGATGGCAGCTCATGCTAGAGCTGACAAACACACCCTTTTATCCATTTCCATGCACTTTTTCTCTTGTGTTTTGAATCTTGGAAAGGCCAGAAAAAAAAGACAACACCCTTCAAACTCTTTAAATTCAGACAATGACCTTTGATACAACCACAAGCACACCTCTTCGGGTTCTACCTTGTTACGGCTGCTACGCTATTATTGGACAACCACTGTTCAGAGGAGAGGGATTAGCAATCGGTCAATGGACAACACAACCTGTGAGATCTAGGGCCAGATGCTTAAAACTCAATGTATATAACCACTCCGCCCCCCCAAACTACTCCGCTCCCCCATACCGCCCCTCTGCACTCCCCAGGCCGCACTCTCCTCTCCCCTGCTCTACTCTCTTTCCTCCTGCAGTCAGCTGGCATGGAGAAGAAGGGCTCTTTGACTCATGTGGAGGGGGGGAAATGATGAGGGGTGGGGGGTCCCGGTGCTCTTGGAGTCTGATAGTCTGGCTAGTCCGCGCAGGCTTTTCCTCCAGGGTTTTCAGCAGTCAGAGAGGCGGGGGGGGGGCGAGAGAGAAAGAGGGGAGATTTCTGACGGCACATCTCCACCATGTGGACTGCTGACAGGGCCGCCACTGAAACTGGCCAGATGATCACTGCTGGTACACAGTAATGTGCACGGTTAAGAAGAGTGTGTTGTCTTTCCAGGAAGACACCCAACACTAACGTTCTTCTACTGCTACTGTCAGTCTGTCAATCTTAATTATACGTGTAGTGGCTCGAGATGCACTAATCAATTTTAAGTGGACGGCATTTGGAACAACTTAACCAGACACTTATTACGTATATTTCAATTCATTCCCATGCACGCTGCTCAAAGTTATCACAATGACGAAAGCAAGGGGTCTCTCTCTAGCACGGTACTGCTTATAACGGAGCTAAGAGCTAACGTTACCTGAGGTTACATTGACTTGCATTATGATGCATTCAAGGTCTTTATTAATTCAAAATGAGTATTGGGCGAAGTTAAATGACCACGTTATCATGATGTGATCAAATTTAATCTTGTAAAATCTATTTTTTGGCGAGAAACATTTACAGCCATATAAAATAACCACGACAGATGAAAGTAACAAATAAAGTGAAAAGATAACATTTATAGTTTTTGACCGTTTACAGTGACTTCAAAGACGACTTCAATCATTTTCAGATGGTTCTCGGACAGTGGTGAAAAAAAATTGTCTCAAGCCTTGCTGTGTTTTAGTTCTTAGAAAAGAAAATCTGAATCTGCAAAAATCAGAATTGGCAGGTCAGACTTTAAAAATAATCGGAAATCAGAATGGTGCATCTCATAGTCGTGGCATGTTTGAACAGTTGTGTTTTGTTCACCCAGTCATGATTGTTGCTGTTCTCATCCCACTTCATCTTCACCCACAATTTATGTATTCATACTTTTTTCTTTTTTTAAACCTATTATATTGACTGTTTAATACAGTCATTGACTGCTGACTCCTCACTCCTCTGAACTGGATGGTAGTGATCAACAACTGCTTCAGTAGCAAAAGGCATTTCTGGCAATCGGCTAGGCTAAAAAACAAGCCTCATGTAGGCCATATGTTGACATTTATCATGTCTCAAATTCTTCAAGATTATACATAAAAGCAATGATCAAAACCTTATGACCTTAATAAATCATGAATTAATCATAAATCTCAGTATTAATACGCATTTATAAAGCATCTATTAACATAGTCCCTAACCATTACTGCATATCTAAATCATTATATATATATAAATGCATGAATAATGTACATCTAAATAAGTTATTAATCATTTACTAACACTTTATAAATTATCTTATTAATCATCTACAACTCCTTAATAATTGGTTTGTAAAATATATAATACTTCATTTACCCAAAGGAGAATCCATCATTCATAAAGTATGAAAACACAATTATGAAACACATAATAGACTAGCTTATTAATCAACATTTATAACTATTGTTATGGACTGCATACTAATGAATTATTAATGTAGGAACAGTGCTTTATAAATGATGAATTAAGTGTTTACTCATACTTAACTAATGCTTCATAGTGTGTAGTTATTATAAAGTGTTACCAAACTTTTTTTAAATGACGTAGAGTAAGAATTTTTAAACTTCAATTTTTACTTACTTAATATACTATATTCCTATAAAGATGATTAGTCGATTTTTACCAGAACTTTGTTTTCATTCAAGACACCAAACCTCAGCTATTTCAATCACTTCTTAATATAATCATTTAAAATGAAGTAAGTTATACAGCGCTATAATAACATTACAGTAAGTGCACACAGCCAGTGTGGGATGGACAAAGGACATCACTCCATATATACCCTCTCCAACTCACTCTCTCCCAATCCATCCAGTATATTCAGCAGCGGTGCTCGGCACCCCTCCTGCCCTCCAGTAGCCGTAGACCCCCATGCTGACACCGAATCCAAAGCCTCGCTACCATAACATTTTCACAAGGGTCACGAGCCGCGCAATAACAGCTCCACATGAATTGGTGAACTGCTCCTTTTATAAGAGGCACGACACACACAATTAGTGTTCATTGGTGGTAGCCTGCCGCCACTATGTTTTTTTTCTGTGTATTTGTACAAGAGTTGAATGTAATCTTTAGATAGTGTGTATCTTTAAGACAGACTGGGTGTGTGTGTTTGATTGTGTCCCCCCCCCCGTCTTGAGGAGGTAAGTGTGTGTTTGTGCATGCAGCCCTGCACCTTTTATGTTATACAATGAATAGGAACTAAGAATAAATATTAAAGGAAAACAAGATAGGCAATTTATTTTGTGAATTACAATAATGAGATATCCACCATCATTACAAGATAGGGAAATAAAAAATATGAACTTCAGGAAAAAAAAGAAAAAAAAAGGTGTCATAGATGTAAGGAATAAAAACTTTCAAACTAACTTTGACAAGCAAACTCAGACGTCCAATCTCTGGCTGGCAATAAAACTAATGACACAATTGGAACAATCTGCTTTTTGAATGGCCACTTTTATTCACCGAATGTAGCGATCTGCGGCCTAATTTGTCCTGTGGGAGGCCACGCGCTCCCCATAAAGCCACATTAGGGCAGCAGCAGCAGCAGCAGCAGCAGGGATAATGAATGTGATTCAGACAAGGTGCCCGGCAGCAGCTCCGCCTCCTCAGTACACAAGGCTGCAGCAGCTCGCCGAGGACTAGAGGGAAAGCACAAACGCACACATTTTACTACTTTTAACATCAAGGTCACTGTAATTAATCGTCCCGAAATAGTCATTTTCATCTTGTTTCATTGTGCTTTTAATGTAAATTCTGATTGTCATTACTTTAACTGATTACAACATAATTTATTGCTTTTCTGTGAATTTAAATAGAATTGATTTCAATAACGTTTGAGGCTTTAATCAGCTCTTTGATGAGTCACAGACAAAGTTTAAAGCTGCATGAGTTTGTGTTTCATTTATCAGTGCATCTATTTCATCAGCTTAGATCAAGAGTGAAAGCGTACCCCTCATCCTTCAGCACCTCTGGCCTGTTCATTGCTCGGCATCCCGAGCTGTGCTGAACAGCTCAGTTACACTGTCAGTGTCAGTACACACACACACACACATAACCAATTACAAACGCGCGCACACACACACACATCTGCACAGAGCGAAGGAACATCCATTCACACCCCAGGCGTGTGCCAGGGAGTTATGTTGTAAAAATTTATATGACAAGGTGGCAGACAGACAGTGGCAGGGCTGCGATCTTGCCCGTCTCACTGTGCTGATGTTGACAGTATTACTGCTCTGGCTCTGTGTGAGACTGCGTGTGCAAGGTCTTGGCCAAATGCAAGTGGTTTACCGAAAAATGTCCATAACTTTTGCACCACTCCGTCTCTTGCCTTATCTGACTGTTGCTCGCCCCACTCCCTCTGGTGCCTTCGGCCCATCTCTGCCCACACACTCAGTGGTTAGGGAGCAGGAGCTCTGATTATCTCTCCTGCAGGCGGTGCAGGCTTGGCTTCAAACGTCTTCATCCATCTTCTGTTTAATCCCTTTGTATTTTCAACAAAGGTGGCTCGCCTCCCAGGAATGGCTCGCCTAATGTGCTGTGTGGTGTTAGAATGTACACACGCTGTTCATTTCTGTACCTTAGAGCGTCCAACAAACACATAGTTACACCCGGGCAAACACTAGTAAAACACTATAAAACTCTGGAAGTGGGGGTGCAGTGATTGTATCACTGTTATACCACCCTTGTGAGCACCACTGGTTAGCAAGTGAGCAGAGAGGTCTAAATAATGATGAAAATAACTTATAGTTATGGACAAAGGGTTGAAATAGCTCAATGATTCATGATAAATGGTTAAAATAAACATGTTTGTACTCTGACAGTCGGTCAGATTAAAGTTCATTACAGCTGTGGGAGTATCATCAGACAAAAAGGTTTGGTACAGTGTCTCCAGACTTCACTTATTGTCTTAGAAAGTATTTATCCGAAGAGTTTCCAAATACTAACAACTCAACACAACAGCACTCATATCAGTGTTGACCTTCAAAATAATTCCCATATTGGCTGAGCTTCAGTAATATTCGTGCCTGCTGGTTTCTCATGCATGTTTGGGTTTACAGCGTGTCAACGCCTGGCGCATTTGATTTGGCAGGGAGCTCGCACATAATGGAAATCTCCCCGTGCGACAACCCTTTCAGCTGCTCGTGAAGTGACACGTTACAGTAGAAGAGGGAGAGATGAACTGATGGTAAAATGCACAAACACAGCCATCGCTTCATGGCAGTCTCTGGTGCAGCCGTAATGACTGCTAATGTCTTTCTGTCAAGTAGGAGCTAAGCCTGTGAAAGGTGACTGCTCCGGGTCTCTCTACAGTCCTGATGCAGGCCCATGCCAGGATTGAGCCACAGGCCCGAGTCTGGCTGGCAGGTCTGCAGACTGTCTATCTGACTTCACCTCTGTTCTGCACCGAACCACAATATGAAAAGCAACAACCCTCCAGCTTCTCACAGACCTCTTCTAATGTGTTTTTACATGTGTATGCATTTTTATATTTTCAGTATAATGCAAGCGGTTATGAGATATTCACCATATGGAAGAAGGAACACGTACTCTGACAGCATGATTGATGGTATAAAAATAACTTATATCATATTATAGAGATACAAAGTTACAAACTTTTACTGGGCAAAATCCTAACACAGAGTGGAACTTCTATATTTAAGACAATTTGAATGAACATTTATTATTTTTCCCCACGCTGGTCAAATAGGTTTTGAATATAGAAACTGTAGAAGAAAATGTATACATGTGCTCGCAGCAAAACGAAATCACAGTTTAAACACTGAAACAGTTGAAGTTGTAGTTGGAGTGGCAGTCGAAATACAAATCCTGGAAAAGTTGAAACAGCGTTGCTAAAAGCAGTTGAAGTGTCTGTTTAAGTGCAGGCCACTGAGTGAAGTTGAAACATCAGCCCAAGTGCAGGTGATACATTGAAATGTCGGTTGAACTGGATGTCCTAAAAGAAAATAGTGCCAGTTCAAGAGTATAGACTGAAATGTGATGGCCTGATAGGGTCTGAAGTGTACACATTGAAAGGAGAAATGTTTGTTAAAGAAATTAGATTAATGCAGCAAAAATGTCAGCTGACCTGTAATTGGTGAAAGCACTTGATTTGACATTTGAACAGTAAGAAGTGGGAACAGTTGAAGACTAAAATATGAAAGCAGTTGAAGTGGAACAAAAGTAGAAAGTGGAAGGACTGAAGGCAGTTCAAGTGTGCAATTGGGGTGTGTGATATTATGTTAATAGATGATTGAATGTCTCCATGATCTGTTAGTAACATGCTATGTGCTAGTGTGCTAATGTGCTAGTGCGCATTCTATCAGTTGCAGTGCTACGGCTCCAGGGTTTACCCTGCATACAGTGGAGCAGTGCCGCTGCTGCATAAAAATCTCCCCAAACAGGATAAAATTGCAAACTCTACTTTAAACAGACAGAATCTGGGACGAGTGAGGATTATAGCTCGAACACCCCCAAAGATGTGCTACCATTTAACACGTGGAGTGGAGGAGAGACATTGGGAAGTTAAGATAACTTTGTAACTACCTGTTACAAACAGGCTCGGTAGTGCTGTTGGATTTGGGGTTTTGGTATTTTCAGCGGAGCTAGACCAGAGACTATTCAGTTAAAACAGATCAGTGGTGCTGTTTTGCCCTGATTCCTCTTCGTGAAGTTAGCTGGAAGTGATGTAATGTAGCCCTGGTGCATTTTATGTGGATGGAATTGAATGAATGAATCGTTTATCTATTCACATCATTTATTTCTGTTACTTGAATGAAATACAGCTCCCTTTGTTTTTTGTATCCTAATTACGTAACATCGTTGCAAGTATTGCGTTACTCCCAAAGCCTTGTGGTGTGTTGCGCCCATCGAGCAGTGACAAGTGTCTGGCGTCAGTTTGTAGCTTCACGTCACTTCACTGAAAATGTCTTGTAGCTTGTTACTTTGTCGCTCGCACTGTGAACACAAGCAGTCAAAATGACCATTGAAGCCAAAAGGTCTTGAGGAAGCAGTTGAGGAATAAAAATCAGTCCAAGTGTCTATTGACATGTAACTTGTGAAAGCAGTTGAAGTGTCAGTGAAGGTGTAAGTGATGAAAGTACCTTTAACTTAAGTGTAAATAAATGAGACATGGTATGGCTTGAGTAGGTATGAGAAAGCTGAATTTGTATGATTAAGTGTGGAGAGGTTGAAGAGAAGTTTAAAAGGCCCATAGGTGGTTGTAATATTTAATGGTTTTTGTTCTACTAGTCCCCAGGTTATGAGCTATGATGGAATAAGCTTGTTTTCATTCATATTATTCAATCATATTGAATTAGTAAGGTAAGCAAGTCTGTTTCTTTCAATGTTTCTTTTGTTGTTTACTTTTGTGAGTCCTAATAATTGTGTGCCATCGCTCTCAAGCTTTCCTCAAACCATCACAAACACACGCGCACAAAGTGTCAGCCTTTTTTTAACTGCCCGTTGCCGTTTTTTCCTGCTGTGCTCAACGTCATTTGAAATGACCAATATATCCTATAAAACCCGGCAGCAGTAGCCTGCTCAGGTTTACACAAATAATTAGCTGCAGGCAGACACAATTTTACGCTGTGAGAAATATGATCTGCCAGAGTGCCCGATAGAAACCCAAGGCAGTGACCTCACAATGTGGAATTTCTCTAAAGCGGTGGCAAACAACTAATGATCTATGGCTTTTTAAAAGGGGATTAGCAACCTCATATGCAACATAGCTGTCTCTAAGTCCTCTTCTTCTACCCTCGCCTTTAATTCCACCTCTTTTACCCCAACCACATGCCTTGAAAACATGCAAGCGCTGTGTTTTTCTGGAGCAAAACCAGTGGGGTGATCTGTTGATTTTTAACAGGGCTCATTGCTGTGTACCTCCAGGGTCTGCGGTCGCTACTGACAGCTTTACAGGCAGCTGATTGGAGGTGCCGTGCCAGCACAACAGAGGAGGCCCGTGCACACGGTGGCTGCTGCTCATGAAGGGTCACACTTCTACCCTGAAATTAGCATCATAGTACAATTTTTTTCCCCGGCACACAGCTGGACCAAAGGATCTTAAAGCATGCGATATGATGTGCAAAATGTATCACGTTAAAATACGTCTTTGTCTTTTATGAGCTTGCGGAACTTTGCAGAAGTGTTGTCCGCAAGCAGAAATGTTCTTGGCTTGCCTGAAAATGGCTATTGAGTGGTGCTGGGAGGACTTTACAGCATACACAAGCCTCAGTCAACATGAATGTTCCTGTCGGGGTCCAGGAGACGAGTTGTTGCTCTAAAAAAAACAAGTTATGATGTATAAGTACATGCTTGTAAGTTGTCATTATGGCTGTAGTGTTTTTGTATGCCAATAATTTAATTATTATTTGACTTTGTTAAAGTCATGAAGGTTTTAACTCTGTAATGCAGTATAAACTAATTTATCTTAAAACATGGATAGTAAAACCGATTTCCAGATGCTAGCAGAACAGTAGCTATGAAGTTGAAACCAGGACTCGGCCTTTTTTGTGTGGTGAAAAATGAAAACCTTAACACAAAAGTGAATATTCACATTGCTTTTCTGTTTTTGAGAATGAAAATGAATATTAGTTTGTGGGGGGAAAAAAGCAGCTTTATCGCCGCTGTCTGCCTCTTACGCACTGAATGCAGCGCATGATGGGAGTCACACGTCACTCAAATTTATTTAGAATTAAATGTAACGTTAGGTCAAGCTGACCGAGAAATAATTCAACAGCAACGCTAATGATGGCAAATACAGGCCTAGACTGTTTGCGAAATCCATGTTTACTTGCCCCAAATGTATGTATCTCTGTACAATTACAAATGTAGCTAGCTAATGGCGTACAGGTAACTGTGTGTGCGGAGAGTGCCTGTATGATGTATATGTTTGTGCCTCAGCTTAGAAACTCACCAGGAAATGCGAATTCAAGTCCATTTCCGTCACCTAACATCTGTCGACTGACTTTGTATGCAGTTGCCTCAACAATTAACTTGTTTTGTAAGAAAGATATTTAAGTTCCAGAACGTAAGCACGCATCCAAGAGGAAGCTACAAAAATGGCAGACACAGCGGCCTAAAAAACGCAAATATGGCGCCAAGAGGACAAAGCTTGTTCTAAAACAAGCTTGTTGCCAGGTGGGAGGGGCCAAGTTTGAATGTTGTGTACAAACCACAACCCGACAAAACCTCCTCACTTCTGCCTTTAAAGAAGGGTCTTCCAGTCATTTGTGGTGACCTGCACCCATTGATCATCTGGTTGGGTTTGTCCAGGCGCATACACAAACAGGGGAAAACAAGAGTGTTAAAGTGACGCTGCAAATCCATATAGGGCACACACGCACACACACACTCACACAAATACCCACACAGATAAACACAGAAGCACACTTATTGGAAAAATAGCCATGACATCACCGTCACATTACCTTCCATTGACATGCCTATATTTATGCACGGACGGCTGCTTCGTGCCGCCGGGACATAAACACACACTTTTACGTGCCACACCCTTACACACACCCTCACACACACACATTCAGTAGCTCCACCCCACACACACACCCATGCCACCACCTATATACCCACCCAGCGCCACAAAAATAGTCACCATGACTTTTCCAGAAGTCTACCCCTCCTTTCACACAACACACACACCTACAAACACATAGCAACCCAAACACCAGTGTGTGTGTATGTGTGTGTGTGTCTTTGTAGTGGAAACTTTCCCTGGTCCAGAGGTGTCACCTTCCACACTGACGTCACACATTTGCTCTCCTGACATTTACCGGAGGTTTCCTACTTGTTTCTGGTCTCTCTCTCTCTCTCTCTCTCTCTCTCTCTCTCTCTCTCTCTCTCTTTTTAACACTTTCTCTTACTCTCTTTCCTCTTGTTATTATCTCTGCACACACCACTTTATCAACCTCTTTTTTTGGTGTTACTTTCGATAGAGATTGTCCGAGGAACCAACCCAATGTCACCCGCATTTTAACCAGAAGATGCCAGGTTTTTGGTTTATTGAAACAAGTGAGAATACAGATGTCAGTATCGTCTCTGGTCAATGTTCCGCTGTGGTGCTCCATGTCAACACTTTAGCACGTGTACTGTTGAGTGATGGGAGGTGATTCACATGCTCTCACATGTCAGAACATTAGATTTGTTTATCTTTATAATGAGTACGTGTTTCCTGTATGACAGCTTGTATATTGGAAAACAAAAAATCATCCTGCCGCTCACAAATACAATATTTCTCATCTGGAATAGCTCTAAAAATAAACCTGAATGGTCATTATTAATAATAATTCCAATACATTTCTTTGATTGGTAACACTTTATAATAACTACACACTATGAAGCATTAGTTATGGGTGAGTAAACACTTAATTCATCATTTATAAAGCATTGTTCCCACATTAAAACTCATTAGTATGCAATTCTTAACAACAGTTATAAATGTTTTATTATTGATAAATAAGCTCGTCTATTATGTGTTTCATGATTGTGTTTTCATACTTTATAAATGATGGATTCCCCATTTGTAAATGAAGTATTATATACATTACAAACCAATTATTAAGGAGTTGTAGATGATTAATAAGATAATTCATAAAGTGTAAGTAAATGATTAAGAACTTATTTAGATGTACATTATTCATGCATTAATATATATAATGGTTAGGGACTATGTTAATATATGCTTTATAAACGCATATTAATACTGCAATTCATGATTAATTCATGCTTTATTAAGGTAGTTACTACTCGTTAGTAAAGTGTTTTATGTGACCTCATCTAAAGTGAGGACTATTTATGCCTTATAAAGCATTTATTAAGTATTTTGTGTGACCTCATCTAAAGTGAGGACTATCTATGCCTTATAAAGCATTTATAAATGACATTGAAAGGCCAGCAGTGCCTCAAAATACGTTTTTTAACAGAACAGGCAAATAGATACAACACAAAGTGATCAAAAACATATTAATATTTATTGCAAGATGCAAACAATATACTGTTAAATACAAACCTCTCATCCATTAACCAGGACCTTTGCATATTAGTTTACATTTACTTATTTAATTATTCATTTCATACCAAGCATATCGATCTCATTCACATCCACTCCACATATAATAGCTAGTTAGCCATCTGTCACCTGGATTGCTCTATTTACAACGGAGGTGACGTGTTAGCGTGCACCTGTCTCAGGACCTCTAGTGTTAGCTGGAAGGCTAGCTGGATACTCATCCTCCATAATATGTAACTTTACGTGCCAGCAAACTAAGAAACAAACAGACGGGCATTGGAGGCCCGTCAGCAGTCATTCTTTCTGGCCAGGTCTGTGCGCCCTTCCAACTTAGGTCGGAGTTTTCCATCGCGTAAGTGCACTTCTGTACCAGTTCGGGAGCGAAACGTTTGTCCCACGTTGATAATGTAAGAAGCGGTCTTTTCCTGTGTAACGTTACGTGCCAGCAAAATAAGAAACAAACAGACGGCCATTGGAGGCCCGTCAGCAGTCATTATTTCTGGACCGGGTCCATCGCCTAAGTGCACTTCTGTACCAGTTCCTGGGCAAAACGTTTGTCCCACGTTGATGACGTATGAAGCGGTCTTTTCCTTTGTCCGTCTCACAAGCGGGATTTTGTTTTTTGTAAACAATGAACAAATTCGGCCAGCTGCAATCGGGACATGCAACTTAAGAAAAGTACGAACAGTGGAGATCAATATGCTTGATTAAAATGAATAATTAAATACGGAAATGTAAACTAATAGGCAAAGCTCCTGGTTAGCTCCAGTCATATATTTACAAACGTTTTATATACAGCCATGTTCTCCTGAAGGGGAATGTCTTTGTTTGTTTGTTTCTTACATGAATTAATGGCTGAGAGTTTTGTATTTAACAGTATATTGTTTGCATCTTGCAATAAATATGAATATGTTTTTGATCACTTTGTGTTGTGTCTATTTGCCTGTTCTGTTCAAAAACTGTGTTTTGAGACACTGCTGGCCTTTCAATGTCATTTATAAATGCTTTGTAAGGCATAGATAGTCCTCACTTTAGATGAGGTCACACAAAATACTTTACTAACGAGTAGTAACTACCTTAATAAATCATGAATTGCAGTATTAATATGCATTTATAAAGCATATATTAACATAGTCCCTAACTATTATATATATAAATGCATGAATAATGTACATCTAAATGAGTTATTAATCATTTACTAACACTTTATAAATGATCTTATTAATCATCTACAACTCCTTAATAATTGGTTTGTAAAATATATAATACTTCATTTACAAATGGGGAATCCATCATTTATAAAGTATGAAAACACAATAATGAAGCACATAATAGACGGGCTTATTAATCAAGAATAAAACATTTACAACTGTTATGAACTGCATACTAATGAAATATTAATGTAGGAACAATGCTTTATAAATGATGAATTAAGTGTTCAGTCATACTTAACTAATGCTTCATAGTGTGTAGTTATTATAAAGTGCTACCCATTATTCATGCATTTATATAATGATTTAGATATGCACTAATGGTTAGGGACTATGTTAATATATGCTTTATAAACATGTATTAATACTGCAATTCATGATTAATTCAGGTCGTTAGCTAAGTATTTTGTGTGACCTCATCTAAAGTGAGGACTGTCTATGCCTTACAAATGTTGAGCAAAAGCTCAAAACATTCATTGCATGACGGCCCTGTTATAAAATACTCTGACACAGAGAAGAGCACTGCAGCACTCAGGTACAATTTTGAGTTACTTGTACTCTACTTGAGTATTTCCATGTTATGCTACTTTCACTACATTTTGGATGCAAGTAATATCTACTTCACTTCAATTAGTTGATAGCTTTAGTTGCTCGTTATGTTTCTGATTCTGATTATTGATACAAAGTATAAATCAACCAATACATTATAATATATTATCAAAGGTTAAATTACCCAGCAAATTAATTCAAATTAGCTCCACCGTTACCTAACACTCGATCGCCTGACGATAGATCTCTCTCTCTCTCTCTCTCTCTCTCTCTCTCTCTCTCTCTCTCTCTCCCTGGACCCCTTTTATTGGCGTCCTGGTTTTGGCCCAACTGCTGCCCGTCTCTTTTTTTTAAGTGCGGTCAGCAGAGTTCACAATAAAGTAGGAACATGTGTACAGACAAACACTCCCCGCGCTCGCTGCTACCATTGCTACAAACTCACACCGACTAATTAAATTCAAAACGTCAAGTTCGATTATTGTCCTGAACGTTTTACTGCACAGTAAATGTTTGACGCTTTCGGAATATTTCACAGAGAAATGTGTTTTCGGTTTAACTGCTTTTCACTGACAGCAAAGTGACGATTTGAAGGAAATCCCTGTGTCTTTATTACTTTAACATTTCCCCTTTTTGTCCTATGTAACAGATCTCTCCCCGATTGTTGTCCTCTCACCCACCTCTTCTCCTTACCTCTGCCTCATCCCTCTTTTTAAGTTGCTGCTGCTTCGTCTCCCATCCTTTCACTTCCTTTATTCGACTTGTCTATGTCCTCCTTGTTTCCTCCCCTCCTTCCCCCCTCTTTTAGTCATTTTCTTCGTGCCTCTCCAATCAGCCCTTAGGTCTGGTTTAGTGCTGAAATCAACCCTGTGATTTAGAGTGACACTGTTAATCAGGGTTCAGCTAAACTTGAGACACGGCTGGACTCAAAGTGTGCATTCTAGTGAATGTTTCTGTGTGCGTGTTCAACAAGGAAAATAAGTCTTCTGTCAGCTGGCCAACATGGCTGGTGCCACTGTCACTCTTTAATCAGCCAAGTAGATATTTAATACAAAATACCTCCGATAGCGGTTGGTTTCCTGCCAAAGGGACTGTTGTTGTGGAGCATAGCGAGCACAAACAGAATGTTGGTGCGTCTGGTAGTAATTTAACGCTTTGGTGTATTTATGCACCAATGTAAGTTGCAAATAGTGTGCACTTTGTGTGGGTTTTGATAGCTAATATTTGGAGCTGACCTATAATAAATTTGAACATGTTCATTTTGAAATGTGTAGCAGCTATTCTGGTCTGAAAATCAACTGATAGGATATTGTTTTAATAAAGAATGGGGCCGTACTCTCAGCAGCTTTGCAAGTGAAAGCATCGCTCACTGCCTTGACGTTCTCTGAAGCTGCACTTTATATATATATATATATATATATATTTATATTTATATTTATATGTAAGAGAAATATTGACTCAAAGGTGTGGTCATTTTAGAGACTGCACTAAGTAGCGCTTTTGAATTGACCCTTCGCTAGGTCCCGCCCCTGGAACTCAGGGGTCCTAGAACTATCGGGCCCTGCTCCATAAACTCTCATGCAATCGTTTCAGATTGTCTTCATTTTCAGGCTAGTTTTGTGGATTTTGAGCTGGTGATGGTTTAACGTTGTGTAATAGTGATACTTGTTACCCGGAGAGATTGGAAGGAGATCTATGTTTCTAAAGCATTACGTTTCCATGTAAAGAAAGCCTGTGGAGCTAACATTAGCAGAGTATGTTAGCACATGGTTCGCTAGCCTTAGCACTTCGATGCTGCGCTAGCTACCGAAGGTATACTGAATGTGTACACATGCTGCTTTTTAATGATTCGAAGAGTGAATAAATATTTTTTCTACTTTTAACCCCTTTTCTCTGCTGAATCAGTTTGACATCTTGTTTGAATCAACACCTCAAGATTTGAACTTTTATTGTTTTTCTAAAGTGACATTGACGCTGTGATTGTAATGAATAAATAAATGACAATTAACATGCAATGAAAATGAAAGTGACGCTTCCACTGCAACGTAATTAATAAGACGTCAGCAGACTGACAACAAACATGCACCAACCCCGTCTCGCTTTGGTTCAGCAGTGGGGTAAAGGTGAGCTTTATTACAGCTTTCCACCACAAGCCAGACAGAAGCCTTAACTCCCCCAGCCTTAAAAATAATCAGCCAAGGACTGAGCGCTGTCTTACAAAAATAAAACTACAAAAAAAAAAGGAGCGGTTTGGCTTTTACCCAGCTAGACCTCTGGGCCGAGCTGTTAGACACAAGCGCTGTAAATGTTCAGCACCTGATCATTTGTGTGTTTTGGACTTCCACATCCCTCCCCATTGTTTATGGCAGGAGGACGGAGGGAGGGAGGGAGGGAGGGACGGGGAGGCAGAGAGGGGTGAGAAAAGCCCACCAGAGTCGTCGCTCGTAACCCTGGGGCAGGCGGATGCGTGACGTGATTGACAAGGCCGATTCTCCCTTAGTATGTTGCTGCGGGTTCTTTTAAAACCCTGGTCGCAAGTTGACATTTATTTAGACAAGAAGCCACAGAAGCCAGAAGATGTCTGACAAAGACAAGTATTAAATGTTGTGTGTGTGTGTGTGTGTATTTTGTCTGACAGGGAAATGTTTAAAGCCAGTTGTTCTAAACTAGCCTACATACCTGATTCGCTACGTAGCACCTTCTACCTTCTCTATTAGGGGAGGAGGGCAGGGAAAGGGGGAAGGAGGTTTTCTCCTTGGCTGACAGGAGGGTATTCAACCTTTTTTGGGAAAGCAGGGAAGGGCCCTTTAAGTGTTTCTAAGTTAGAAAACACAAAACCAACGGTCAAAATCAACAGAGGATGAGCGTGTCAGTTTTGAGAAACCGAACAGATGTGCATACTACAAGGCGGGCAGTTTTTGTTTTTGAAATGTAGCGAAATCGACTCAGCAGATCCAGAGATATCACATTTTTTATACCACACATTCGTCTTCCTTGTCAATAGCTGGTGCTATTACTACTCACAATTGAACTCGACCGTGACAATTGGGTTGGAGATTCGGCTGTCTGACTTGCTTGTAGGTATTTAAACTTGTAGTCTTCAGCCCTAACTGGCTGCGACATTGCTTATATGGTGTGATTTGGGTGCTATGTGAAAATTACTAAGATCTAATTCAGAATAGTCTTATTATTTTAAAAATGAACCATTACCGGCCCCAGTCATTTTCACACAGCCCCGAAGAAGAGCCAAGCAGCACCAAGAGATGGTCAGGGCAGATTAGGAACCAGTGAGCATCAACTGATACTTCTGGTTTTGGTTCTGGGCGTGATGATGTGTGTGTTTGTGTGTGCCTTGGACTCAGATGAAAAGTCAACTACGATGTAATAAGCTATAGCTGCAAGAGAGTCTTAAAGTCTTTGGTAGAAAGCCGGGGTCTTGTTTCAAAGTGCAAAATCTGCTGTAAGCCCCCGCAGACGCAGACTAAACACAGCGCCGGCCCTATTGTTGTTCTGCACTGTTATAGCCCTCCTTGGAGATTTAGCAGGAGCCATAGCCCTCCGCCGCTGCGACGGGCAGCCAATAGCCACGCTGCTTACTAATGACCCGGCCACCGGGGTCATACCACCGCCTGATCATGAGCATTTATACAGCGCTCGATTGGAAAATTATGGGATTTGGGGTTTTGTTTCTTCGACAGTTTTCAGGTAGGCCGGTGAGACAAATTCTGACAAGTTTCAATTGCTTTCCCAGCACCAGTACAAAGTAGAGGCAGGAACATGGCACATGGTTTCCTTTTATGGCAGAACTGCAAGTCGGTTGATAATCGATTCAGCATGTTCAGCATTTTCTAACCATTGCATTTTTAAGACCTGGACAAAATGTTTCACATGTCACTTCTTTTCCAACTAATACATGACTAGTCACTCCATCTTCAAAAAAAAAAAAAAGACTTTCACATCAGTTTCCGTCACGTGCCGTTCTGTGGTTTGAAGGCCATGTATACACAACGTTACGGGAAGGAAAGGGAGAGAGTTTACTGGAAGAGGAGGCCCATTACCGAAGGCATGGAGTTGGAACAGTGGAAAGGTTGAAGGTCAAACAAACCAGACGCATTTGTTCCATCCATTACGGTGCACGTATAGGATGGTCGCACATGCATTTAGGCTTGCAATGCAACCTGTGTATATATTCGGCGTGTGCGCGTGTGTGTGTGTGTGCGTGTGCATGTCGTCTCCTGGTGGCTCTGGGTTTCATCGCCGTCTTCCACTGGCATCTCTGAATCATGTAATCTATGTTAACTCTGTGATTACCTATCATTACGCAGAGGTCCGGTTTCAGCGACACCATTCAATCCCAGCATCCAATCTGGGTGTTTACAACGTGTCAGCGGCTGACTTCTCTTTTCCGTGCGCCAAATCTGGGATGAAAATAAACATCTTCTTTTTACTCAGAGCGGAAAGTAAGATTTACTTATACTAGCGGAGGCAGATAGCGAACGTGATATGGCTATAATTTTAGAGTGACTGGAAGGAAATGGTGAGATCTGAGTTGGTATTTTAAAGGGTGACTATGTCAACCAACCACAGAAATGAGGAGTCATTAGTCTGTGTGTGTGTGTGTGTGTGTGTGTGTGTGCGTGTGCATATGCTTGTTTGTACTGTATGTCCTTGTGTGAAAAATCAGTCTATGAAAGCTCTTTATATTTATGAGGAACTTGAGTTGACATGGAGGTAGTATCCAGATTAATTTGCCTTCTTTTACTCCAATCATCATCCTTAGAAGCCAAGGAGCTACATGTACACTACAGCGCTTAAAGCTACAGAAATCACTCCATGTTAACAATCTTGTTGTAGCGACCCCACTGAGAAGTATCTCCACCTCTGCAATTCCCTTCAGGTCTACGTCATATTTTATCATCTTTCGGTTCATTTTTTGGGACGGGGTTTGACATCCTGCAACTTCTCACTACTCTCATTGAGCCCCGTTCCGCACGCAGCTGGCACCTGTTTTAAAAAGTAAATAGCTCTGATAAATCAAGCTGTAAACTACGTGCCTGCACCGGGAAAACAGTCAAAGTTAGCAGCTAGCCGCATAGTGGAGCACTTAGCAGCACGCCAGAAGAGTCATGAAGTCAGAGACTGACTCTGTAATGCACCAATGTTTGTCTAAAGTTTGCTGACATTAGCAAAAAATAAGCTAGTCATAGCTACCAGACTAAATACTTAATTGAGCAAGGGTGGCTTTTATATTCCTTGAATGACAGTTTTACTTTTTAAGAGGACGATTGTTTACAAGCCGCAACCTCCAGTGTAATTCAAATAATAAAAATCCTTGTCCTATCAATTAAAGTAATTCTTGTTGTACATATTGGGCTCCAGTTTTCTATCAGAAACCTATCCAGTCAAAATATTTAAATTTATTTTCTGCAGGTCTTAAATGGAATAGTTAGATTCCTGCTGTTCAAAATGAACATGTTACAGAATAAACAAATCAGTATTGAGACATTTTCCGTAGACGCAGCCATTACTGGAGGTTTCTACCTGCACAGCAGGTGGTCGTCTGCCTGGATCCTCTTTAATACAGTCTGTTATCCAGCCAGATTATGTTCCATATGTGCGTGCGCACTCCAACGACTAAACTTGAGTATAAAATACACATGCGCACTTAATCCCCCTGCTTTAGTCACCTTGTGAGGCAGTTATCGCAGAAAAAAATCAATGGGGAAATCTTGACGTCTGCCACAAAATGAACACTAGCCCCCCCGGCGGCATGAAACACGCCGTATGGATAAGAGGGAAAGGAAGGCTGGGATTATGATGCGAGGAGGAGGGCAGACAAGATGACGGTGCCGTGTGGACGCCACGCTTTTATGCTTAACAGGCATCGTTTAAACTCCTAGAGAACACATTTTAATGCATAATGCAACAAAAAAAAAGAAAGAATTTGAATTGCAGCATTTTGGAAGACTTTCAAATGCCCACAGGAAATACAACAATAGAGAAGATTGCTTCTACTTACTTTTCTTTTTTTTTTAAATGTATGCGCCATTGAACTCCTATTTCACATTTGCCCTCATATATATGGATGTGCATGCATGTGCCCTCTATTCTTCTTCCATTTCACTCTCAACCCCTGAAGACCTGGATTTCCACCTCATATAACGTCCTTCACTAACAGGAAGTTTTAGCCTCATTCTCCACCGGCCACTTCTTTCTCTTGGCCTAAAAGAAGAAAGTGTAAAGCACTGGCGGCGGTGCCTGTCGCTGCTGCTGTTGCCAACCAACTATTGAAAACGTACTTAAAGTGTGTTTTTTTGCCTCCCTTTCTTTTTTATTATTAAACTTTAAAGTGTTTTTAACTTCCTGCACTTGGCAGGAAACAGATGTAACGTAACACTATTGCCTTTGGAAAATAATGAGGCCGGGGCTGCAAAGACAAGGACAGGAATCAGTGTAAGAGGTTCAATACATTTCAGAATTAGTAGTGATGTCCCAGGCACAACAAACACAGCAGTTAAAGGCTCAGCTTCAGTGGGAGATTGGTTAGTATGTGAAGCGAAGGTAAAAATTGGTCCATATCTGGTGACTTTGTACCCAAAACGACCAATTTTTATCATACTTTACTCTACCTCCTAAAAAATTACAATATCATACAACTAAACTGCATTCTTGATTTGGTTTCGAGGGAAATATATTTTCTTCTTGATTACGTTTTGAACAGTTTTAAACACACGGTTAATTTCAATTGAAACAAAACCAAATAAACACGACAAATGTTTTAACACGGGGCTGTTTTTCGGTGTGAATACTTACTGTTTAACTGACACCTCATCTCCTTTCAATGCTTAAACTTCTACTGACACTTCAAACCCTTTCAGTGCTTCAACAAAAACCTCCAACTGCTTTTAGTGCTTCAACATAATCTGTGACTCCTACTACAATGTCTCAGTGAAATGATTCACATTTTAAGAGATTTGAACCTGTTTACAGCACGTAGCTAAAAACCTGTACATTTTATTGCTGGAAGTCATGTAACCAGTCCGTTAAATGCTAACAATATGGATATTTTTTTTAAAAGTACATTTTCTACGTGAGGACATAATTAAAAGAAATAGATTTTTACAAAATATAACCATTTATTAGTCTCCAACTGAGACTTCCACAACTTCTTCACGAATATAAACTGCTGCTAAAAAAAATCAATCAGACATTTACAGTGGTAATCATCAAAACTCCATGTATCTATTGGCATAATATTAGTACACACTCATCTATCTCAAATATCTAATAGGTGTAAAAAGGACTCACAAGACATCTCCTGAACAATTCCTCTTAAATTGATTTCTTTTCATACCTTAGCTGGATAAAAAAAACAAATCAGAATTTGCTGGGATCGCTGCAAGGTCCTCTAAATTTATAGTTTTAACATAAAAGTTTTTTCCTGGTGAGGATTATTAGGGCTTTGCAAAAGGAAGACGTGTCATATACTGATGTTTTCATCTTGATTCAGGATCAGAAACCTGTTCATCACCTCATGGGATTCCATGTTTTAACTTCCTCTTGAAACATGAGCTATAATGTCCTTGAGAGCGAGAGATTAAAAGAACAAATGAAGAGATGTACTGTAGAATGATAAGAGGGTGTTCTCCTAAAACTATTTAACAGATGACAAGAACTGCGAGAAAAGTTGACAGAGGATATGCGCAAGACTGAGGAGAGAAGAAAAATAAATCGCTGCTCTGGTGTTGTCTGACTGGAAGTCTTAGCTTATTAAAGTGTTGCTATTTCTGGCTGTGGTGTGACCTTATCCCAGAAGTACCTCCGGCTCGGTCGTGTGTTCCAACGTACGTGATTGGCGGTCATTCTCAACATTCAGACTCCACTTAGACAAGCCAGTCGACTTGGAACCAATGACTTTCTGGCTGTGAGGTGACAGTGCGGACTTCTAGTACTTACCGCCTGGGTCAAGGCCATCATTAAATAATTGAGTGTTGTATATAATGTCATATGTACTGTAACGTTAACGTAATGGTTTCCTTGTACTCCTTATTCCCTTCTGCCTTTTTTTTAGCTGTTCAGCAACAGACAACATGAGCACTGGGTATTGCAAGATATCTACCAAGATACATTTTTCAAACAATAATAATGTACGTGAATCTGAGCACGCAGTTTGGAAATGGAAGTACGGCGTAGTGCAAAAGCTTGTCAAGCCAGGCAACGCCATCAACCACCAAATATGGCGAATGTTACCTACGCATTGACCTTCCTGATCCCGTGTGCTATTAGTGAGTGGGTAGATTACTTGAGCAACATTTAGTGACCACATATATACATGTTCACATTTGGTGGAGAAACCTAGTGTAACCTTACACCAGCGAGAATTTACAAGCATACGAGTCACAGATGTTTACAACGATGTTAACTGTGGTCATATGGTCATGTAAAGAACATCAAATACCGGGACAGACTCTGAGGTTTGGGTATGTTGAGTAATAAAGTGGAAGCTACCAACACGAGCATTTATGATCTGTCCATCGTCATGGTTGCTCTTAGTGACGGCAGATGTTGGAATATCAATTCTGAAAACGCAACATGCAGCAACCAGACACTTTGATGCTGATAACAGTTTGATTTAATGTTTTTAAGCTTGCTTACTCGTCTGGATGGCTGCGGCAAAAAACGCCACTTCCATTGCCAGCATGGGCACTTCTTAACTGCAATCAGTGTCCACATTCTTCACATATGTAATCAACCGTTCTCTTTTTCTTAAAACTACTGAGGGCCCCTTCGTAGGGTGGCTGTTCTGAATGGGCCCTGCTTCTGCTTGGCCCCCGGTACTGCTTCTTGCAGCAAAAAACTGCTTGTGGACTCCAGGAAAGTAAGCTGGGTGTAACTTTAGTCCATCCAGCATCCAGCCATGTAAAGGCTCGGTGCCCTGAAGCCCCGCCCCCACTGCTGCACAGATAGTTGTTCGCTTGTTTATTCAAAGGTTCTAAATATTGAACGTGTCTAGAGTCCAAATTGCTGCAACTTCAACACTGCACATCCTTGGGTTGCCAGCAACATGCCCACCGGGTGTGAAATAGATCGGATGAACGGTTCTCGAGGTATGCAAAGGACACACAGACACGCATCCAGACAGAGATGCTCTGCTCCATAGATGGATGCAGTGCTTTGGGTGGACATCCTACTTCTTCAGATAGTTACTAAGGGCTCTTATTTATGCTATGACTTTGTGTTCTTTCTGCATGCGCTACGTGCAGGATATTGACACAGTTTCCACGATCACGCTATATTATTGCTACTATTGCAATCTGAACGTCCCTCACCATCTCCTACTTGACTTTAACCAGAGCTCAAAGCAGAGGCGCACGACTAAATGCAGGAGAGAGAGAAAACCTTGCCAGCTCGTTGCTAATGTGTGTGATTTATTTACATGAGAGTGCATTTAGGAATCAAAGAGGCGCCAAGTTGCGTCCTGGCACAGATCTTTCAATGCCGGGCTACCACTTTGTTAGTGTGTGGGGCTGGCTGCAGCCCAGTCACATTTACACCCCGGTGTTTGGCTACAGGAGCTGCCGTGTGCCTGTTTGTGTGTGTGTGTGTGTGTGTGTGCCCCCTTGATAGTCACACATTACAGAGGTGCCAAGCAATAATTGCACGTTTCATAACAATTCTACCGCACGGAGACAAGGAATACGTCATATCTTTTTATAGTATTCAGTAGCTGTACATACAGCTTGTTGTTTGTTGTGTGCATGCATGCCTAATAATGTGCATGTGTTTTTGACTGTTTATGTGGAGCGGATCAGTCGACTGGATTTGCTATTAGACAGGATGTAAAATCTGACCCCTCTGTCTCCAAACCTGTTTTCACAATAAGAGCCTCAGAAGCTCCAACTTTCTTCTGTGGGAGTCTGTCAGTACTGTGTGTGTGTGTGTGTGTGTGTGTGTGTGTGAGTGGCTGCTCGGTGTAAGGAAAGAGGGATGATGTGTTTATTTGAAATTTAGAGGGCGACACAGGCCGTACATCTCCGCAGACGGACCACATCTCAATTTGATGAGGTTCAACCGAGCCAGTTGTTGACAAAACCAAAATCTTATCCGTCACACACGTCCCTACTTTGAAAACCTGAGTTGGCTACCATTAGCTGCAGTGGTGGAATGTAACTAAGAACATTTAATCAAGTACTGTACTTGATTAAATGTGATGAAAAAAGAATAATAAAATATTCAGTATTCAATATTACACTGTAAAAGGAGTATGTTTTTTTCTACTGTTACATCAGCAAACTGCTCTGAGTAACATCACTGCTGCTCAGATATGCTAAATTGAGTTTACTCAGAGCAGTTGCACACACAGCATTTGCTGAGTACCATCTCATCATGATTTATAGCTGCGGCTTAACCGGGACGAATCGGGCTGGATCCCAGAGGCTGAAACAGTACACATAGCAAAACCTGTTATCTGAGGGCAGCTAACCTTCGCTCATACCTGGCTTTGATCCCCACTTTTTGGAGGAGACGCAGAGGTGCAGCAGTGGGACCCGGCTGCATAAATCATCAGTTATTTACTACCTTATCGGACTTTTCCCGGCCATAAAGCACAGAGACAAAAGTTCTTGAAGTCATCAAATTATTATTATTTTTTTGGATGAATCCAAGAGTGAGACAACGGCAACTAGTCATGCTTTGTGTTCTTTGTTCCAGTGTGTCTCTCCTGGTGACCTTTATATTATTAATGATTCATGGCCTGTCTCGTGCTATGATAAGGGATGTGCTCGTGCATTCTCGGCTAAATCCCGCCCCGCTACTGTTGTCCTTTTCTGGGTTTGCCTCTTTTAAGTCGAACTAAAATTAATTTTTTCTAAGAAATCAGTATTATATTGTATTGTTGCGTTGCCATGGGAGACACCAACCCAGAGGCCTGAAACTGAGACGCTGGATATCGTTCAAAAACTTGTTGAACTCTTCTGAAGATGAAAAAATAGCGGCAGTACTTACGCATGTCCTCGTGCATGGAGAAAGAGGAGAAATCAAATCTTAGTTTTTGGTAATTCTTTTTCTTTATGTATAAAATAAAGGGGAGAATACTAGAATATAGGGTTTAATGTGTCTTCGTCCCATTCCTCCTCTCTGGAGCTTTCCAGGGAAAATAATTACAAAAACACGTCAAAACCATAATAATTAACATTTCTGAACACTGTGACAGGCAGAATTCCCTCATTTTACTGTCTCACACACACACACACACACACACACTTGAAGAAATCCAGCGAGGGATTTGAGTCTGACCACAGAAAAACACGAGCAACGTTGACGTGACACATCGAAGCTAACTGATGTTGTCACTGGCCTCTACCGCCCGGACAAAGTGCTGTGTGTGACTGTGATTGTATTTGTGTGTGTGTGCGAGCAGTAAGGCCCATTAGTGTGCAGTAATGGGAGGGGATATTGGTGGTGTATAGGTGTAATTGCCTCGAGCTAACATGGAGCTCAGGCCGGGTGGCGCCTCCAACACAAATATGAACTGCAGAACATAGATACCACTTTGTCCTCCTGCACAGCTTGACCTGGGGGAGAAAGTTCAACAGGGCCTTTAGCTCTCTGCGAGTGATTGTGTGTGTGTGTGTGTGTGTGTGTGTGTGGGTAGGAGAGGAGAGCCATGGGAAATAAAAGATCCCACTCAAAAGCGCTTGAGAAGGGCAGAGAAAGAGAAAAGAGTGTAGGTGTGTTGGACTATGTCTGCTTCGGCTGTTATCTGCCGGCTGTGTTTTGACTGACTTCTCCCCCGTTGTTCTCCTCCTCCGTGATAATCTGCAGAGCTTTTTCAGAACCCTCCATTCCCATCATCCATCCCTCCATCGATCCAATTCTCTGGCACTCCGCATACACGCCCCCCCTTCTCCAATCTTTTCCTTCCCTACTACAATCCATCAATCTATCCCCACCTCCCCCATGACACAGATGCTGGACATCTCACAGTTATTATTTGCTTTATGAGAACATCTGTTTAGCTTACCGGCTCAACCCCATTGGCCTTAAAAATCCTCCAATAAAGCCTTAACCCAGTCTCCGTGTGGAGCACCACCGCTCCGTCGACTGGGGTACAGTGCAGGCAGTAAGTGGCCACAGCTTGGTGACTGTTAAACTCTGCAGTACGAAGCTGATGTAACCGAGACAGCTAATAAGGCTGTTTGAGTGACGAAACAAAGCCTGTGGAGGTCCTTGGCAACAGAGGCCGTGAACAGCTCATTGCTTGAAACTCACAGCATGTGTTGGTTACACAAGTCGTCTGCCCCGCGCTTGTCTGAGGAGGCAGAATCCCCTCAACTGAGATCAACACAGCGGCTCGCCGCACCAGCCGCGCAACTGCCGACATTTCACCCATAACGTCCAATAGACTTGTAGTCTGTTTTTTCTTCTGTACTCAAATAGATCGATTGTTGTGTTGTGCGGTGAGCACTGTCGAATGCTTCAGGGTGCACAGCGTCAGTGTGACTGAACGGATCCAGACACTGATGGAGGGACTGCTGCTGCTGCTGTTGTGCTGCAGAAGTGTTTCATATCTTGGCCAGTGTGAATAAAGTGCTACTGTATTTAAAGGGGAACGGCGCCGATTTCACACATCAAGCCTGTTTGCAGGTCTTGGGGGCTGTTAGTGCGTATGTGATAAAAGAAGCTGCGTGAAGTCGGATAAATGTCCTCAAGTGATGTCACTTGAGTCAGCGTCGGTTCAGGGCTGAAATGGAGAAAGTCTGGGGACGTGGGATTAGAAAGAAGGGAGTTTACTAGACCTACGGCCTGCTCCTCATCTCTGCTGAAGGGAAGTGCCTTGAGGCTACATTAGCAGCTACTAGCATAACACACCGTCGATCTCTGACCGAACATGTGAGTGGTCAAGTTGCATTGTGGGTAATATAGGCAACAGGTTTTGACAAGGAAGAATCCATGGAGTCTACTCCTGGTATACTATATGAGAAAGAACCAATCTTTGGATGTTGTGTTTCTCTTTAGTGTATCTGATACCTTTTGCCATATAACAATCACAAGAAAAGCAACTCTTCTTTCAAATCTTAGCTTGGTGTCCTAAAATAATCTGTTACCAGGCAACGAAACGGCATTGTCAATTATACTGTAATTCAAGGTAAATATAGTGACGATGACGTTTGTTTTTTACCTAAAAAATACATTTCTACGTCCTCAGAAGAAGATGTAGTGAGGAGGTGAGGGTGGGTCAAACAAAGATGAGACTTTCACCCAGGAGACCCCTGTTTGTGTCCTGTGTGATATGAAAAGTCAACGTGGACTTACTTTGACTTTGCTCTGGCATTGGGTATGCTTGCAGGAGAACTGATGCATGATGGAGGACCTCATTGAATGACATGATAGAAGAGACTTGTTTGTTGGATGTTTGGCACTGAGATAGTGTTCAATTGTAACAAAGCCAACTTGTTACCGTAATGTTTCTGTTTCTGGTTCCTGGAACAGCTGATTTACGTTTAAACGAGGAGACTTGATGAGCAAAGCCCGTTCCTCAATCAACTGGAGGTAATTTTGTGTGCAAGAAAGACTTTTGTTTTGCATTTACACATGTAGTTGTGCTGGTCTTGTTACCAGGTGTGAAATTGTGTAACTGCAAAGCATGCTGACAGCGAACATGTGTGCGAAGTAAAGTTGAGGTTAAGAAAAAACAAACAACAGTGGGTGGATGGAAGAAGAAGAGAAAGACGGGGTGGGGGTCAGAGATCTGTAGAGCATGGTGATGTCATGTTGGTGGTTTGGGACATTTTTATCACACATGGTTTCTGTGTAAGTGGGCTGCTGCTTGGCCTGATGCATTAGAGCGGACTGAACAGACCTCAAAATCCAGCAAAGAACACATTTGCAGATACATGCCGACCTCTGGCCAAACTAGACATTTGCCTCAGGCTTTTTATTTTTGTGGCAAACTACTTTTTTGACAAGTTGTCATCTGTTGGAGTCCGAAAAACACAATGACAGATTTGTTGTGTGTCTGTTATTGTACGAACATCATTTCTGTGTAAAACAAATCAAACTGTAGACACAACTTTGATACATTACTACCTTATGAAGTTGCTGTGGCTGTTAGCAAACAACTGCCTATCGATGCATCCAGCAGACATTGGGCAACGTCAGCATTACATTGGAATTGTGGTTCTGTCCATCCAACCAATGTAAGTCCAATATTCAGTCGTATTTTAGCTCTGTTTTTGGGGAGAATCTGACTCTGGTTGCTGTTTAGAGCTGTTTACCACCAGTGGTTTTATACATTTCTATTGATAACTCCTCGCTTTAGCAGAAAACAAACCAAAACAATGAAGTTACCGGCCATAAAACCTAAACACATTTTTTTGACGCACTGTTAATGTGAAAATCTAAATTTGCGCAACTTAAATGTTGACGAAGTGTGAGCAGAGTATTTATTAGCTGTGACAATCTGATGCAAGATGATGTTACAATGCAATCTGGCAGAAGTTCAACTTGTGACAGTGACGCGCTCTAACGCTCTCAAAACACTGTTACGTTAAAGCTTCTCCGAGGAACTAGGTTCTAGTTCTCCTCCTTCCGCCGGAGCTCCTGTTGCACTTCAAAGGCGACTGCAAAGCCAGATCTGAGTCTGTCCGCGGAAGGCTGGTCGCTGCCGGAGGCCCTGCTGGAGTCTGAGCTGAAGGAGTTTGTGGTGAATATGAATGATTTTGTCTGATTTTGCACGGAATCAGACCCCGGGGGCACCGATGACAAGCATTAAGAACAACTATGTAGTAAAAGCCAATCTTCTGATGGTCTGGATAGATGCATCAGTATTTAATTGAGACTGTTTCATAGCCAGTTTAAACTCCCTACAGTAATTTGAATATTATACTGGCACTTTCTGGCCATATGAACTGCCCTACATTACTCTATTTAACATTTTTATTTGTGTCTAAGTTTTGGTACTTTTACTTCGTTCCTCAGAATTTTTCCTCACATCTCAATTACTCTGTCACCGAAGATACACGCATGTGAGTTTTGAGTTCCACCTACCTTTATACCTGTGTGATGGAGCGATAAAGAGGGGCCAAACAGTTTGGAGATAAGACAGAAACCAGAGCGACGGAGGGATGGGCGAGCCTGCTTTCACTCACTCCCTCATACGATCTCTATTACTCATCTGCCTGCTTTTGTCATCACATCATGCCATTGCTCAGTTTCAACGTGCTGTTGACTTTATGCACGTAAATGTGCGCCTGTAACTCATATTCATAAAGACGGGGCTCTGGGAGAGGAGGTTATGTCATGCCTTCTGAGATTCTGGAAATGATTGGTGATGCTGTTGGTATAACCTCAAAAACAGAGGAAGTGAGCGGTGCAGACGGAGATATATGAGGAGAGTCTGACGGATGGAATGACGTGACAGTCAGAACTTGAGCTACCGATGGACAGGAAGGAGAAAATGAACAAAAAAAAACAAAAAAAAACGACGAGGTATCAAACTTAAATTGACGTTTAATTTCAGGTGCAAATTGAACAACACACTCTCACTATTTCCCTCTAGATTTGCACCACTGCACTCTGCCATATACAGGTCATATGAGGACAGGGGTTGTTTTGGGTGAGTTGTTCTAACAACTGGCAAATTTCAAGGCCACATCCCGAACTTTGCGAAAAACACGGGCGTGCATATGAATAGCCTATTCACTTATTCTCGAATCAAAAACGAAGGTTGGGCTATTTTCTAGCCTGCAGAGGGAAAGATTAGCAAAACCAGCTGACCCACCCGTTTCCCCGGCTACCGTGTTTACATAACCAACACACTCATATGTTCATGTATGTGCAATCACGGGGGCCGCAAACCTCCCTGGCAGGCTTTATCTGTGGCAGAACAAATCAATCATGTGTATATGCATTCATGTGTGTGTGTGTGCGCTCCTTCATGAGTGATTTGAATATGCATTAGTAGCAGTCACCTCCACTTACACTTTGTATGACAGTGTTTGATCAGAGGATGCCAGTGTGTAATCTTGCCATTCAAATGAGAGCATTGGAACTCAAGAGAATTGTAGTTAAAATGGCATTGATCTAGTCTATGACGTAATTTATACAATTCAAGCTGAAAGCCGCCTATTGCAGCTCTGTAGCTGTCTTACACGCAAACGGTGACTTTGTACAACTGGACATTACTTAATCTTCTTATCCGTAGCGCCCCATGTTCATTACAACCACAAGTCGCTTGCTAATCACAGTCGGGTTTAGTGGCATGTTTTCTTCTTCCAAATGTTGCTGTGTTCCTCTCTGTTGTCATAGAGAGAGCAGGAGGTGGGTGGATAAATGGTTCCCACATGTCTGAATATGACTGTTCATTAGCTCTGTGTGTGTGTGTGTGTGTGTGTGTGTGTGTGTGTGTGTGTGTGTGAGAGTGTGTGTGTGTTAGACAGAGCACTGATTAATTAGTTCTATCGACTAAGCTCTGGAAACACCAGAGTTTGGACCAGGCCACTAATTGTCATAATCCACCTCTGTTTGTTTCTTCTGCTCGACCAGACCTCCCCAGCTGAGAGTGTGTGTGTGTGTGTGTGTGTGTGTGTGTGCTCGTGTCTGTCACCTACAGTCTCGACAGCACATGACTTGGCATCAGCATCTCTTCCTCCTCTGCGTGTCTAGACTTTAGCAAAGAGAGTGAGAGGTAAGCCGAGATGCAGAATGAAAGACGCAGAGAGAAAAAATGCTTTCTGCTTGGCCTCGCCGTGGTCAGAAATATTGCCAAATGGATCCCAGTGGATGCTCCATTGTCTATAGATGGTTTAAACTGGTGTGCTGCTCACTGAGGCTCTTAAAAGCCCTTCGGCATATTACGTTTTGCTGATTTTGCATTGCGCAGGGCCTCGCATGACGCTTCCACCCCCGCTATAAAGCAGCCTGCTGTGTCCAACAACAGGGCTGAAGCCTGCTGAAGTGTCTTTGAGCAAGACACCAGCCCTCCAGCTGCGTCTATCTGTCAATAGTCTGCAAGTTTGAATGCACTCCTGTCTAAATTGTTGTGTCCTGTCTGTTCGCCCACCAGTGCTTAGCAATCGTAACTCGGCACGGCAGTTCTGTCAAGTTTTGGATTTATCCATATGCCACAGACTTCGATGGCAGGTAACACTAGGACACATCTAAGGCCATGAGTTGGCGTATCATTAGCTAGCTGCAGAAAAAGCCCTGTTCAGGACTGAGACACCCAAGGCAAGGCCCAATTTGAATAAAAATGTCCTACAACATCTTCGTTGGTAAATCTCTCACTGTTATTGTTGCGAACGGAATATGTGCCATGCGCGATTGGAAGATTGGCAGGTGTAGCAACAGTATACAAGGAAAGCTTGGCTTAGCAAACAGTCAATAGAAATAAACAAGAAACAGACCTAATGATTGCAAGTGTGACTGCACATTAAAACAGACTAATTCTGGAGGGAAAAACTGGTTTCATTGGACGAAAAAGCTCTCAGCAGACGAAGCCAAAGAGAGTATTCCTCCCTCTACAGCAACACTGTTTCCGAAAACTTCAAACTCCAAACAAATACACACTGATGCAAAAGCGATTAGTCAGACGCACACAGTAATTGATGACAGACTATTCATCTGTGCTTTCTTTATTAGTCACGGGATCTCCCTTTTTAACGTGCTGACTGGTTTGTTGCAAGTCAACCACGCAGGAGGTACAACGGAGTCTCCAACAGCCCTGTAAACAGAGCACTGAGCCAGGGTTTGGCCATGATGAACGTTGCCTCTCCTCCCAATCCTGATGAATTGGACCTCCTCTTAGAGAGAAGGCAAAATCCCAATGATAGCCGTCCTCCCTATCTAGTGGTACTCTATCTTGTACTCTATATATATGTTGTTGTGGAATCTGAGCTTATCCTGCTGTCCCCTCTCACCTCAACATGCAGGGGATGCAAACATCTGTTCTCTGGGTTTATGTAAGATACTTATATATTTGTTTGTTTTAATACTATGACACAGCCACCCTGGGAGGGAAACAAATGCATCTCCAGAAAACACTAACACGGTTAGAGCAGCTCTAACTGTGAAGCAAGAGGGTGAGACAGATGACGATAGGAGGGAGATGTGTAACCCAGAGAACAGTCGTGGTCTTCTGCAGATATGTGGTAGAAATCTCTTGTCGGTGGATTTCCTCTGAATCTGTCCCCAAATTTCTACTGCAGGTAGTTGTGTTGTCTGTTGAAACTTTCGGGTGAGCCTGATGATTTTGCATTACTGTAGGATAGGATGTTTGAGTGGCAGTGTTTGAATAACAGAATTCAAGTCTTACAGGAGCTACATGTATGGACCGAAGTAGAACAAGTCAGTACGAGCACACTTTTAGGTGTTATTTATCTGCCCCATAATTCATATCTGCATTAAATACTGTATAATTGGTGCTATGCTGATTGGTTGACAGTGGCAATGATTTTTGGACAGTACCATTTTGAAAAATGTATTTCAGAAAGAGTAAGAATCATGACAAGGATGCTTAGAGCTAAGATGTGTCGTCTTAATTTATTTGCAATTACTTTGCATTCAAGATTTATAATATAATATAATATTAAACATTGTAGTGAGCGTAGCGAAACAAGACCATGAGTCTACGGCCTCATAGCGGCTCTGTGATGTTGTACTTTCACACGGGGTTGCTTTGAGCTAAATGCTAATGTCAATGGCAATGCTAACATGCTGATGTTTAGCATAATGTTGACCGTATTCACCTTCTACGTTTAGTGTGCTCACATGCTAACATTTGCAAACTAGCGCTATACACAAAGTACAGTTGAGGCTGATGGGACTGTCATTAGTCTTAGAAATCTTGACCTGATCATGGCGCTCGATGAAAAGTTAAGGGATCCATCCAATAGTTGTTGAGACATTTCACTCAAATCCACAAATGTCAGCAAGATTCATCCTCTGGTGACCATGAATGTCTTTAGTAGAAGACATATATTGCCATCCCTAGTCATGCCTCTAGTATGGATAAAAAAAAATCATCTTATTAGAGAAGTGGGAATTCTGACAGGGAAGAGCCTTTTGTGTACTGTACATGACAAAATACACGGTGGACCAAGACATCCAGGAAATAAATTTGCTTCTACATGTTAGGATACACATAATGAGCATACGTGTGGTTTAAACACAGCCACATGGTGGTACTCACGTGTGCATATCTACGTTCCAAAGGTTCCCAGCTCACTATTTTCTCAATGTGACATGGCTTTCTCCCTAGGTCAAATGTTCAATGTAGGCCATGTTTCCTTGGGTCAATATGTTGAAATAACCTATGGTCTCAAATTTGCTGGCAAGGCGGTTTACTTGATTTTATACATTGATATCTCCACAGTGACTGAACAGCTTTTTATCGAGTTTAAAACGTCCATCTTCCCCTCGATCTTGTGCAATTTGAGCTGCAAAGATATCCCTTACCAATCTCTAAGCGCGAGGACCCTGGGGACATAGGACCTTGGGAAAAATAGGGATGACCCAGTCGTATCCATACCAAAAACCAATCCGTTATACCTATGTCAGTAAAGTCTGTCAGACAGTGTTTGAGATATCTCGATAACTAACCGACAAACAGGACTAAAAACAAAAAAGGCAAACAGTCACGCCACTTGCAATGATCAGCATCACTTCCTCTTCTTTATTGAGCTCTCCTCTGGTCCGCCCCCCCCGCTCTCCCTCTCCTTGACCTCTGACTTTGACCCCTCAGAGTTACAACAGGCCTGCCTCCCGTCCCCCTGTCACCTCGTAAACATTGACAACAGCCCTTTACTAGCAACTAATCGCTGGCCTGCGCCAGAGCGGACGGGCGACCGGGACGCTTTAATTCAAACTTTCCCATGAACAGCCAACCGGACGAGGCACCTGTTAATGATGACATGATGTCACTCTGTTACCACGGCTACTGGTCCAATTAGCAAACAGAAGTGTTTTCCCAGCCTGTTGTTTTTTTATTGCAGGCCACCAACAAGACTTGTTTTGCTGCTGCTGTATTTTTACTCAGCAGATGTTTTAGTTTTTTTTTATGGCTAGCAGGAACACTGAGCAAAGTTCACCTCTCTGGGGCTGGTTCCAGTCTCTGGCACTGCTTTTTATCACACTGACATGAAAACCTACTTTGGGAATATCGTACAAAAAAATGAAGAAAGCAGTCAGTGCTGTCATCTTTGCAGCGGTATCCCCACTGACCCCCTGATACGAGTCTGGTTCACGGTCTGGAAGTGTCCCCATTTAATTTGGGCACCCATGGGTGTCATTTGATACCGAGGCTGACTTAACTTTTAAAGAGCCCCCCTTTTACTGCCCTGGAGGTTACTCTTAAGAAAACACTGTACCGAAACTACAAAAAGCAACTAAATGGCCAGCCACCGCTGACACACATTGTTCTAATGCCATGAAGGTTCACTAGTAGTTCACCGCCTGCTATCCAAAGATCGAGTGTTAAATAAGGCATTATAATCTCACCCTGGACCCTTAGTGAGCCTCTTAAACTACACTAAAACCTTCTGACTACCCTTCCCCTAGACCCAGGTCTTTAGGTGCGGCTAATAAAATACACCTCAATTTTGCACAATAATCAGACGTTTTAATCATGCATAGCAGTCCTCCAATAACTTAAAACGTCATCTAATCCCACTAAAAGAGGCTGTGAGAGAAAGCCGGCCCTCTTGCCTAATTTTACCCCAGTGGTTTTAGCCGGGCGCCTGGTCTAATTCAAACTTTACGTGGCCCCAACACGCCTGAGAACAATGTGGCGGCCTTCAGGGAGCAACTCCAGTGACAAATGAGCCCAAATAGGCTCGTTGGACTGTGACTGTCGCTGGAGTTTAAGTGGCTAATCTCTCAAAGTTTTAATGTGTTTCAGTGTTTGCGTGTGGTTTTCTGACTTATCAACCGTGCACGCTTGTGAATCTGCAATTGAATCTAAACCCCTGATGTGAATTTACATTCTTCCTATTTCTTTTGCTTGACCTTTTCTAGAACGTATACTTTAGATTGTGGAGAGTAATGAGTGCTTCTAATGTGTGTGTGCATGTGCGGGTGGCCATTATAGAAGGTACAGAGATGCATTTATCCTGCCTCTGATTTATTGTAAAGTAGATCCAAACTGCTGTAGCACAAAACAATAATTTTCTTGTAAAAAAAATGCAAACTTTGACTTCCATACATTATATATAAAGCTGCTGGACGTCCTTCGTTTACGATTAATGCTATTTCATTTTAGAAGCTTGGTTTAATATGACTGCATCTCGGCTGTTATAAGGGGCTAATGTCAGCTGCATAACATTGCATTTACCTCCGTCTGTATCCAATGTGGTTACAAATTGTGTTAATTACAGCTGCTCTGACAATATTTTTGTATTACAAATGTATTTAATTACCATGTAAAATATGAAAAGGTTTGCCTGTATTAACAAACCAGTTCCCCTCAACTCTGCGCAGCTTTTTATCGTCTTTTAGATCATTGTTTTGAAATGTACTGATTGGATTCTCTCTTTCAGGTCTCATTAGCGTTGCATTGATTCAGTTTGCAGCTGTTCAGTACGAAAAGCTCTGAACTCACTGTACACTACATGGCCAAACGGCTGACGGACAAAGTTAGCAACGACATTAGATGGTGAACATAGTGGAGCATTTAGCAGCTAAAGAGCTTGATGTTTTCCTCAGGAGGTGTTGGAGACCATAACAGCTACAAGAAGAGTGAATATTGGACCTACGCCGATTAAGTGGACAGAAACACAACTCCAAATGAATGCTTTATGCTCTAAATCTGCTGAATGTGCAACTGTTTGATCAAATACACTGCTTGTCTCAGTGTTGTTTACAGCTTGTTGAGCTCCCCGAGTGGCCCAGAAATTATGCAAGTTTAAAATAATTTCTTCTGTAATTTGATCTGTTAGTAATAAGTCAGTGGCCGAAGTAATGAGATAACATTTTTGATTCACGTCTCGCTTTATGTAATGGAATTGCTTAAAAATCTGTGATGTACCTGCGAAAAAACTATATAAATTATTATTATAAATTATACTATTTTTGTAATTATTGTTAAATATTTGCAGATTATGACGCTAACATTGAGAAAAAGTAAATTTGTGTCTAGTTGCGACTTTAAGAATGACTCACACACACGCACACAGAGGTACAAAACCAGTCTGGATCCATCTATCCTTCTCTGTGTCCAACACGGCTTCTGACTTCGCCCGGGCCGCTGAGCTCTCCCGCTGTGTCCACACCGATGTATTTCATTGCTCACTTTCACATACGTCCCTCACTAAATAACGGCGCTTCCTCCCTGATCCTCTTTCCATCTCACCTCCTTCTCTTTTCCCAAGGAAATGATTAAAAAGCCTCTGATATTCCCCTGCTGACCCACTGCCGACTGAGGCCGAGCATGAAATCTTTTGTTTTATGTGCTTGTAAGGTCTTGGCATTAAGAACAAACTCTGGGCTTGCCAGGGATATATATATATCTGTATATATATATATCTGCCTCCCTTAAACCACATCTACACCGCACATGCATACTGTACAGTGGTGGCCTTTGTAACAGCATGCACATGCATTAATCATGCGTCCATCCAGGATTATTGCAACATACAGGAGAAGAAACATGCACAATGTAGCATATATCGCCATTTGGTTTGCAAGCAAAGCAGTCATTTTGACTGTTTTCAAACTTTGTTAAAATGAAATCCATGTCGAGAGAGATGGGGCCCGCCGGGACGGACTGAAGTGTTGACGTGATAAAAAAAAAAATCCTTTTGATCATGAAGCCCAATGTTGCAGTGCAATTCTCTGGTTTGTCAGTGAAGTGTATGAACTATCTGCAGACTGGAATCTATGAACGAGTCCAATACCGGCAGGTGGCGTTCAATACGCTTGGAGTATGAACTGGCTGTGTCCTCGCTGCGCTGTGTTTTTATAAACTATGATAATCTGATCATGGATCACTCCCTTCTCACTCCCCCTTTCTCTTCCCTGCACTTCTCGTAGTCCTGCTCATAGAACTGGAAATCCAGTAAGCCAACTGCCTTTTTCCTTTTGTGATGTGTTTTTTCCTAAACGCAGGGATGTATAAAAAAAAACAAACGTCTCCCACTGTTGCTCCTGATGTTTTCTGCCATTGGCCGCTTAGTTCACAAGGCATCCTCCTCCCCTGCTATCTGCGCTATTTCTAATTTCATATCTATTCTGCAAGGGCCTCGCCGTTGCATCCTGTGCTTAGCCAATCCGAAGACGTGTGATTGGTTTAAAGAAATACAAACAATTGAGTGCTATGCCAGACTGGTGAATAATGGCCCATTTGTGAACAAGAATAAAAGTTAACAGTCATGCTAGCAGCTCTTTGAGCTAAAATAATTCACAAAGTTAACCACGTGTTTGAAACTGCGACCGCGGTGGCACGTCAACGGATCCAGACCAAGCGTCCGTATGTCACAAGTTGGTAATGAGAACAGGTTGGCTCACAACTATGTTAGCAGGTATAATGTTTAATATCTTAGTTTAGCTTGGTAGCATGCTAACCTTTGCTAATTAACACCGACCCCATGCTTTGCAAAAATTCTGTCAGAAAGAAAATTATTGAACAAATGCTAGATGAAAAGTCATGGGATCACCCAAGTCATTACAATGCATCCTCTGGACACCATGAATATATGTACCGAATGTCCATGGTACCTGACATATAGCTCTGAAGCTCCAGAGCAATTAGCATGTTTAACCATTTAGGTTATTTAGTAATTGCCATTCAGTACATAAAGAATAAACTGATCAATAATGCCGCAGTGGGTAGTGCTGCAGGAGTGGCTTTAAAAGTTTCTCTGCATGTTTTAAGACCCTTTTTTTTTTTTTACTGCGATTATGGCTCACCATTTCCAAAGACTGCTTTTGACCATTTTCGTTCCAATAAACGTGTTGGCAAGTTTCCCTGGATGTTCTACTTCTGTAGGAAATTAACTGTCTTCCAATGATGTGTTTCTTACAATATGAATGCAGGGCCACACACACACACATCAGTGCTGTCAGGGCTTCTCAGTTACCCAGTCTAAGCACATTCACTTTGTCCAGGCACATCTCTTCCCAGGCGCTCAGATCTGCATGGTGAGCTCATACTCAGCCAGACCAGAGCACTTAAACATGTTCTTTTAAAAAGATAACTATTCCCTGGAGGCTTCTGAGCCAGACTGACAGTATATATGCACTGCTTAAAGGCACCACAGTCCGTCCACATGCAAGGGTTTAGGCAAGTATAATCGATATGTCAGACACAGCCCATTTTCTTTCTTCAGCTTTCTCTTTTGATAATTCCAATGTTTGTCATGGAAGTTGGAACATCAGCTGTGTAGGAGATGCTTTAAAACCTTTCCCCGAATTGGCTATCTTGCTGTTGCGCTCTCTATAAGATACTATGGGTGGCAAACATTTTAAATATACTGTAAAATGTGTCCCATTATGCTACTTTACTGCATATTCACATCCACCCAGGAATATTTGACTTTATAAGCAGACAATTGGTGTCAACAAAGGTAGACTTAAAAGCTTCAGTAATTGATTTTTTTGACCACTTGGAGGTAGCCAACAATCTGCAAACACAACATACACATTATCATCTCAAAAAGAAGTGTTGGCAAACAGTTGCCTACTTCCATCAGACATGGAACAACACTCACTCAGTGAGTTTTGGTCTGCCCCAACTCCTGAGAAAAGTATCTTGCTTTTGAGACGACTCACATTAAATGTTAGACTTCCTTTACCAGCTAATTCATATTTGTGTCGGCCATTTGTTGCTGGGCAAGTACTGTCGTAGGGTGTATGACAGCTTTTTCACTGACAGTGGCTGTGTGCTGCTGCTGTAAAGACAAAAAACAACCGGGCCGATGAGAAATAAATTTTCAAAAGGTTGAATCTAAAGTCAAGAAGGTTGGGGAGCACTGAGCAAAGAAAAAGACTGGGTGATGATTCTGCAAGGGTTTGTCCTGACAAGCAACGCCTGAAACGATCATTTTTAACAATAAACATATTCATCACAGATCATGAGATGATCATGTTATCTGAACATCTTAAAGAACATCCTCTGTAGACTCTCTGTTGTTGCAGTCCCTAATGCAAATTTAGTTAAAAATACAAAAATATTCCTTTGCAGCCTTGGTGATTTTCACAAAATTACCAAAACAATAATAAGTTTATATGGCAGGATTTATTTTTCCCACTTTCTATCAGGTTGAGTAGCAGCGCTACGCACCATAACACAGACTCAGTGTTCCTGCTCGCTCAGCCATAAGGCCTCTGTGGTGTTTTATAAGAGCGTTGAATCGCAGCCAAGACTGTTCTTCTGGGACTTCTGCTACTCTGAGGGTCCCCGTCATGGTTCCTCTCCAACACTGGCTCTTCATTTAACAGGGCACGTCAGTAGGACACACACATACACACACATTCTGCCATTACTGTTGTCTTTTTGTTAGCTACAAACATGTAAAACCTCCAAATTCAGATTCAGCTTCAGGGAGATGTTAATGATCTGCGTGCATGTGGATCTGAGTGAGTGTGGATTTAATGAGAGCCACACAGCCTTAGTGCCGGTGGCTTGTTTCTTTTCTTTTTTCACTTTGAACTCTAATTTACACCACCGTGAAAACTCGTGGGGGGATTTACAGATTCAGTGCTTGAATCTCTGGAGATTTCAGTTTCAGTGTCAGAGGGCACATAAACACAGAGAAGCAATCACAGAGAAGCAATCCTTTTCTAAAAGTTTCCTTTTTCACACTGTCTTTCCTCCACTGTTATTCCTCAACCCCTCACATGATGAGCAGAACTGTAAGCGCATAGCCCGTCCTTACAGCTTCGTGGTGCTGAAGTGCTCAGTCACACTGACGCACTCTAACCTCCCGCCCAACTGTCAGCCTATCAACCAAACAACCTATTAGTTTACTACAACTCCCACGGAGCATCTGGGTAACAAACAACCAATGTCTAGTTTACGCATTCAGCAGCTTCACTCTTGGATTCTGCATCAATTTTGGATGAAATTGGCAAATGTGTTGTAGCTTGTTCCAATTACCACAATGATAATAATACTAGAGCCACAGATGGAAGAGGATTTACCACGATTATCATCTTTGTGCATAAACCTAACCAAACTTTAACTATGGTGGTGCCAGATGAGGAAATGGTTTTATGTTTCCGTCAGTGATTTGTTACATTTTTGGAAGGCGCTAACAAATTATGACGTCCTGCTGCCCTGCCCGGAGGGCAACAACAAACAACGGCTTTATCCAGTCATTGAAATCTGATTATTACGCTTTCATTTTTCCCTAACTTATATCGTCTTTGATGAAAACGCGTTCATCTGGAAAGTGTAGAATGATCAAAAAGCAGATTTCAGCCTTTTTAAAATGTCACTTTTGTTATAAGTTTCACCAGAATTGGATAAGAGTTGCATTCATCCATGTAGTTATGGATGGTAACCATGTAGAATCATAATAGGAAATGGCAAAGCACAAAAAAATATGAATGGACAGATTATTTTTCTTGGTCAAAAGATTGTAGCTACAACTAAGTTCTCGGCTCGGTGCAGCGGTGAAGTCCTGCCCAAAGTCAATTTTCGCCTCTACTTCTGTGCCTTCGCAGACCTTTAAGTTCTTCCTCTGCTGTGGCTTGAACATACAGTCGGCTTCACCATTTAGAAATAATGAGGTACCAGTGCCAAGCCTGTGGTCAGCACCACCAATCAGGAGCGACCCAGTGACAGGAGAGTCGATCTGATGGTGCAATCCAAGATGGCAGCGTACCAGTGGACCATGTTCTGCTGCCTGAATCGTTTTGTGAATCATTACAGTATGTAAATCATGACACTAAAACATTCAATTCAGAGGAATTTATTATAGACAAATAACTAATTTGAGATTTCACAGGCATTTGATTTGCATTGAGTGTTTGTTGGAACAACACTTTCCTGATCAGTACATGACCCACACTACATCACGGGGCCAGCTTGGATGAGGGCACTGTTGGATTAGGATAAATGAGAAATTCATACTTTCACAAGAGCAACTCATCAGTGATTGATGAGGCTTAAGCTCTAGAGAGATTTCAACCTCCAAAAGAAGAGGATATTGGTTAAAAAAAAAACACAGAAATGATACACTCCAGAAATATTTGGTGACCTAATATTGAAAAAAAGAAACAATCCAGTAGGGAGGTTGTTTTTATGCTACTTTGTCATTGATTAAGCATAGTACTATATTTAATAAATCTTATTTTAAACAGTGCGAGATAAACATAATTGTAACCTTTTATGATGAAAACTGGGTCTCAAGCGAGCTTGAGTTTATGGCTCTTGGCCACTAATGATTCAGTTTTTCAGTGAAACTCGCATGTAATTACCAATGTGCCAAGGTGTCAAACATAAAACAGACATACTGTTTTCTTGTTACTGGCTTCGCTGTCTTGCTGGCTTGTCCTGTCTGAGAACGCTTAGTGCTTGAATGTAATGCTATAATTACACAGCAGTGTAAAAATCTAAAAGAAGTGACATTTATGAAAGGAGTAATCAACCTTTTTGACCCGCAACCACTGAAAATAAACAGCTTTCCACTCACAGCTCCCCCGAAACGATAGAACGGTAAGCTTGGACAAATGTTCACGAAATAGCAACCAGGAATAAGCTGTAAGAAAAAATTATCAATAAATAACAATTGACAATGACTGACGGCTGTCCACAACCAGTTGGGGAAAGCGCAACAACCTGGAAACACAATATTAGCATTTTATCACAATACGGTGAACATAATAGCAATCACTGGCAAATGTACACATTGAGAAGACATGGAGCAAAATCAGCATTTTAGTTGAAGTCATGTCGGTGTCCTCATCCCAAATGTTAGTGCATATTCAATCTCCTGTTAGCTCTGTTTTGGTCCCCACCGAGGAAATATGCTGCTTCTTACCTGCTAAACGCTCCACTAGCTCGTCACAAACTCTCTACTTGTGCTGAGCAGTGAGCGCACAGTGGGCATGAAGAGCAGCTGTGGCCTAAAATAAGAATGGTGACAGTTTATTAAAACGGGAAAGTTTTGCAAAACCAAAACAATGACCTGAAAGATGTTCAAATTGAGGAGAGCCGAGGTGAACTGCAGTCAGATGATACATATCTGGCGGTTCATTACTGTGAGCGATTGTTTTCACATTACACACAGTGATGTGATGTACCGTTAATATAAAACAGCTGGAAGTGTCAAAATATTACTGAGCGACTGCACAGAACATCAACCCTCAAAACCACCCATCACAATGCAATGCCAGGTGGCAGTGAAAAAAAATCATGTATGACCACAAACGGTCCTGATGATACCAACCAGAGTCATGCAAAGCCTATATTTTGATTAAATGTGATGACAGTGGACAAACAAACACAAGCCTGGTATCACTCTTAATAAATACAACTTAACAATGTATTATTTAAAACTTGATCTCTGATTCTTGCTAATTTAGTCATGAATATTAAATGTTGTCAACAGAGTTTGTAGGGGCTTTAATGGGTGGCAAACATTGTAGCTCAAACTTGAGAGTGATGTCTTGAATCAGGCATGTCCTGGGATAGCTCACCGCCCTCCAACCCCGGATCTGTGCCACACTAAAAGAAATATTTTCATCTCTAGTGGTTAGGCTGTTTAGTTTGCTGGCCCAAAGTAGAAGATGAGGAATATTATTGGATTTATAGTTCCTGACTCTTAACCCACTTTGACTCCATTACCTCCCTGCAGCAACTCAAAACCCTGGAACATCTGTCTATGTCTTTGTTTAGAAAAGACAACTCACATCTCCTGTTGTCCTGAGTGTGTGTGTGTGTGTGTGTGTGTGTGTGTGTGCATATTGGCAGATCGGTTCACCTACATGTGTGTTTATGCCTGTGTGCACTTGAGTGTATATCAGAATGAGCCATCCTTTCGCCAGCACTGAGGCCAGTGGGATGGAGACTGTGTTATTTTATTGATATCTGCATCTGGAAGACAAATATTGTCGTCTTGCAGACCTATTTGCTCAGGCTTGGTAAGAGAATGTCTGCATCTCTTGCGGTTCCTTTCAAACGTTAACTGAGAGAGTCCGAGGCCAGCTGTCTGACTTCAAGGCTTGAAAACAGTTGGATAGTTGCATCATCGACCTCAGCCCTCGGTCTAGCTCTTGTCCTAGTTTCATTGTTTGCTTAAGTCCAGCTCTCAGAGGAAAACTCCCCCTCAGATACTTTAACACTATTAGGACAGTGTTCCTAAAGAGTTGTAATTGACTTGCTTCTGACGCATCTATTTCATCTGGTTAACCTACAGTTCCCGGAATGACTCTTTACAACCCCCCAGAAATGAAGTATGAACTTAAATATGCAGTAGAAAATGCAAAAGGGGTAGTGATAGTAAAAGGACCACAAAGAAATGATGTACAACTGAAAAAATGAATTATTTGATGTTATTAATACTCAAAACTGATATGGCTTTTGAGTATACCACTAGTCTCAGACCTGGAGCTGCTCCCTGGGCGTTGGCTGCATGTTGGCTGCCCACTGCACAAAGTTAGAAGCTCTGGGAGCCTTTGAGCTAACTGCTAAATAGCGCGCTAACATGATGATGATTGGATGCTAATGTTTGCCATGTCAATCTTAGTTTAGTGACACTTGAAGTGAACAAAACCTGATGTTTCTCATTTATCGTTAAGGTTGCTGAAATACTTTCTGCTGTTAAACACCATTGTAGGTTCTGAAAATATCTCGCCAGGACCGTGTCTACAGGGACCAGAGAGGAAAATGGGTCGAGAATTGTAAGGAACATCATCAGTTTGGAAATAGTAACTAAAAACCGCCTGAAAATCTTGTTTTTGTTGATCTCCGGCCATTTAACTTCTGGATATTGAATCCTGCACTCATGGTCAGCGAACATTCCCTTTGGATGACTGTACAGCAGAATACCAAAAATGATCAACATTAAAAATATGTTGTCCGTATGCATTTTAAGTGCCCTCTCATCTATAATTCTCTCATATTTTAGTCGAAAAACATCAACCATTTGCCTCACCCACTCACTTTTCTTAAGCTCTGAACTTTTTGGCATCTCTCCGCTGTGTCTCTCCCAACAGGGGCTGCAAAAACAGCATTAGCATACGTGGAATGGGATTTTTTTTTTTACCATTACTCACAATCAGATAGCGCACAGTTGACCGTGACATAATTCTATTTATAATGGCCTGAGACAAGAGGGCTGTAGCAATGTCATATCCTTCTATCTGGGCTATCTTCATGTCTGCCCGCAGAGCATGACGAGAGAAGGCGTGGTGGGGGAATGCGCTGCCCTGGCTGAGCGAGGACTGACCCGTGACTGGTCATAATGTAAATGTAATTATACAGTGGGTAGTTTCAGCCAAGCAATCTGATTGGACGATGGTGCGGTCAAGCCATGGTGATAATTCCCATGAAGCACAGCTAACCATGCCTGTTTAATAAATGTCAACTCAAGGTGCAATAAGATCGATGGACCTGCGCATCCCACTATCTCCTTTTTACTGTTCTTTCCCTGCTCCTTGGCTTTCTTTTTCTCTTTCCTCTCCTCCGTCCCAACTCGTGGAGTCACGGTGAAACCTGGGTTGCACATGGATTGGATAACATCTTTTGAGTTAGGGATCAGGCCCCGGTCTGTGCTGCTTTCGTGAAAGCTGTAACAAGGCCCATTTAGACAAACAAAATGAGGTAAATTCACCAAAGCCATTTTCTATTTATGCGTAATTAGACTGATTTCTTCGCAAATGGTCAAGCGAGAGAGAAAACAGGCACAGAGTACATTTTGGATCTCTTTGTGGGTTTAGATCTAATTGCAGATTTACGAGTGGTTGATATGCCACAGCACGGCACACAAACACGCACGGTGGCACTTCGACATTAAGTCACACGGGCGGTACCACAGTGCAGTTCAGAAATGCAAAAGTGTCAGTTAAATGAAATCATAAGCAGCACAATGCATTGTTATTAAGTGGGTCATGGAAAACGGTGTAATGCAAGATTAAACATTTATTGTTATGTCTCGCGGATCCATCCCCAAAAATAATTTGAATAAAATCAAAAGACACTACAGGCTTATATTAAAACATACATTTATTTGTCTTTCATAAAGATTAGAAAAAAATGTCTGTGCTATTATCAGAGTGATGAAATAAAAGCATTAAAACATAAACTTGAATATTATCAATTTCTTTATTTTATTTTTTAAATGTACCATCCTTATCCAGACAAATACCTTCAACCAAACGTTCACAGAACGTTCATGGGAAGTTGTTTTCCAAATGTTTGTTGGACATGTTTTCCCGTGTTTCATGTGACCAACTTTTTGCTAAGTTTAAAAGTAAAAAAGAGGCTATGATGCGCCCTGGTAACGAGATGTCCGCAGGATGTTGTTTTCCTGAAGTTCACAGAACGTCCGCGAACCGGATTATTGCAGCTTTTCAAGAGAATTTTAACACTTTTATTCCTTGTAGTTTACCTGGTTTCCACACAAGGCTGCAGAAATGACTCACTATGCGACCGGTGCCAAAACGTTTGTGGGACTTTGAAAAGCGAACATTCTCGGGACGCTGTTGTCCTAATGTTCACTGAACTTTCACAGAACGTTGTTTTCCATTTGTTCGTGGAACGTTGTTTTCAAAAAGTTCGCAAGACGTTTTTCGAACGAAAATTTTAAAAAAGTGACTGCTCTCTCGCTGTGTTTCCATGTTTAGGGCCAATCAAGTTATTGGTTAAACATGTATTTTGGGGGGCATTGCCCAACCCCTGTGCCACAGGCCTCGAGATAGCGGGGATGATTACAGTGACCGATAAGTCTCTCAACCTGCATATGGAATTTGAATATTGTATTAAGACATAATAAAAAATTCCTCATATTCTCTGGAAAGCACTTCCACACTGTGAGCCAGGTCTCCGTCTCCGGCTCCTGCAGGTTCACACAGGTCACAGGTGGTTGCATGTCGGGGCAAGCAGCTCCAGATGGATGTCAAAGGACACCTCTCAATTTCACAGCTCACCTCTGAGATAAGTCAACACTGCAGCGAGAGGAAGGGCAAATGTGTCAGTGAGGGTGAGAGGAAACGCACTATTTTCTTATTATTTACCTGCGTCTTATTTTGGCCGCTCTTTCTACACAACATTTAAAGCGTCATCATTTTGTCCCATTAATGTTCTCGTGACTTACAACAAAAAACTGCGTCGAGTCATTTCTTTCTTTTCCAATTCCAGTTTGGACCTTGTTAAAGATATTGAAATGTAATGGTACAATTGGAGAAAGAACAGGTCCAAAGAAATGGATTTTTCAGCTTTTTCACGTCACTGTCATTTTACATCCTAGAATACATATGAACAGTCATCCAGAGAAAGAAAGAGTAGCCTTTTCTTCAGTGTCTGTCGCTCTGTTTCTCTTACTCTGAACTTTAGACTCTTTCGATGGAATTCATTCAGGGAAATTCCCTCTTTTGACACTCTGATAACTCTGGTTTGTGTTGTTCAGGATAATCAGTGAATTCTAGAGTCGAGTCGAACCTGTAATTACCAGGGAAATTAGCAATAGCCAGTCATTTGTGTCTGTATACAGCCGGGCTTTTGACAGGGAGGCTGAGCCCATTCTGAAGCCCATTTTTTTTTTTTTTTGCAAAAGTGAACAAGTTGCCAGGGAAGATTGGCAAGGATGCTGAATGTGATTCATAATTAGCCTCAAATATGTGTAGCAGAACTAAGTATTCTGTACTACAGTTAATATTATGGGATTTATGCAACCCAGTCGCCAGAAAAATATTGTACGTTTCTGCAAACTACAGGATATGTTAAATGCTGAACCAAAAGTACTTTTTATATCAACCTCGTATCACACAGGCAGAAACACAAAATTGTGAAACGATTGGTTCAGCTAAGGCCACAAAACGACTTGGTTAAGGTTACGTCTAAATTACAACCAACCTTCACCGACTTTATTACATAACGTAACACTAGGTTACATCACAGGTTTCACACAGTCTCCAAGATAAAAGTCCTGCGTTGTTTTGACCAACCATCCACCATTCCCACCCGACTTTAATGGGCTTTCTTGCTATTTATACTCTTTATTACACCACGTAACTTTCCTACCAGTTGCTCGTTGTACCGAGTCACTCGCTCTGACCAAATGCAGAAACGTCGACGTTCAACGTATCCGTGGTTGGCAGAAACGTATGATACCAACATTTCTTCCTGCCGACTGGCCTGATTTATTCGATCAAATCCAAGTTAGCAATTGCAATGACAGCGAATTCGCAATGCCCTTCCTGCATCCCTTTCTTTCATCGCTTCCTACCAAATTACGTCATGTAAAACATTGTTCAGTAATAAATGCTTTCGTGGAGCTCTTGAACAGAACCACCAAATTCCCTCTTTAAATGCAGATGAGGAATTGTGCTGTGACGCCTGTTATCTTGAAGCCATTTGGCCCATGGTCCGTGTGGTTTCGAAAGCTCAAACCGTTTTTTAAATGCTCCATGTTGCTGAATCACTACCAGCTGCCACAGTCAGCGTCCTGCCAGGTTAGTCACCAACCGATGTGTTAGCAGCTGGCTGTGACGCAGGCTGCCTCTGTACAGGGGTTAGTTTGGTTTAGATGCATAAATGATAAGATAATCAAAATAAACCAAATCACACATTGCTCTTAAACGGAAGGAAGAAAACTTGAGATGACAAGTACTTAGTACATGATTGCAATCAGTGGCAGTAATGTCATCGAAGATGGATCAAGAAACAGTAAAAAGAAATGCAAGAAGGCCAGTTCAGTCTTAATGCTGGATGTAGCATACCCATGGTGTAGTTGTCATGCACAAATATCTTGGTGAATATTTCTCATAAATTAACATTGATCTTCATTCAAATGTAATCTTTGGTATTGTAGAATCATTTAATAACAATTCTGTTTGGATATTTAGCTTTGACTGCAATTCAGAGGGAGCGCAAACCTCCACCAAACAAACAACCAAACCAAAACAATGTGCTTAAAGGCACTAAACCTCTCAGTAGAACGGAGTTAGAACTGCAGAGTCTGGTGTTAATTCTCTGTGGGTTCCTCACTGCAAGTGACACCTTACACATTTCACATAGTCATTTGACCCATTGATTATAGCAAATATATTTAATACTGCAGCTTTAAAGGGTTTGAGTTCACAGTTTCTTACAAGGGGCTTGTAGTGTTATACGCAGTGTTTTAGTTTTTTTTGCATTTTAATATACTAATAAAACTGAAATGGCTAACTCCATTCACAAAATTCATTGTATTAGTAAATATTTTGAATACAGATAAGCGTAGACTGTTAAAAACAATGCAAATAGGGATACACTGATAACAGAGAAGTCAAAAGTGATGCATCTTCTATCTGATATACTTCCTACAAAAATATAAGCTGCCTCTTTTTTTCTTTTTACGATTGTTGTCTTGTGTTTTGTCTCGTGCAGCCTCCCAAAAAGGTTGCTATGATATTTGCCTCAGCTTGGGACACCTGTGTGGGGGCGTGAGCGCCTCTGTGTGTATGTGAGACAGCTGCTGGGGGGATAACCGCAGCAGGCGATGACAGGGCACCCAGGTCTAATTAGAGAGGTCTTCGAAAAGCTGCAGCGCTGATGTCAGTGACACTGCAGCTGTGAGGGTCATCTCTGTCCACACACACACACACACACACACACAGTATTAAACCCACCTATGTTACACACCTGGTAGAGGGTGTGAGGTGTGGGGGTTGAGAGGGAGGGTGCTGAAATGTCAGTCATCGGCTGTAGTAAAGGGAGATTACGTGCTGACTCAGGCAAACAGCTGATCGACAGCAGTCATTAGCTCAGACGGGGGCTTCCCCACTCTCTAGCTACTTGGATACGAGGACGGCAATACACCTGTACGCTGTATTTAGACGGCAGCCGTCCTTCTTTATCCGCAGGTTCGGGAAAGAAGCCAAAGTAACACTTAACTTTACAATGACCTTATTTAAGTTTATTTTGCATGTTTCCATTATGCTGTGAAGCGGTACCACTTTCACATAAACATTCTCAAGTGCATGGGAATCATTTCGCATTTGGAAAATAGTTTGGAAAATACGTATTCCACGTATTTAAAAAGAGCTCGGCTAGCTGTTTTCCCTTGCTGACAGTCATTATGCTAAGCTAAGCTAATCACCTCATGGATCCATACTTAACACACATACGTACATGTGTGTGGTATCAATCTTCTCGTCTAAATCATGACAAGAAAGGGAAATAGCATATTACACAAAACTCTGCACTACTCCATTAACAGTATGCATGCAGCCCAAACAATCACGGAGGATATTTTCAATAGGATGGACAACAAATCATTTGGTGTAGTGAAGTGTCAACTGCTAGGAGAATGGCCAACAGAAAATGAAAAGAAGATGGCACAGTCTCAATTCTTCTCAGTCAGTCTTTGTGTCAGCCCTCCCACATTGTATCCATCTTCCCATTCCCACCCACAGAAACCCAGACTCTTGGTGTAGCGTATATACGCCACCACAGCCAAGTCTCCAAAGACTGTCTTCCTCCAAAAACACAGTCATCTTGTTTGTACTGCCAATTTAGTGGTTAACAACACGATTCTCGTGTTTAACTAAAGGCCCTTTATCATTCCTCGGCTGACCTCAACATCCCTACAGGGACCTTGTGATGACATCATTAACAAGCGCTAACTATACTGTCTGATAATCCCTGAGATCATGTACTGTAAGTGACGAGGGCAGATCCCGATGGTGGGCGTGAGTGTGAGAGAGAAGGAAAGAGATGGAGGTAACAGCAAAGAGAGGCTGAAAGGTTTAGTTCACCTTTACTGCAAAAATGCAAAAACAAAAAATATGTTGGCATCCACACATTTAAATATGGTACATCTGTATCTTAGATATCTGTCTTTGAGGTTTCTGCTGCTCTCCCAATAGAGTTTATTTCCAGAAATGTTGTTCCCATTGCTTGTTGTTGTCACTCACAGTTTTCATTGCACCTATTTCTCCCAAAGAAATAGTCACTATGCAAACTGTCAACCACAAACAATCAACTGTCTTTAATGGTTGGAAGATTGTTGCTTTTCTTTATCAAACTCTCAAGATTTGATGATACAATTTCCTTATGCCATTAGCCAGCATATGTGCATTCATTAAAACAGGAAAATGCAGGACTGATTTATTTACCCGCTCACCGACTGTTACCTAACAAGACAAAGAGTCTACATCAATGCTAGCAGCTCTGTGAGGTCGTCTATGGGCTTGACTTTGGCACTCTTTGCTAAATGCTAATATTAGCCTGAATCCTAACATGGTGGTAGAATACTTTTCCATGTTCACCACCTTAGAGCATGGGTCAGCAACCGTTTTGATATGAAGCGCCATTAGTACATATTCCTGTTGATCAGTGTACCATGTCAACATTAAGGTTAACCTGGAGTTTAATCATGATTATGATGTAACAATGTAAATCTCTAAAATCTCTGTCATTTTATTACATAGGCAACGTGCAAAGCAACATTTTAAAACGTTTTTATTTTTCCCATGATTAGGAGATTGTAATAACATATGAGAGCACTATACAAAAAGCCTGCCCTCCTTATGAAATCATTCACATCTGAGTTGAAATCATCTTATGAATGAGCAATAAACTTAACAAATTCTGCAAATAAAGCAACACATTCTAGCCAATCAGATGCAGAGTAGGGTGGGTCTTCTCGGAATGCGAGTGGGGGAAAAAAACAATCAAACTACCGTCAAAATCTTTCTCGCACACTTATTGCTGATGTGCCATTGGTTAAGCTACAGCGTGCCGATGGGTGGCCTACCCCTGGTTTAGTGCGTTAGCATGCTAACATTTGCTAATTGGCACGAAATTGAAAGTACCAGTGGAGCCTACGGCAATGTCATCGGCTTTGTAAAGGTTTGGTCAAAAAACAAGATTGATGGTGATAAGCTAAAAAGGATCACCAAAATGATTACATGCTGTGGGACATGAATGTCTGTGCCAAACATCTTTGCAATCCATCCAATGGTTGTCGAGACATTTTACTCAATACCACAAATGTCAGAGAATCAGTCATTATAATTTATTCTCTCGACACCAACAATGCCTTAACAAAATGTCATCTATCCAGCAGTGGTTGAGATACTTCAGTTTAGACCAAAGTGGTGGATCGACTGACCGACCCACTTGACCAATACTGACATCCCTAGAGCCACGCTGCTAGAGTTGCTCAAAAAGTTAGCAATCCAACATATTGATGTGCTGGTAAGCGTGCCACCAACAGACAGAAGAAGCATGCTAATAGCAAACATCCTCCCTTTCTCCATTTGTGATCCGATAGCCTTGCCAATCTCAGATGCACTGGACTATGACTTTGCTGGCAAGCATGAACGGCAAGCTCCAGGACAGACTTGAAAGAATGACACATCATTTCTAAACGGCATCATAATCTACGTAAATGCACAGAGCTGGCGGAAAATGATGGAACTATGTACAGCTGTGTGTCTCAGTTGAGTTGAGTAATGTCATGATGGCTGAAAGGATCTCTCACTACAAGAAAAAGTCAACATATTCTACATAACATTTTCTACAGAAAAGTCGGATAAAACTTTCTGGAGCTAATTCCTTGTTCTCAATCATTTGCCATCATGAGTTTTTTATTTTTTATTAAGTTACTCACATCTGTTTTCTTCATAGAGAATAGTTCACAACTTCACAATAAAGTTCTTGTAAAAAGTAAAAAAATAAGTGTTTTTCACTAACTCTATAGTGTCTAAACATATGGCAGCTCAGCCCGAGTTCTTCCTGAGAACACTATGGACCTTGGTGTTTATTTCTAAACATGCTTCCCACTCAGATGGCACGTGTGTGTGTGTGTGTGTGTGTGTGTGTGTGTGTGTGTGTGTGTGGTGAGTGGGATAGTCTAGTTTGTCTACGAGCTATTGGCTCACCTTCCAGTGCTTGTCAGTTCCTCTGGGCTACACAATGAGCTGGTAAAAACAATAGCGACCCATCCAGCTGTGAACGGGAAGATTTGGAGAGAAAGAGACGGGAAAGGGTGGCCTTTTTTTGGAAGCTCTCGGGGTCAGTTCCCTCATACGCTGTGTATTCCAGTGAACACCTGTATCTGTTGGATCTTTCTGGGGACTTCTGCAAAAGGTGTAACGCTGAGAAAAAGAGAAGTAGACAAATAGAGAGCATATTGTGTCAATACTTTATATTTATTTATTTATTGCCTCTAATTATCTCTTTTCTGTAACGGACTTGCCGAGGCACACATCTGTTGCTGCTGCGAAGTGAACTGGGCTTTTACATGGTCCTTTACTACCCCCATCAGGTCAGGTTAGGAAGGGCATCTTTAAAAGAGAAACAAGAAATGACATTGAAGATGTGACATTTATTTCCAACATGGACTGATGAGTAAGGTGTCTCTCCCAAAGTCCTTAACCATCACAGTCGGTAACCGTCAGACAGTATGAATTTAAGAGGGAGGTCACCACCCTCACCTGACCACAAAGATCACTATAAAACCTCTACCGGCCTACTGTAATTACCTGAGTTATGGTGGGGGGAAATTTACATTTTTCAACAGAAATACCGACTCAGGATGACAGACCACGAACAGAAGTTCATACATTGTAGCTACAACTGGAGCTTAACCAAGGAAGCAGGGTGAAGGGTGAAGGGTGAAAATCATTCCTCACTGTGCTGCCAAGCAAATAGCGTCCCTGTGCTATTTGCACCTTTGGAAATATGCATGCATTTTGTTCAAAATCAGCCCCCGATATAGAAATGAGCCACAAGGATAATTGCCATCAGACGCAAGAAAAAGGTCGCATACTACATGGGCGCATCTATCCTGAGCTGCCAGTTTCCGGTTTGATTTTTGGCTCTCCGGAGCGTTTGCTGCATGTCATCTTCTCTTTCTCCACATTTCCTGTCTCGCTCCACTATTACTATCAAATACAGGCATGAAACTCCCCAAAAAATAATCTTAAAAAAAGGGCAAATTGCCATCAACTGTACAACTTAATGAGCATGTATGCGCTGAAATATCGTTGGAGTATTTTGAGAATCGGACCTTGAGATGGGGCAGATAGCGGTGGCAAGTGATGCACAATTTATGGTGCTATCATCGGCCTCTGTGTCTTTACGACAAAGATATTATCTACGTATATAACTTCTGACAGACTCGTGATGAGAGCATTTGACCATAATCATGAGGACTGTTGTGATGGAAAATGCATTATCTCTTCCCGCACTGTAAGAGCCAGCTGGACACTATAACAGACTCTATAGGTCCTAAAGGCCCATAACACTCACTTTACATATCTGCTGGACTCATCCACCTGACAGCGAAGTGACAGATAGAGAGGATTGAAAAATATTAAAATTGATGTTAACATCAACCAATTCTAAAATATATTTACTGGATTTCTTACTTCTTTTCTGCATTCAAAAGCTCAAGTGCTGTGCAATGCCTTAAACTGAAAATCCAATAACAACCAAGAACCAAACACAGACTTCATGAAAAGGATCATATGAATTTGATAGCTCCTTGCAGTACGTTAAGCTGCTCTCTTCCCACACCACTCGGTTGTCTGTGCTTTTTTCATCAGCACTTGAGCACACCTCCACACAGTGCCTGGCCATGCTTTTCAAATCAATGTGCACTTTCAGTAGCATTAGGACACTAAACTGTGATGGATTACCTATCAAAAGTTGAAAAAGTCTGCAACCGAAATCATTAGGCTCTGACTCCCTGTTAGCGCAAATGGTCCTCATGGAAATACACGTTTGAGATTGTGTGTGCACACACACACACACACACGCTACGCTATGAAATCGAAGTACGAAGCACTAGTAGTAGAAACCATGCAGCCTGCAGACACACACACACACCACCAGTTGCGACTCATTTGGATAAATCGTTGCAGGGGGAGTATCTGTGCTCGTATCTGGGCTGATGGGTGAGTTTTATTGAAGCCTGTGGTGATCAGGGTCCTGATTGAGCACAGTCTGTAGCTCTGCATGTCCCTGTCGTTGTAAATGAACTTTGCAACTATGTGGCTATAAAGGCCTCTTTTAATAAAATAGAATTTTAGCTCAGTCATGGTGCAATTCACTGCCTGCTGACTAGTTTATAACACACCAAAAATATCCTCTAAGGTGTCAAAGGACTTCTGTTGCTCCTTTTTTTAAAAGCATGCAGCTCATGTTCATTTCTTTATCTCTTTCTAAAATATACTCGAAAACATGTATCATCTCGTGTCCAATAGAGACAGTTTAATGGGAGACACCTACCTGTTGCAGATGGGGCCTTTTTGGTCCCTTGATTGTTATGGAAGAAAGTTGGAAACAGAAATTGTCGGTGGCATGAACTATAGTCACAACCCTCATTGGCCATTGAAGGTGCATGGTGTAAGATGTAGGAGGGAGAATGGCGTCTCCAGGAGACGGACCTTAAGTGGTTAGCTGTAGCAACTAGCATTCCGCCAGCACAAACCCCAGCAGCTGGAGACACAGCGGGCTGGTGCTGGGTCCAACCTGTCGAATGGCAGCAACAGAAATCTTTACTTTGTTGTTACTACAGCTCCGCTAACTGGAGGTCTGTCTCCTGGAGCTGCCCCCCATTTTACATCATTTATAATTCATGAGTATTAGGAGGCATAATCACTTTAATCATCAGGGGATGAATGAGGCCCTTTTGAGCCGGCTACAGCAGTTTCAGGGAGAAGTGTTCAAACAATAGATTGAAGTGCTTTGTGCTTGTTGCACTCATTGTGAATTGTTCTGGATGAGAGCGATCAGAAAACTCCCGAAGTTTTGTCTCCCAGCAGTTGGAACAAAGCAACAGCAATGATCAAGTCTCCTGCCAGATGACACCGCAGAGGAGAGCCGGAGCAGATCTCTGATGGGAGACATTTCACCAATTCTGCCGAACGTTCGGGGAATTTCACACCGACGGACGACAAGAGATGCCATAAAAGAGAAACAGAGGGTGGAAAAGATGTGATTGAAACTCAAATCACAGTGGGGTCTCGTCATACGTTTTGATAAATAGTTGAGCGTCGGATTTCACACCTTGATATCCCTCCTGCAATGCAAGACATGTGCTGTGTATGATCAGGCAGTATCGGGCTCTACAAGTATTTTTCCCCCACAGTAACTCCGTTTTCCTTCTAAATACAACTATGAGTGTCAATTGTTGTTTTGCTATTTATTAATAAGTATTTCTCTCTCAACTTCAATCGACACTAGAGGATTTCATATCTATCTATTTTGATCCACCTCTGCAATCTTAAGACAAATGTGTAAAGCCTACAAAAGCTCTCCTTCATGTTATGCTTAGAGTTACAACCAAAAAAAAAAATTGACAGCTGCAAGTTGTCTTTAACTTAATTCTAATGTGAACTCGGCATTACACGGGTAATTATAATTGTGGACACTCTATTTATGCACCTCAGTTGCAGATTTTTATTAGGAGAATTCGATTCGCCATTTATGAACAAGTCTCAGTAATGTGTCATTCTTTAAAACTCATGGTGGAAAACAGAAACATTAGTGCAGTAATATGTCACTACAAAGAGTGGAGTAAAATGATGCCGCCGCAGTAGAATGCACCCAGACAAAGGTCATTTTAATAATGATTATAATTCATGTGTGTAAATTTGGGGAAGTTTTGGTGGGAGAAAAAAGAGCATGCATGTTGGAACTGTGAGCTACGTGATTTTAAAAATGGATTCAAGAAGCTTGTGCAGTTTCTATGTATTTTATTATTTATTATAAATCATTTTTTGGCACTTTTTGCCTTTGAACACAACCGATAAGAAGCGGTGGGCGGGCACTTTGTACTTCCAGCCAAGCTTGGATGTCAAAGCCAACAGTTTAATAGGTTATCATATCAATAAATCCTGGCATTTCGCACTCACCCGGACACACACAAGCTGTTTCTCTCATGTCCAACATCATATAATGAAAAGTTAAAACCGGCTGGTTATAATTGACCATGTTGGTGGAAATAGTAGTAAAGGCATCGCTAAGCAAGCTGAAAAACAAAACACAGTTAACTGCTTTTTATGTGTGTGACATTAAGACTGCAAAGCTTAAGACGACTGGTGTGGCTGGATGCAGAATGTTTGGACTCCATCCCCCCAAAACCCTACTGATTTGGCGGGACAATGCCAGCGTAGAACATTTGCAAGAACACCCAGGACTAGTGACGAAAACCAGCTTCAGGCAGAATGTTTGGAAAAATTTTCAGAAGCTGCAACCGTTGTGTATCACTGGACCGACCAGCACTCCGAGGAACCAACACAAGCAGAGCTCCATGTCATAAATACAGACGTACAGCCATAAACACAAGCAAAGTAGATGTTAAGATAACAAGACTGCTGTCCTGCTATGCAACGTCCGCGCTGTCGGGCCCCAGACTCCTCTGTTTGTCTTGGACCAGCTACAGCAACACACGGATGACCCCAGTGAACTCTACAGTTAACGATGTGGTGTGTGTGTGTTAACTTCTCACAGAAGTTATCCTGACCTACAACATAATACCTATTCTAGTCTAATGGCTATGTATCATTGTCATTAAAGGTAAGTTGTCAAAAAGTAAGGTGAATAAAGTTTTGGAAGCTAAAAAGAGAGTCAAGGTCATGATGAAATGTTATCACCTCTGCAGGATAGTACACTGAGAGTCCATGTGGTGGGCTTAGTGTTTAGTTTGTCTTGGCTCTATCAGATCTAATACATTTAATTCTCTCATATTCTCATCCCTCAACGTTGCTTTGTCTCTTACTTTAGCTTACGACCATTTGTCTCACTCATACTGTCATTCTCATCCACTTTCATACCATCTCAGCACCTCAGGTGTTACTTTAAACTTCAGGTTTAACCAATAATTATCATCTCTCGAAAGCCCTTCTCAGACATGGAATACGTAACATGACTGGCTTCCTTTGCAGTATCTGTTGAAGTGATGGATTTCTTTGTCATTCAGACAGACCAAAATGCTCCTTTCCAGCTTCCATACATAACATAAGATGACTGTTACGGACTGCATGGCGCAATATTTGTCATCTGGTCCACAGATGGAAAGATAGCACTGCTCATCAGTTTCATCACTTATTAGAGATTTCTGCTTCTTCCTGAGTGCATAAGAGATCATAATTAAGTGATACACTGATTACAGAACTTGTGGGATTACATTTCGAAATTCAGTAATTACCAGGGCTGTGGTCAAGACCAACTTAATTGAGTCCAAGTCAAGTCCATGACCAGGTCCGGTCAAGTATCAATTATAGATAGGGCTGTCAGGGAAAGAAATTCAACAGATATTCGTCATATACTCAAGACTCTCATCTTCTATCTGTCCTCTCCATCATTAAAGGAGTTGTATTTATCCTTCGTTGAATGTCCGATTCCCAAGTAGAAATCAAAAACACCAAGTCATTTCATCTGCAATCCATTCTTCAGTTATGTAATGAGCTCCTCTTGCCCCCCTGTGGTCAGCGTGCATTGTAGTAAGACTGAGATGACAGCGGGAAGTATTTGGTAATGAAATCAAACCATCTTTTTGGGGACTTTTGAGCTTTCATTAGGCGGTGGCACTTCTGTATAACATTCTCATTTTCTGTTTTTTCATGCGTAAATGTGGAAGTAGGGTACAATTTCTTACCTCTGTTTGATTGTTTGTCAGCAAGATTTCTCAGAATGATGATTCAGCTGAACTCCAGCAGACATTTCCCCTTTTGATTTAAGGACTAAACTATGCTGCTGATTTCCAGTTAGTTGTTGTATAGTACTATTTACTGGCAGGAGTCATAAATCTGGGACTACCAGCTTGGATGCTCATTAGTTATACATCCACATTCTACTTTGTTGTAAAAATGTAATATTAATTACAAATGTAAATATTTACAGTTTTGCACTTCAGCAGGTGCAAAATTTAGTATATGCAAGCCAGCCAAGCTTTGACTGAATATTTTATTTCACAACACTTGCTGACCTGTGTGGACTACGGGCTCCTGACTTGCATACTCAAGCCACAGCAGAGTAACTATTGTTTGATGGTTTCCCCATTAGTTGTTGCCTAACAGCTACTCTTCCTGGGCTGACATAAAATAGTTCCGAATGTCTGCACTTACAATTTATACAGTTCACCGATAATAAAATTGCATTCAACAATAAAATGGCATATGAATTATACATGAAACATTAAAACAATGACTGACAAAACAATGATAATAATCTTTTATATGAACAACAATAGTTAAATGTTTACACAGTGCACAAATTGTTGAATTGGTTTCATCTAAAACAAGTGGCGTATCGTTATTAAATGTAGAGAAAAGCAATGGTCCTAAGCTACTTCCCTGCGGGACTCCCTATATGCTACCAGACTAGATTCAGAAAAACTTCTATAAAATGAAAAAAATAGAACAAGTAATTTGAATGGGGTTGTTGCAAAAGAGCTTCTTTATACTGGTCAGTGTATACCATAATAGGTTGTTGATATACACGGTTGCAGATGAATAATTGAACGGACAACACTGTATTTAGGTTGATATAAAGAGGCCTATGTTGAGATAAAGAGGGTGTGATGAGTTGACGCTGAGTTCAACTAATTACTCTCTTGACTGAAATCTACCAGCACCACCACTCCCTAACTATTAGTCATAACAATCATCATTCGATTAGATTAAAGCCATGTGCAGACTACAAGATTTACAAGATCTCTGAGCTGCTGTGCTTCTCACACAAGATATTTTTGGCCCCAACAACAAACTACACAACTGATCTCAGACTAGGTGCAATGATTATAAGAGTATTCCACGTCTGAATCCAAGTCTGTTTTCATTTACTGAGATATTACAAGAAAATCATGTGACAGGTCACAGTGGTGTAGATTTTGGCCATTTATCAGGAGCAAATGCGATGCATTCTTCCTTATGTGGCGTACCCAATGTATCATCATACATCGGCTCCTATGATATCTCACGAAAAGTGCATTCTCCTACGAATGTCCAGCAACAAGAGCGATCAATGCACCTGTGCAAATCCCTGAAATGCAGAACCTGTTTCTGCAACAAAACTGGTTGGGTTTGGGAAAATATATATGGAGTACAAACAACATGTACAATGCAATAATGACAAAACAATGGCACATGGCAGCAAAGAAAGCACTATAAATGACTTGGAACATAGATGGATGGTTTAAATTCTACTTTGGCAGGTATTTTTTCCTTGCTATTTCCTTGACTTCCATGATTACGTTCAAAGAAAACGTAATACTTGTCTCCCATTCAGTTGTCATTACAAAGGATCCTATCCAAACCATTATTTTTGGTTGCTAGGGGGATTCCAATGTCACTAACCCTGAGGTTACTCTTTTCCAATTTAAACTCTTGAAATCACCACAAAGATTGTCCGCTAACATACTTTGGAGTTCACTATGTTACTTCTGATCTTTTGACCTCTATTGAGAGCAGCTACAGCACTTGTAAAATGTTTGTATTAGCCACAGATAAAATGTTTGTTTATCCCTGAAATCATTACTATAATCTGCCAGGAAATAGTAGACTTTTACCGGATTTCCACTGCATGGAATGGCTCGGCTCAACTCATCTTTTAGGTACTTTTGGTACTGTTCTGTCCTCATTGTAGGCGGGGTACTTAGCAGATTGTCATCGTGATGCTGCTTGTAACAAAAAAAACTTTTGCCAACGGAAAACCAAGAAAGTCAAGTCAAGCCGTACCATTAAGTGGAAATACGGCACATTCACCATTGGCTTTGACACTCAGCTGTGATGGTTACCTCTTGGTGTAAAGTTAAGTCACATTTGAGGATTTCTTGATTGTGAATTATGCCTCAATAATGTAATCATTCACGTTATTTATAAAACAAACTCAAGGGGCAATAAGATGTGTTCTTTGTTGATTTATGGCTTTTTGCTGTCTCCGCTTGCCTCTGTCTACTCAAACTTGGCTGTGATGTAACTTTAAAAGAACAAACATTTGAAAGATTAGTTATTGTTTGGCAGTAAATAAATTGTAGAGATGAAACCATCATGCAGACTTTAGTCTATGTTTGAACACACTTTCTCTTGTTCAAACAAAACTCAATGATCGTCACACATTAGAGCTTCGACAGAGGGGGAACTTGATCCATGCTGCTCAGCAATCTGAGTGGTGATAAACATTCCTACAATGTAATTATCCATTAAAGAAGACGTCAAATAGCAGCAGTTGTTCCAAAGCCAGGCCTAACACCTCGGCCAAACTCATGTACGTATGTCTATGCATGTTTGTGTTTCTGTAAAATTGGGTTTGGCAGTGGCAACAGACTTTTTGGTCATTAATTAAATGTAATTGCAGTCAAACCGAACTGTTATCGGCTTCTTCTCAAACATGCAGTTTGGTTGAAACTCAAGATCCTTTGCTACACTTGGCCCCGGCTGTCCCACTCACACTCTCTATAAACACTTTGTAAATCCTTCTAACTATGAGTGTCCATACACACAAAGTATGTCCTGGTTCCAGGCAATCAAGGCACTTATTTATAAATGAGGCCTGTCTCAGATTGTTCATGAAGGCTTTGCAACAAAACCACAATCTGCCTAAAGAGAAAAGCCAAAGAGGTAAAGAGCCTTGGCCAGGATTTTTCTTTTCTTTTTTCTGAAGAAGCAAAAGCTTACATAAAAGGAATATTTAGTTTCACATGTTCTTCTTTCATTGTAATGTTTAACCGACGGACTCCACAGTACATTTTGGAAAAACTAACTGATTAACTTCGTGTATCCTGATACAGGGAAATAATGTCAACCATTTCATCTTCTGGATGATACCACCATTCAAAACAACCACCTTTACTTTAGGTATCCAACTTTGATTTACTACCTTCTGCCAATTCTTTACTCTTTTGATTGCCCACATTCTTCTCTAACTTGGTAGAATGTAGGATACAAAAATGACCTCGGTATCACAGTCAGTGTTTTTTGCTAATATGCTACCTCCATGAATTTGGAGAAAAATAACTACTTTCACTCGAGCATTATTAGAAATGTGTAATGTGTCATGTTGTATTTGCATTTTAGACAAACTACCGGTTTCTGGCTGCGATCATTGCACACTTTGTATATTGCATTTTAACATTAACGTTACACTCCTTTTTACTCGGGCAGATGTGACATTCTTCACGCTTGACCTCTTCTTTGCTGCTCTCATGTGGCTGGACTGAGGCTTTTGCCACGCCACACCTCCCCATTGCTGCAATGAACCGGGCTGACACACACCTCGTGTGTTGCGTGACAAGCTCCTTAGTGAACTGCTTGAGAGAATACCGTGATAATTAAGTGATAGTCTGGTTGTCTTCATTTGAGATGTCTGATTCTAAGTCTAACTGGTTCCTCTTCCAGTATCTCTGAGAATACGCAGCTGTATAGCAGCCAAGTCAAAAGTACAAGAACTCCAACATCAAGAATGTTTCACATGAAATATCACTCAATCCCTATGCATACAATTGTAAAACTATGGACGGTATGGAATCTTCCACACAACAAACTGATATAAAAAGTACAGATAAAGCTTGTATCAAATATGAGATTTTCTAGCTGTGTAAAATAATAAAGCTAAGTGGTTATGCTGATGAGTTGTTCATAATTTAGGCATTTTCATATTAATTACGATTTGACTCATACTTTGTCTGAGTACGATTGCCTCTGTGATTGATTACCCATTTTTTTTTACGACACTACGGTTACCTCACACTACCACGGTGTGCAAAGCTAATCCACAAGCACTTTACAATTTCAAAATATGTAAAACTCAAATCTCGCATCAAAAAAACATTTCATCCGCGCTGTCTCTCCATCACATTCCACACCCTCCGGAGCAGCTGTGGAGCAAACCGCAGTGGATCATCATCATCATCATCGTTTGTAGAAAAGATAACATCGGATAGCATTAGTGCTCACATGCATGTAAATAGTATATATGCATTGTCCAGTTGTGCTATGATGTTTCCTTCCGCCCAAATTTCCTCAAACATTTACTGAGAGATCCTTTTTTCGGACATGTCATGAAAGTCGTGTAGTCCTGAAAACACGTTCTGAATACTTCCTTGTTTTGGTTCAGTTGGTCTTCACATCTGATGCGATCCGTACACAAGTACACATGATCGGTGCCAGAGACAAACTTTTCAAGTGGACTCGGGCACGGTGAGGTACACAGTGGTGACACTTATCAAACGAGCTGGACTTCGGGGTCAAGTGTACTCGGATCCGGGCCCGGGTCCCTCATGTGAAAGCACCCTCAAAGTGCATGTAGCCGCCAAAAATAAATTCTAAGGATGACTCACAAAAGTAAGAGGGTCAAAAAGACTTGGGTCAGTGATGAACTTTATTTTCGTAATTTAAATGAGGCCAGTAAATCAAATCAACCAGCCGCGTTCATTTTGACCCATACATGCACATACGATTAAATAAAGGACTTTATGAGCCAGTTAACTGACTTAACCAAACAGGATTTCTGGGTATTGAAACTTGGTATTTAAACTTAACGCTTAAGGCCTTGTGTCGTTTAAAGACACTTTAGAGGACGAGAGCCATTCCCGGAGCTATGCGGATGAAAGAGTGCAGAGCATTTGGCGTGTAAATGGCCCACCGGTCAACCAGAGTCCCAACTCGGCACAACAATGGAGAAAGGAGAGGAGGGTGATGATGAAAAATGGATGTATGTGGTGGATGCGTTCCATATGCAGCTCTGCTCTCAGATGGGAGCAACAGGCCTGGATCGGGTTCCCCACCCCAAATCCCAATACTAGACCATCAGTGAGAAAGCAAGAAAACTGACCACAAATCAGCATCTAGAGTTTCTTTCTCCGCAGCCATCAAGCTTTTATGTGTTACATTAATGCATGGACTTTATATTTTTATTCAAGAGGACATACAAAGAGCATTAGTGCACCAAGCTTTTGCTCATGGGCAATCTGACACTGTTAACGACTCGGCCCTGTCACGTCAGGCTAGGGAGCAAAATGTTCTGCTTTTTCAAATACAAAGTGATATTATAACATTATCTCCTGTTTCAAAGACAGATGAACTCATCCCAACTACTTTAATTGTTCACCGGTCGCTATTAGGTCCCTCTTTATGTACTTCTTCAGCATCTATTTAGCCTCAGTACTTTGGATACATCTTAAAAGGTTCCCTTAGTATTGTTTGGGTTTGGATGCAGCTCATTTAGATGTGGTACATTTCACTGGTCAAGATGTTGTGGTCACATAGCACAGCTGCTGTCATTAACCTTTTGTTTATTTTGCCTGAACGAATGATGTAATCAGCACCACTGCGCAGTCTGGTTAACATGTAGAACATTATTTACAAGCTGAGATTTGATTTTTTTTCTGGTTTCATTGTAAGAAAAAAAAAAACGTAAATGAATTGAATGAAAGATTGTTCAGCTTTGAGTGATAAGACAAAGTCAGTAACAAATTTAATGTATTATTGAATATTAATTTGAAGTTAAAGCTACCATGAGGAACTCTAAATTGTGTTGATTGTGGCGGCCCCTGTGGACAAAAGTGTCAGTGTTACCGAGCGCCAGAGTCCTGATGGTTATAGAGAAGCACCAGTATTTAATTAATATTGCTTCATAACCAGTTAAAAGTTCCTCCCAGTAACTTTAAATGCTTACAATTACAGGCATTATTGTACATTCTCAAGTAAATTTCAGCAAACCCGTGAGTTTGAGCATGTTTGAATCTTTGGACCAGAGTGAACCAAGTAACCTCACTTCACAATTCAAATGGTTGTCAAAGCTGTTCATCTGAAAAAAAGCTGGAATGTGCATCTTTTTTCATGTCAAAGCAGGAAAAGCACAGGTGTCTAATAACGACATTAACAATGGCTGTGCTTCCTTCAAGTTTCTCCGTATGCCATGTCAGCATAGCAGAGTGTCGGGACCTTGGGGAACACCTAAATAGAATGCAGCGAATCAAAAATGAATAAAAAATTACGTGTCAAGCGCTCTGTCACAAAAAAAGCTCTGTGGGCTGACTGAGACTAGCTGACTGGATTGTACCGTGATGCAGGTTTCTAGATTCGCGGCATGACTGAAAAGCCGCTGTGCTGTAATTAGGTTTTACAGTTCATCCCAGCCCGAGGGCTTGGTCCGATGTGGGTTTGGTCAACTTTTGGGACCGTAGCCATGAGACTGCTGAAAGACAGAAACAGAGTAAAGTTTTTTCCTGTGTTTTTCCCCCTGATTCAAGTCTCAGATACTGCAGCATTGCGGTAAAGAAAATGGAAAGAACAAATTGAAGCAGATAGGCAAAGCTCCAGATTTTCCTCGCACCATTTGTGATCTTTTTTTTTTTTCAAACCACTGACCAGTTTATGCAAATAAAGAACATAAAAAGGGAGCCGGAGATGTGTGGTTCAGATAGTAGGCCTCAGTAATAATGGGCTAGTAGTATGATGTATGAGCCAATTTAAATAGCATAAACCCTCACTTCATCTGGAAACTTGACACACACACGCACACACATGCATACACATATTATCTAAGTATGTGCACACAGTGGTACAGCCCATATGGCATTAACAAACATTTGCTACTCCACGTGCCTGGCTCCCTGGAGCCACTAGAGCCTTAACTGCAACAACTGGGCTACTTCAGTCTATTTGGCCAGTCCACCTTAATCTACATCAGTCTGTCAGGAGCCAAAGGATGTTGGCACATAATGAAAAAGAGAGAGAGAGAGAAGAAATTTCCCTCCTGCTAACCGTCCCTTCAACACAACCAATTCCTCCATTTCTCTGTTTAACATCTTGAATTTCTTCATCGGTCTCACTGTGAGAAACAATGACTATCCACAATTAAAGCTGCATTCAGTTATTGTTTGGATGCACGGGGGGCGTCGGGAATTATCGTAAAACACGACGTTTGAGATATCGTCATCTTGTATAGCTGCTCTGTTTGCCTGTTTACACATTCAGAAAGACATGGAGTTAATTTAGAGTCATGTTTCAGGCCACTTGAAGAAAGAAGCATAATATTAATTCTCATCTAAGCTGTGTTTAGCCTCTCTAGCTAGCTAAATGCACCATCCCTGCTGCTAAAAGTAAAAATAAAAAATTGCTATTGACTATAAGCAACCCCAATCACATGACATAGTCATTTGATCCATTGTTGATATGAATAAATACTTAATACTTAATGCATCTTTAAAGGTATAATTAAACAACAAAATGGCTTTATAAATCAGTCATTTAACAAAACTCGCAATTATATTTTGTATATTTTGCTTACTATACATCTCCTTCTGTGTTTGATCGTTGTTTTACTATATTTTTTATTGTTATCTATTTGGTTAGTTATCTAGTAATTTAGATTTTTTCTAATCTAACTGTGATGTTGTTTACTTCTAACTTTTAATGGCTGATCTTTTCTGCTTAAAATTTGTCCAAATACTCGTTGGATCCCGGATGTTTTTCTCAACCGCCCTTCTTTTCTTTAAGTAAGTAAAATATTTGCTTGTGATTTATTTAACCTTAATATAAATGAGTCTTGTGCTAACCCCGATTATACATGCTTATCTTTCTACTTTAACTGTTACGTTGTCATTTGTTTGCTTCGCTTTTTGTTGCTAATGTTGAGAAAACAGGGATTAATTTCTCTCTGGCTACATGTGTAGAATCTGTTGTTGTTGTGATTGGTTGAAGAAGAAAAAAAGGAGAGGCTTTAACTACTCCGTTCTGCCTTTAGGCTGCTCCCTCCTTTCATCCTTCTGCCACCAATTTACTCAATGATGTCCTCCATTCCACCATCACTGGCGCCAAACTGGCTGCATTGGCACTGGATTATTTGCTGCTGTCAACGCTCTAGCTGTGTTTTTTTTTGGGGGGGTGAAAATCCTCAAGAAGTATTCCCAGTTTGTAAACACAGGAACAAGAGGTAACTAACATGAGCCACACCTCCTGAAACGCAACAAAAGAATTAGGCTCCACCTACCTACCTGCAGTGCAAAAGAAATCCCAGCAATGAGAGTTTAGCAGCAAAAATGGAGACCAAAAACCAAACACAGTACGCTCCAGGACAACCATTTTGAACGAGCATGTGCACGTGGTCATGAACACACTTATGCAATCAAATATGAATGTATCCCTACGAGCAAACTCTCACACGCACACACACGTAGACCGTGCAGGTGGCTGAGCATGATAACAAACAGCATAATTAGGAACAGGTGAACGTTATGAGGCAATTTCTACTGCAAATATTGGACGCATGAGGGAAACAAGTATGTTGCAGCGATCAGGAATATCATCTAAACCGCAACAATTTGCAAGATGAAGTAGCGTCTGGCTGACTTAATGACAGAAAGGTGAGGTCGCCATGCTGAGCGGCAAAAAAAACTTAACTGGTCCGCAGCCACTTACCACGTACAATACAACTGCTTCTGGAGCTCGAGCCAAGACTAACTGTTCTCCCTGTTTCTTCAAATTAAAGCTTGACTGAGATGAAAGCTTGAATTCGGGAAATACAAACAGTCCGACAAAATGGCAAAACGAAACGCTCATGACCATATGTTGTTATGGTGATGGATTCAAAAAAAAAAAACTTCAATGTAGTCGATTTTATACTCTTATTCCTTATTTTTTATATCTTACTTTATGAAATAATGTGAAGCCTATATAGGCTATTTATTCATAGGCTTTACAGTGGTCATGCACACATAGCCATTTTTTTGGTTTGCACACAGTTATAACTTTTGGGCTTTCTTCCATCATGAAAATTATGTATTTAAAGGCGAGCCAATACTTCATTTATGGACAGATGAAGCAGGAAGTCCTCTAGTCTCTACCTGACCGGCACATACACCCCTACTCTGATCAGCTCTATTGGAGCTGAGGAGGATATCCTCTAGTCATCCTAATGGCTCCAGTGAGCATTAATCTAATACTCCTGTCTCAAGTGCGGCGATAGAGGCTTACAGAAACCCGGCTGCATCAGTCTAAATCTTCACTTTTCTATGTCTCGCTCTGTCTTTTTTTCCTCTGTCTCGGTCTCTCTTTTCTGTCGTCCCCTATCAATGTCTGTCTTTTCTCTTATTAGTCCTTTTATGGCGCGTCTGTCTCTAAACACTCTCATTTTCAGCTCGCCTTGCTGCAAAATGTACTTAAACTGAATTTTGACATCTTTATGAAGCAGAGATTTACGAGAAGGTATGTCTGGATTGACCTTAAAGGGACTAAATAGAGGGAAATGGGAAAGTAAATTGTGTAGGATGAAAGGCAGACAAAGAAATATTGGTGTTTATACAATCAATGCAGTGGGAGTCCTGTAGTAGGCTACTAGCTGTAGGACCACTACTTTGCTTGATCCCCGAGACTCCACGAAAACACTGGATTTTCTTTTTTTCTTAGCTCTTTGGGGCTCTGAGCACTATTTTGTTGAATATGATATCTTAAATTAGTTTCACAGAAGGATAAACATGTTCAAATTAGAATTGTAAAGAGGTGTGAGGAGAAACAGTGTGGCTCTGATAATCAACTGTCTACCATTCATCATTCACCTCACTGCCATAAATCGTGTGCAGTCAGAAATGTTTGTTACTCCAGCCCAAAATGTCAATCAAATACCATTCCCACTGACCAACTAGTAGTGCTGAATGTACTGTTTATCAGAGCACAAAGGAGACAAGAATTAGCTAGCTAGTCCACCCCACGGCTAGGAGAATACCTCGCCGGGTAAGAGAGCGGTTGACAGCTCTGGAGATAAACATTCAGTTAGAGGCTTTCTCAACTGGAATTTAGCCAGCGCAAACCCCAGCGGCTGGGGGTCTGATCACGGACTTCCGCCACTCTCTGCCGAATCAGCAAACTTTCAGATATGATTCATGAAGAACAAGTGGTGAATCTGTTGTTTTTAAAGGTCATGCATTTGGTCTTTGTGACGCATGCATCCTGTGACTGCCAAACACAGATATGTACAGAGAGGTAGAACACTGGCTTTTCTGGTTTGGGCAGATTGCTTCAAGTCGGCCCAACCCCCACTGTCTAAATGACATTTAGTATATTAAACCCCTGAAGAAGTTCTTTAGTGTCTATCCTTCAAAATTCAAACTTTTAAGGGAAATTAAACTGGAAAGTAAAACATGTTTTATCCCGATATGCTAATTTGTGGTTATTAATCTGTGATGTGTCTCGTGGTTTTTCTTTCATATGCATATTTTTTTCCTTTTCTCACCAACTACTTGTTTACTTTCTGTTTTATACTGAAAGTGGGTTTGATGGATGAATTGGTTTGTTTGACAAAGGAGTCATGTGACTGAGGTGTTCTGTATAAGGAACAAGCTGTGGACTGCATAGAGACAGAGAGCATGAACTTTCACGTAAGCCCTTTCTTTTCTCATTTCACATGATTGTTTTTGTGTCCTTTCCTCAATTATTAGCTGACTTGACCTTTTTGATTTAGGTGGTGTTAGCAGAGTGCTCTGAACTGCTAATTACATCCTGTTAAAATACTGTCAAATTACATTTTCCTTAAATGTGTAAGTGGCTAATAATAAGTTAGTTTGGGATATGTGGCATGATTTATTTAACACCCTTTTAAGCTGTAAACAATGTCTCAGACTAGTGGTTTACATGAATAACTGCTGTCAATATACAAAGAATAGACACTGAAAATGTATCGCTAAATTAAATGAAACTGTTGTAAGGATATTGTTGACGGGAATATAGGCCTCCCGGACTCCGCATCCCACAGACTTTTTCTAGCCTCATTGTTTGACCGATATACTCCTGCTAGAATCAACAGACCCATGTAGGCTTGGAGGTCTGGTCCAATGCTCTCCACGTGTCCACAAACACACGCCTCCCCTCCAGGTTTGTCATGTCCAGTATAATACCCTCAATGGACTCTGGTAAAAAGAGTTGGAAGCTGGACTTGATGTCATCCACATGAGATGTTGCATATCGTGAGATGTTGCATATCGTTACCAAACACCAGCGACCTGAAACACTGGCCTTTGCACTCTCGCACACATGTACAATCAGTTGATTGAATGCCGAGACAGCTACCATCTCATTTGTCTGATCTGCTGCACAGACTAGGGGGAAAAGGGAGATTATTTATTGAACAGTAAGAAAGAGAGACTGCAAGCTATTGCGGTGGAACTTATGGATTTATCTAAAACGGTGCAAGAGACGCAGGAAAAAGCAAACGCAACCAGAAGAGTGGGGGCAGTTTTCGGAGTACTTGGAATAGCTGCAGCTTTGCAAACGGGAGTGGAAACAGTGGTAATACTCAGAGGACTTGCAGCTTTTGGAGGTACAGCTGTTTTTACCAGAGCTGTTGTTACCGCAAATGTAACCCAGACAGCGACAGAGACCAAATGTTTAAAAACTGTGGAAGAGCTGGGGAAAGAATTCATGGATGTCATTGAACTGCAAAAGGAGATTCTGAAAGATATTATGGTGGTGTCTGAGGAGTTGGAGAAAAAAATCATCCTCACTAACAACAACCAGAGCACAGACAAAAGAAATTCTGAACGAAACAAAACAACTCCAGCAGGTTCTGAAGCAAACAGCTGAACTGCAGTTTAGTAATAGCATACTACTAAACTTTATTGTCAGTGTCGCTGGAATCATTAAAACTCCTGAGCATGATGCAGAGTTGAGAAGGTGTGTCACAGATTCAGCCTTGCAGTGTAAAAACTGTTCATGAGTTTGCAAAGATGAGGAATACGCTCAAGGACTTTGAGGGAATATAAACAGAATAGGAAGGAGCGACATTCAGTCACTGAAATAAAGCACAATGTTTTAGCACAACTCGCTCCGAAAGACTTGAATTCTCAATGAAATCACATTTAGTCATCCTTTTTGCCATCAATAATAATGGCAACATTATTGTGTTTATATCTTTTTATTATTATAAAAAGAGAGAAATATGAGAAATACTCGTTTTAGTCTCAGCCGGCTCGAGGAAAGTGTCTGTGTGTGATTGACAGCAGCTAGCAGAGCAAATCAACTTGCGCTGTAGCCTCCATGTCATGGGTAGACATTGTGTTAGTTGTAGTAAAGTGTTAAGACCACACTAGCATCTCACCGGACCGAAGTAACATTTGCAGGTCGTTCAATGTGCTGCAGCTATGCAGCTATCTGAGTAGCAATGCTGTACCTTTTTCCCCAGAGAACGTTTGTTTGGTGGCTCGTTCAGCAAGCTTAACCTTTGCAGGACAAGACGTGTGTACATGTTTATCAGGAAAGCTACTGTGGGTTGTTGTTCAGAGGCTCTGGCTATGATAGAACGCTATGCTCAAAGGAAACATGTTCTCCAGCTAGGTAGACAGAGAGGTTCTCTTATACTAACAAATTAATGCAAAAATAGTTGGTGGCATCATAAAACCCAAAAATATAAAATACAAATTTCTGATTTAAAATACATTATTTTACAGAACAGTTATGTATGATGTAGCCCAAATAAACATGTAATTTAATTTCAGTTGGACTTAAGGTGAAGTTCAATAGTGGGGCAGAGTGGGTCATATTTTATACTTCTAGAGCATTACAACACTTATTTTCGGCACTTTTTATTTTTTTTTATTTTTAGAAAGGTTAAAAGAATGTAAAAAGCTTTTTGGGGGCAGTTGGCACTAACCATTGCACGTTTTTGTATCTGTACTTTGCTTTATCTCTGTGTTCTGCTATTATTCTATGCTTTGATTTATTAAGGTTTAAACATGTCTCCCCGTAGAGGGTTGACATATAAATGGTGTGAGTGATTTTCTTCATTCTCGGTTTGAAAAGTGCTATATAGCTATGTACATATTTTTCTATAACATACAGATTGTATGTCACAACCTATTGTGTGTGTGTGCTAAATAGAAATAGCTGCCATGGGTGTTAACGCATTTATACAAAACCTACGTAGTTTGCTGATTATTTATAGCCATCAGTTTGTAAAACTGGTTCAACCTGTTAGTGAGGGACATAATAAAGCATCCAAACAATTCTATCTTTGTCATGTTATGTTCTCAGATTAAAGAATACATGGAATCTTTACCCTTATCCTTAACCGACTTGGAAAATACTCGGAAGAAGCTGGTGAGCTGGGAAAGGATTCATGGCTGCAGTCAGACGGAAGGAGCTACAATTACAAACTTGGTATCTTGCATTTGAGATTATAAAGTAGTTAGCCTTGCTGCTGATAGCATAGTTAATATAGTGTAATGATAAACAGTAGTTGGAGACAATCATTCGTTGCTGAAATGTTAAATTGCACATTATTGTTAGATTATCATTAGGTTTGTAGCTAGCAAGTGTGAATACCTGTTTTTCTGTTCATGGTTGACATTGAACATTAGTAGGTGGATACATATTTAGCCTCTGACTTTTGATGCTGTAATAAAGACTAAGACAGGGCGGTGACATTATAGGATTTGTGCCAAAGTACTTAAACAGTCATTTCTCTACGAACTGTCCTTTCACTTCAGTGTTTGGATGATTCATTGGATGATTAGAACAATTACAAAAAAGGCATACAGGAAATTGCTTCAGTTGGCCCTCAGCACAGCAGAGCTAGCTGCTGCAAACATTCCTGCCGATACGGTAGACGTCCGCGCTGACGACTTACGAGTGTGGATTATATCTTGGCCGGGAGCAGTTACGTCTCGTTAATTAGCGAGCTTTAGAGGTGCACGAGGTGGATTTTTGTTGCCTTTGGACACAGTCCTTATGCTAAGCTAACAGCTCAGTTAAAAAAAAAACGAATAACGTAATTCCTCAATTCCAATTCAACAATATCAAACTGTTCCTTTAAGCATTAAGAGGTAGAACACGGTGTGTTGTCACAATTCACACTCATCACAATAGTAGTTGTAGTGGTGCCACTGAACAGGACTGCTGACCCTGCTTGTTTGTGGTCAGAGCCAATAGAGATGCATTTTTTTTTTAAATCACGTTGCATTGTGGCCTGACTTCGACACCCTTGTCATATGTTTCCACTTTCAGTGTGATTGTATTCCTCGTCATTATTCATTCGTACTGGGTTTGCAGCAGTGGCCAGCACTTGTAGCAAATGCCTTCCATGTGTCTCTAATTGCCTCAGTAGAGGTATTTAACACGAGGTGAAGTCATTAACACATAGACACACTTGTCAGATGTGGAGCCAAGGCAGCCAACAGCAAGCTAAAAGCTAATGCAACATGCACCGTGTCCCATAAAGACATCTGAGGGCTTCCTCGCCAACACGCTGTGCAAGAATTCTCAGAGGAAAAGAACTTGCAAGTTCAACAATTACTGAAATGTAATATAGGAAATATACAGAAGAAAGACTGTAACAAGCTGACCAGTTCAACAGCTGGCGACCGAACACCAGATCAATGGATATGAGGACAAATATTACTATGTCAAGAGTACATTTTAGTTTTTGTTACCATGGACATAATAAAACATCACTTTGGGGTCTTTTCCACTTAAAAACCAAACGTTATCCAAGACACCATGGGGTCTGAACATATCAATTCAAATGAAAACCACAGAACTTTACATGTAGAGAGAATGACAGTAATTTAATTTTAAAACCACGAGATGGCTGCACTCAAACATCACATGGCATATTAATACTGTGTACTGCAATATGATCTTATGATCCAGCATGTTGTGTCTTAGTCTGTAGTGCCATCTGCTGTTTAATTGAGAGCACTGCATCGACCCAGCGTCAAGTGAAAATTAAGTTAGTGATCAACAGTTTATAAGTGGCAAAAGGAAGAAGCGGAAGACTTTCACACCTTAGGCTTGAGTCTACTGAAGCACTGGCAAACTAACGCTGAGATTATGGTGTGGATGTTAGTGTGGGTGTGATCAGCGTGGAAGACGGAGAGGAAAATGTATATTTCATGGAGGACATTTGGCATGTCACGATAGGAAAAGCCCTGGGTGTAATATTATAATCAATGATGGCTGACTGGCATGGCAAGTGGATTTAAAGTTCAAGAATGAACTTTTGTGAAGCGATTGGCTAAATATGATAAATAAGATAAGGTAGTGAAATAAGTGCAAGAGTTTACAGTAAGACTCCCTGCCCTTTGACTTAATAAGAGGAGGTGGGAAGGCTAATGGCATTAAGCTTAGTTCTGTTGCTTCTAACTGGGAATGCTATCACACCAGACCATGTATAGCCTACTGTATAGTAGGTTAATCTCCACAAGGCCTATATCTTAATACCTTCATTTTCTAAATAGCCTAGTGGCAGTCTCTTTGCTAGTCCAAAAACGAGCAAAGAGTTGGATCCTCAGTGGAGCTGAGGTGGGTCAAGGTGACACAGCAGACGGAATAGCTAGCGGCTATAGCGCCCTGAGACGGCACCCTCAGGGCAGACACTCCCTTAATCATGATTAACGTTTAAAAGTTGTCATGAACGTGATTATTGGCTATAGAGACCACAACTGTTTTTTTTGCACCAGGCTGTAAACATGTTTATTTCTGCTCTAAACATCAGCATTTCAACGTGCGATTTCTATGGGGACTGACTCACTTTTGGAGTCGGCATCAAGTGGCCATTTGAGGAATTGCACATTTTGGGCTCTTCTGCGTTGGCTTCATTTTTCAGCCCCCGAGTTTGCTGCTTTAGCTAGAAAATAGAGAGCATCTTGGGATCACACCAGCCATGAAGCCAAATTGGGCCAGGGGCGTAAAGTGTCTTCGAACTCACCCTTCATTTTGTACCTCAAGTGCACACCTTTAAAAGTTCCATGACTGCATTTTGCATGGATGTGACGCTACCCCCAGTGACAAAATCCGTCGACAAGGAGACTGACATGGCAAAGCACTCCAAACTGCTCCTGTGGAAGTAACCGCGACAGTAGGTGTCTCCAGGACCACATTTTGACATGATGGCACACACACAAGGTGAAAACAATACCAGCCACACGCTTGCGACTGGGGAAGAGTAAGACGAGAGATGGATATACCACTCTTCTTATATCGAGTGGTATCAACCTTCTCATACAAGAAAGTGGAAAAAAAAGCATATTTCCCAAAATAGTAAACTGTTAATTTGAAAATAACATTCTACTCTATCTTTCTCTCAACATCTTAATCAAGAACTCCTCTCTATACCTCTCAGCGCTGCAAATTCAGCCACAACCACGGTGCACCGTCGTCCATCCTTGGCTGTTAGGTGAAGCTCTGCAAGAATACGTCAGAGGGCTTCCCTTTAAGTCTATCTGCTATCAGCACATGGTCAGGGTAAACATTTGAGGACACCCCACACCCACCAGCTGTCTCATATACGTTCACGTACCACACGTCACACACAAAGAATACACGTGTACAGAGGAGCACAGTCACATGCATCACAGGAAGACATGCTGTGCTCCTCTTCACTTTAAGTAATGCCTTCCTCAGCATCTCATTTCCTTAGTTTAGGAGGTACCCCGCCCCCAAAGACACTGCTTTTCCTCCTGATAACCTAGAGTTTGTCATTAGCATTCGAGTAATCACATAGAATACATTTCCCCCCTTGATAACAAAGATGAAAATGTTACTTATAAATAACGGAATGCAGGGGGAAAAAATGCATTTTTTTTGTTTTTGTAAAATCCAATCATTTGATCCTGGTATCTTGCTGTTTACAGTGTTTACCGCTATAATCTGTCCTGTGTCTTATCTGACAGAGTGGCTGCTTAGTGATACAAGAGAAATCAGAAAAGGGCCAATTCACTATGGGGCCCTAAACGTGAGTAATAGGCCCTAAATGAGGGGATCATCATTCCTGTGTAATCGCCATGAATTTGATCAACAATGGGAGGGGGGGGGGGGGGGGGGGGGGGGAGGGGTTGATTGGGGGGGGTAGTGTGT
>NW_022280034.1:14610665-14714017 GCF_004355925.1 Anarrhichthys ocellatus
AGAAGACCGGAGACTGGATGGTGTCTGGTGGCTGGAGGGGGGGCGGGGGCGGGGGGGGGGACTGGAGGCATTGATCAGCGTGACGATCTTGGGAATTTGATCCCTTTTGTTCCACCTGATTGATTGGAAGATCATCTCGGATTCATCTTAACGGAGGAATAAACATGTCATGCTGATTTCGATGTCAACTCTGAGTCACTGTCCAAACAGAAACGGGGACGGGGGCGAGGACACGATGACCGGCTGCGTTTTGTGGAAATGTGCGCATTAACAAGCAGCTTTTGAAAGCGCGCTTCATTTGCGTCACGGCTCTTCTGTTCGTTTGCTCTCTTGCGACTGGCCCCATACTGATAACAGACCACTGGGCCAAGAAACACATGACGTGGAGCAGCGGCGACAAAACATCATAATGGGATAACTTTATTTGGTTGGCCCGCTAATTAGTCCCTGCTGTGAAACAACTGTAGTGCAGAAAAAACATGTTCCTTCTTATACACTAAAGGTTTAATCCATCATATTTAAAGTTAAATGGATTAATTTAAACATATGAATTGCAGCATATTGGTAGTCAACATTTTCTTTTGTTGTTATTACCTGTTTATATCCTTTTTCATATAATGCATCCATATTCAATGTTAATATTTTTTTATGAAGTCAAACGGGTTATTTCGACACTAATTCATAGGCTCGTTGTTTGATGACTCCTATAGGCTATCAGAGGGATTAATCAGTGTTTAACGTTGTATTCTAACAGCCTGCATTAGAGGCTATCTATAGATAAGCCTCGAAGTGTCTTTGCTTCCGAAGTCGGTTAAACAGGTCAAATAAGACAAATGGCCTTTGCCCTACTGTAACCTGGACATAGAAATTAAAGGGGAATTAGTCCTTTATTTATTATATTTTACAGCCGACTCTCGGGTCATCTTCACCTTTCCTTTGTGTTGTCTTTCCACCATCATCAATCACGGCCCAATCATCTCCTGGTGTTAGCGGTATACGGCGACGGCCTGTCATCAGAGGCAGCGGGCTGCCCTTATCACCAGCCGTCCCACCAGGTGTAGAACCTCAGTCCGCTCTCACTAAAAATGACAACAGGAGCTCTGCGCCTCTGGCTCGTCCTCGCTCTCCAGCTGAGGTGCGTCGCTCTCCCGCTGGAGAGGGGGAAAGCAGAGCGGCAGGACGGTTTGGATACGACGAACGCGGCGAGCGAGAAGGTGGACGCCTTGCTGCAACTAAATGATCTACCTCGAGGAGTGGCGGCTCCTCACAAGAAGGCACCTCAGTTTATGTTGGATCTTTTTAACGCGGTGACAGACTCCGACGGGAGCCCGAAGAGCCAGAAGGAGATTCTGGAAGGAAACATAGTCCGAAGTTTCGAGGATAAAGGTGAGTCAAACTATCTCGTGCGCACGAACTACTAGTGTTTTGTGATATTTAGTTTGGGGGGAAAAAAAATTAAGCTATACAGCAGTATTTAATGTGATTAATTAGACTGCGTAATTCTTATCTAAATGAATTACGTTCAGCAATTACGCACGATTACGCGCAGCTAATGTCCCTGTTAAACAGCTCCTTTTCAAAACTTTGTGAGATTTCTTTACCAAAAGATTATTTTCATTTTAGCAAACTAAATATGTGTTTTATATTGGTCCCCCTGCAGGTCATGCTGGAGAGAGGTTTCACTTCTTCAATCTATCATCTTTCGGTAGAGAGGAGAGAATGATCAAAGCGGAGTTCCGTTGGTTTCGAAAGAAACAGAAGTTTTTCCTCGGAAAGCTTTATGGGCCACATTTCTATAAGGTAAAATGCCTTTTTTATGACATTTACTTATTCTGTTCTCATGTAAATATTTCACTTTCAAATATTTGACGGATACTTTTATTATTACTTGATATAGGGCTTTAACTGAGGTTTGGACATTATGGACACAGTTTAGTGAACTAACAGCTTTGTGTTGCGACTACAGGTGGATCTGTATGAGGTGCTGGACAGCCGAGTGAAGCCATGGAGAGGAAACCTCATCACCTCCAGACTGGTGCCCCTTTACACACAAGGATGGGAAGTCTTCAATGTCACTCAAACGGTAACACCCTCCCCATTGTTCAACACATTTTTGGCATTTTCTGGTCATTCATTTGACTTTTTTACATAAATGTATTTAGATCAGTGTTTGATTGCAGTGGGGCGTCATTTGCTCACACCAAATTGATATCCATATTGTTTATGAAGTATTTCTGATGTGTTTAAACCGTTCAATCTTATTCTGTATGCCAGGTGTCAAAGTGGATCCGCAACAGCCAGGAGAATAATGGCATCCTTGTGGTGACCACACTTCCCTCTGGGAGCTGGATGGAGTCAGTGGTGTCCTCATCCAAGCGGAATGGAGAGCTGACGGACACGAATGCCTACCTGGTCATATTCTCAGACGACGGGAGGACAGGAGCATCAAACCAGTCATACCTGGGTAAGGTGATGGGTGCAACATATTGGGCACTTTACGCATTTCAGTGTAGTCATCATGTGTGGAACTCCAAAACAATATATATTTTAAATTGATAAAAGAAGACAATATGAAATGAATATTCATTTGAAAATGTATAATGAACCAACAATTTGTGAAATATCTGAAGAAATGTTTAAAACTTAGGTCACAATAATGTAGTGTTATTTCATCGTCCAGTTTCATATTAGCTAATCATTTTTATTTTCATATTTGTTCTCATTTCATAATGGCATTTTTCCCAATAACACATTTTATTAGCCAGATTAGCCCATGCCTCTCCTAAGATAGCAAGCTAAACTACTGCTATAGCCTTTTACCTCCTGTTAGAGCAACAATGATGCTAAAGTAGCTCCGAATCCACCAATTAGAGTCCGCTGCTGTCATTTATCTCAGTACACAAAAACAGTAGCTGAACTTCTATGGCTTTTAAGTGCTAGTGAAACAAGGCTGCTCATGCTCCGTTTCAGTGTGTTATAAGCCATTCATTAAATGTCTGTATACTGCTTATACATGCTAAATAGGGGGACTTAAAGTAAAGTGTTGTCTTATTTTAAAAGTTGACATTTATGAATATTTTTTTCATACATGTTGCTATTCTAAGCCACGGTGTTCACCTTCCTCTTTCTATAGGACAGGCCCAACCTGCAGCACCTGAGCCTTACGATCACCGCAGCCGGAGACGGCGTGCCTCTCCGGGTTTCCTGCCCCACGGCCGCTCCCAGTCCTGCCAGCGGGTCCCCCTCTTCGTCGACTTTGAGGAGATCGGCTGGTCCGGCTGGATCATCTCCCCGCGGGGATACAACGCCTACCACTGCAAAGGCTCCTGCCCGTTCCCGCTGGGGGGGAACCTCAGAGCGACCAACCACGCCACGGTGCGCTCCATCATACACGCGCTCAAGCTCTCCAGTGACGAAGTGGGAGCCCCCTGCTGTGTTCCCGACAGACTCCAGTCCATCAGTTTGTTATATTTTGACGATGAGGAGAATGTGGTTTTGAAGCAGTATGACGACATGGTGGCACTAAGCTGCGGCTGCCATTGACTGGCTGTGCATCTCCTTCACTCTTTAACACTGGAACAATGAGGGATGGGGAGATGATGGTTTGCTTAAAACACTGTATTTTTGTGCATAATGTTAAATATTGTATTATTTTGAGAAATTAAACAACTGTTCCTCAGCTAGTAATCAGTGATCCTTTGAATAGATTTACAATTGGAGATTATTTGTTGTTTGTAGTCATAGATTAGTGATGCACTAGTTGATGATGGTTGGTAGGGAGTGTTAATTAAGATTAAACTGAAATCATAACTGTCTACTTTTTCTTCAGGTGTTTTGGGGGCCCTTGATTTGGTGACACTTAGCCAGCCCATAATAAGGGGTTAAAAAGAAATCCAATAAATGACCATTGCTTCTTCTCTCGGTTGTTAACTGGCTAGCATGGGCGTAACTGTAGACAGTGCAGGCAGTGCGGTTGCACGGGGGGCTGTTTTATGGAGAATAGGCCCTTATAAGTGATTTAGAGAACTCACACTTTTTTTTTCTCTGTAAACCAGTCAGTAACAATCTTGTATATGCTTATTCAACATACACTTTGAATAGACTATTAAAAAAACTATTCAATTAATTAAATAATTAATTTGTTATTTTCTTTGTCATAAAATTATGCGATGATGATTGCTGGGTAATATATGTTTCCTGTTGTCCAATGTAAAGTCTCTATTTAATCATGTGAAGAGATGATTTTGTGTGTGTGTGTGTGTGTGTGTGTGTGTGTGTGTGTGTGTGTGTGTGTGTGTGTGTGCCTCATAATAGCATGCATTAGGGCCCTTCATGACCATCTCATGCCACTGATTGAAAGGATGCCGGTACTTTGATTTTGAAGACACAGTATTAAATATTAAATATGATTTCATTCAAAGCCAGAGGAGGATGAGCAGCTGGATGGGAATTTAAGGACATTTAAAGTTTCATCCCCACTTTCCAGACTCTGCATTTTGTCTTAGTTCTTATTCATGTAGTTGTTCAGATTAGTAAATTTAAGCAACACACCAGCTGTTATTCCCTTTCTCATCGAGTTCCCTCCTGTCGTTACAGTAACTGACCAACAGATGGCGTGATAGAGGTCTGGTTGAAGACTACAAACCGACTCCATTACTGTAATTCCGCAGTATCTGCATGAGGTTGTGATATATGTTGAAAAACAGACTCGAAATAGACAAAATCTTAAGGGCAATTATAGAACCACTTAGTTAATACTAATGTCAGAATGATGTTAATGATATCATTTTTTGTCTGCATTTGAACTATAATTGAATCACCAATCATAACAGTTCCAATGAATAATGACTGTGCAGTGGAATGAAAGACACCAGTCGAGTCTGTAACAACAGTTGTTTTTTATTGGAATGGATCACAGACACCATACAGCCCTGCGTTAGTCTAGTTTAAAAAAATGCCAATGCAACAAACTTGCAAAACCGATTCTCCTTCATGTTCTCTGCATATTAAAAAAACATTTATTGCAACAATGCCAGTTCAAGCTTTTAGACAGTATAAACGAAAGTTTGTTTGTATCAAACACATTCAACGGGTGTAACTGCAATTTCAGATAAAGCATGCAATATGTTTCTGATCATTTCGTTGTGTGAACACGATCAGTTCAAATCAATAACATACATACAAATGAAATAGAATTTTTGAAAGTGAGTTCTATTTGTATCTCTAATGATGATTTAAGTGACTGCAAACTGTCTGGTGAAAAAAACAAAATCTCAAGGAAACAAAACTGCAGGTAATAAAACAAAAAGCCACAATACCTGAAAAGCAATGGAGACCCCAATACCACTGTCGATGTATATAACAAACTCAGCATTTACAATAAATATTCCACATTTAAATTCAAGCTTACCCTCTCTGTTTACACAAATACATTATGTACATGGATTGTCCATGTCCCTAATCTTTCTCAAGAATTGCACATTATCTTACACATATCCAACCCACATTCAGCATTCGACAACAACCATCATTAATTCACAAAATAATTATCTTCCGTCAGTTTACAGTCAAATCGAACTCGTTCCTCCTCACAGAGCCAAATGAGGCCTCAGTAGCTTCACAAAGCCTGCGCAGCTTCTGTGTGTCTATGCAAGTTAAGGCAAGTAAAGCACTACAAGGATCAGATGCTTAAAATCCACCCTAAAATGCTTTAATGCTGTTATTAAACAGGTATTGGCAAAACAGTCTAAACTCAGGGTGGATTTTTCCTTTCAAACCTCATGGCCTTTCAGCTCGGACAGTCCAGCTCCTCAGTGCCTAGAAACTCCCCTAACATGTGGTCATGTTGGCCGTAGACAGGCTCTAAATAAGGATGTCCCTCCGTACAGTGTATTTGCCTCAACCTTGGCTCCATATGATGAGCTTGTATGGTAGCTTTCTGAGCCATGGGGGACAAGGGCACCGGGACAAAGCTGTGGTAAACAACCAGAGGTGGGGTCAAAACTTCCAAGGGGGATGCCTGAGGAACAGCACCCTCTGGTGGGTGGACTGGCAGCTGCACATAGCATCCTGTTTCAGGATCAAAGAAGGTTTTTGTCTTGACTTGTATTGGCATATCTACAAAGAAGTACTGCCCGGAGTCTGGATCCTGTAGGACCTTACGTTGGGTCAAAGGAAAGGACTGCGCAACAATGGTGTGCTCAATGCTAGACTGGCGAGAAAGCTGGCTGGTGTGGCTGGTTTGGCTTGACTGCCGGGAGAGGGTTGAAGGTGGAGGCCGGTACGCATCGATACTGTGACTCCTTCTGACTATGTTGTCTCTGCTTGTCTTGTCTCTGGCTCTGCCTCTCTGCTGAAACTCGTCCATGATGGATTTTTCAATGCGCTGGGTCCTCGGATCAAGCTTCTCATTGACTGACGTATCGGCACTGAGCCTGCGCTCTACTTTATCTCCTAAGTACCTGTCAATGCTTTGTGATCGGTGGAATGGCCTGTCAGATGAGGGTCTATCGCTGAGCTGAGTTTTGTACACAGGTACATTGCTGATGACCCTATCACTACTGTAGTGTCTTTGCTCTGGCCTTTCTCGTCTGTTGCTGCTGCGGCCTTGCCTCTCTGTCGCAACACTGGGTAGCGCTTCATTGTTTTGGTTATTGCTTTCCGCCGAATCATGGCTCTGTCTTTGGGTCTTGTGACGCACGTCTGTCCGGTCGTGATGGTGGTTTTCAGTGTTGTGGCTTCTTCTTTCACAGGGTAGGTTCTCACTCTGGTCATCACTGTTTTTGCCGTGGTGACTTTCACTGTGACGGTGACTATCTTCAGTGTTTTCTCTGTGATTTCTCTCACTGCTCTTGTTACTTTTACTGCTGCTGTTTCTGTGCTCAGATTTGTCACTCTTCTGTCTGTCCCCTCGGTGTTTGCTGCTGCTTTGAGACGACTTGTGGGAAGACTTCTGGGCCTCCTCCTTCTTTATCCTTCTATTTGCCAACTTAATGGCTTTGAGAACAGCCTTTTTAGATTTGGGTAAGACCACTGGTGGTTTAGACAGCCCTGTTTGGCTTTCATTACCACTGCAGGTGGACACAGACCGTTCACTGGGAACTTTTGACACTCCAGTAGTCATTCCCATCTCATCAGCAGTATCAGCTGTGCTGGCTGTTAAGCTCTCCACTCCTTCAGATGATGGACTAACCCCAGACAATCTGTCTTCCTCCTGTGGGACAGCGAGGAACCCTCCAACTTGTGGTTTCTTTGGGTTTTCACTTTGCAGTTTTGAAGGAGACTGCAGCAGTGGAGGTGAACTGTTCGAAGGACCCTCTTTAGGTTTGAAGATTTCATCTGGGATTGCTGTGCTGCCTCTAGTGGCGTGTTCATCAGCATGAGGGAGCTCTGGATTGTCCATCACTTGCTGTACCTCCTCTCCCTTCTCTGAACCACTGAGACTCCCTCTTGGTGACCACGGTTGTACAGTCTTCAACTTCAACTTATTACTGAAAGTGTTATCTTTGACCTTAAATAAGGCAGGGATCCCCAAAGTTGGTGAGAAGATATTGGAGGCGGACATTGGTGTCTGATTATCTTCATCATGAGCTAAGGTTTGATCTGCTATGGTATTGTTTCTTTCATTGCTCTCCATGTGCGGCATTTGTGTCTCTTTTTGAGGAGATTTTATGGGATGTTTTACAACCTCTGGCTCGCATTCATGATCACTTAAAGAATAATATTCAACTTCCATTCTGTCCAAAACCTGTTTTGTGTTTTGTGAAATATTCCGCGTCTCCTCATCGACCTCCTCTACCTCTCCAATCAAGTTCTCCGGAGAGTGGTAAACATTTGACTCTGTCTCGGTATTTCTGTGCAATGCACTTTCCACAGAGAAGTAGGATGATTTTGAGGACAAGCTGGCTTTATCAGGTGGACTCTGATTGACACTAATACCATTTACCAGAAGTAAGGGAGATATTATATGTCTCGGGATTTCACTAAGATCCTCTGCATCCACATGTATTTTGTCATCAGCTCTATTTATTTTGTCAGGTTCTTCTGCCACTACATTTGTTGTTATATTGTCCTGAGGTGTGTTTAAATGATCTGGTTTTAAAGGAGCCTTCTGTTTTACCTTGTATGTTTCCTGTGTCCTGGCAATGCTGCTCGTGGCTTCCTTTGTGGGGCTCAGGTGTGCTTGCAAGTTATTTGCCTTATTTTCATTTCCTCTAAACTCTGGTGATAAACACAACCCATTTTCAGATGAATGTAAAACAGACTCACATTTAACTACATCAGTTATTGTGTTGGATTTTGAATTGGCATTGTTTACTACATCCAACCTTTCTCTGACAGAACTGGTTTCACTTTGACAGGCCTCTCCTCTGGACAGGTCACTCTCTACTTCTTGTTGTGCACCTGTACTCCGCATCTCTGTCCCTACCTCAACATTTTCATATTTTACATCTCTGTTAAAGATATCCTCTTCTACTACATCTTTCAAACTATCTGTCTCCTTAGTAACACTTCCATCTCTTCTACTTCCTCCCTTTTTGCTCCTAGGGGGAACAGGTGGAGCATCCTCCTTCTTGCCTTCAATGTGGTTTATCAGATTCTCTTCAGATATCTGTCCCACTACGTACCTGATATTCTCCTCTTCTGATTCATAGCTCGGATCATGCATTTCTTCAATGCGAGGTAACGCTAACCTACCACTTGATCTGTGAGTCTCACCAAGTTTAGGTTCAGTTTGAGACAGGATCTGTCTCATGTGATTATTATCTCTTAGATCACCTAACCTCTCTTTTAAATCGTTCTCTTTTAGTGCAAGATCGCTGCCATTTTGTTTGTCCTTGGCCTCCGTCATAGAATCTTTCATGTCTTTGTTATGTTGCTCTACCCTTGTTACATAACTTTCATCAGCGTTCTCATCAAATATTGGATTTACGTCCTGCTCTGTTAATTTAGTCTTTCTTCTCTGCCTGTCTGAGATGATCTCTTCAAGTGCCATTTTTGCTCTGTCATAATTGTCATTGATGACGGCTTTGTTTACTACAACATTGCTGTCTATCTTTGCGAAAGTCTCCTGCTTGCTCTGATCCTTCTCTCTCTGTGCAAATAGTTCTCTTTTAGCCATTGTGTTCCCTCTCATAGACAGCATGCCCTTTTTAATATTCCTTAGCTCCCTTGAGATCAAATGATTCTTAGCCCTAGCCTCCTCATCTATGTTCATAACACCTAATTTGTTCTTCGCGTTCTCGAGAACACGATCGCCGAGCCTTGCTCTCTGCAGCTCTTTCAGAGCATTCAAGTCATTAATTATATGCTCACTATCTTTCATTTCTTTGAGTGGCATTGTCTCCTCATCAGCCTCCATTATTGGGTTTACTTTCAGATCACCTTCCTCAAACGCCTCTCCTTGTTTATCACCCGTCTCTGCGTATCTCTGATATTTTATGTAATTGTTCTGTCTGGCTGAGAATATATGTTCCAGTTTGCCCTGTTTCTGGTCAAATTCATTTTCGCTTGGTGGTAAATTTAATTTTGAATCACCATTAGTGAGCTTGTCAACATAATGGGTTTGCAGTTTGTCAAGAGAGAGCTGAATCAAATCGGATTTAGTAAAATTTCTCTTTGGAACTGGTGGGGGCTCTTTCTTGACATGACCCTTTTTACCAACCAGTGCTGCTTCATTTCTGCTTTGAGATAACATATTGTTGTTTTCTGGTGTTGAACTCTTGCTGACAAACATTTCTTTAGAATCTGCAACCTTTTTATCTATTTCTCTCCCCCTTACGTCTTCTGTGTCTGAAATGGGCTTATTGATGCTATTTGACTGAGCTGCAGATAGAGCTTTATTTTTGGCTGCGTTAATTGCTTCCCTTGCTGCTCTGATCACATCCATTGTACTCATTGGTTGGCCACTATTATCTTTTTCCTTAGAGCTAACGTCTTTTTCTTTAATGTCTTTCACAGGTCTTTTTGATTTGTCTGGTGCATTTGATGCTCTTTTCTCTGCTGATACATTTAATGAAAACCCTTCTTTTTCATGTGCATTGGGTGAAGTTAGGGGTGAACGATCTTTGTTGCCATTTAAAGTATTTGGTGAAACCCCTTTGTTTGTTGGCAGTGTTTTTGGTGAGAGGTCTTTGTTTAGCGTGCGTGGAGAAAGTTTGTTTGCCTCAGTTGGTTGGTCTATGTGCATAGAGGCACCGCTGCTCAGGGGGACTAGAAGATGTTTCATATCACTGTCAACAGGGCCGGCTTTCTTGTACAAATTTAGAGATGGGTAGTTTTGCTTTTTAGCCTTGGGACTGTTGGTCTTTTTTGAGTGTATTAAGGGGGAGATGGGATTCTCCTCAATAAGACCACCTGCAGCCTCCCTTTTGGTTTGCAGTAGATTTGATAACAAATAATCATCTGAAAGAGGTCTCTCACTATCATATTTGGTATGACCAACAGTTGGAGTGTTGATAGATTCCAAAACCGGACTGCAAACTGTCTGTCTGTCTGTTAAAATGGCAGGAGTGCTTAAGCCAGATGCATAGCCTTCAGAGCCAGCTTGAGAATATTTCAGATGATCTGATTGTGGAGATTGGGTGCCACCCTCAGGCACTTCTAATGTTTTGAATTTAGGAGGGCTGTAACGGCTTTTCACCCTTTTCCTGTTGTCTTTGAGGTTGAAGAGGATGCTAGAGGCAAGCGATTTGTAGCCGTCCCGCTTGACTGGAGGTTCAGGGGTAAGTTTGGCTTCAGAGTGTGGTCTTAGTGGGAGGTCGAGGCAGGAGGGCGAGAAGATTTCAGATGTTTCCGTTGGTTGTCTGCAGGGAATGATTGGAGTCATCAGCTGGCAGATGCTGAACGGAGTCGACGCTAATGAGCTTACTTCCTCAACTGCGGTCACCTCCACAGATCTAGCCTCCTTTTTGACCAACCAAAGACTTTCATCTACTGTTTTTAAATTGTTTTCCTGAGGCGGTATCCCAGGTTGATTGACTGGAATCACACTTTTTGCCCTGGACCTGTTGCGCCTCCAGGGGGCAGCACTTTCATCCCCTCTTTCTGATGAGCACCTCTTCTCAGTCAGAGTGGCTGAGGGCTTTGGCAAGACCTTAGGCGGAGGAGGGGGAGGGATGGGTTTAGGAGCAGTGGGAGGAGGGGGCTCAACTGCTGCTTTCTGGCATGACTGCACCTCCTCTATATGCAGAGTCTCTTTTCTGTGTGCCTCTGTAAGCTCCTTGTAAAAAGTCAAGTCGCACCATTTAGGGATACTATCTGTGGGAAGAATAGAGGTGTCCTCTTGGCCAAAGGGGAACCGGTTAAAATCTCTCCATGTTTGGAAAGGACTAAACTCACTGTGTAGGAAAAAGTTTTTGATGTTAAGTTTCCTTAGTTTGATAGTGGATTTCCCATGTTTGCTCTTTAGGGATTTCCCAGAGATGATGGCAGCATCTTTGCCTGTTTTGTTAGATGAACCATCACCTGACTGATGTCGATGATGGTTCTTGTAATCTCCACCTGTGAGATTGGTGTGATAATCCGAGGAGAATTCCGAAAGCTCTCTTTGGATGCTGCGAAGTGCAGACTTATCCCATGATTCCCCGATAGAGTCTGTCATACCTCCATTTTTGATCAACATCCCCTCACGGCTTTCCTCTGTAGCACTTAATGCCTTGAGGAACGACGACATGTGGGACATATTCTTCTGGTGCTGCTGTTTCCATGGCTGAGCATAGTTCTTGTCAGTTTTGTTTTGCCCTTGCTTTTTAGATTCCTTGTGATGAGTCTTTTTAAGAGGCTCCCCCACCAAAGGTTTGTGGCAGCTGAAAGGTGAGTATCCGTACGACAACTCGTCATTGTAAACCCCCTCATCTCCAACGCAGAGACTTCGGAAGGCTCGATCGGTGAGAGTGCTGACCTCTCGATCCGTCTCGTCCATGAACATGTCGGTGAAACCGTTGGGGAAGCGATGGTGGAGCATGCTTCCCACCCGATGGCTCATGTGTCGCTTTTCCACACAGTTCATGATGTCAACAACCTTCTTTCAGTCTCGTGCATCCCCGGTCTTGCCTCCTTTACAGCTCCTGCAGCTTTGTAATTCCGTTTTTTTGTCCAGCTCAGGTCGACATAAGGGAGTTGGTGGGATATGTAAACTTCCTAAAACGAGACAGTAAAGTTAGCGTCAGTGTTTTAAAAGGATTGCTTTTAAACCAATCTACTCAGTCACACATTGTAAGCAGTCATCACTCAAAACTATGTGCAGTTCAAAAGCTCAGCTTTTATGATCCCTATAAAAGGTTTCCAACTCTGTAGTTGCACGGATGACCTTTACATCACATGTGCCGGCTTCAGCCATGCTGTCATATTGCAGGCATCATACAAACACTTCATACCATGCGCTTGGCTATTTAAGGCACTGTATGGTGCCTTAAGCTGTGAGCACTCAGCATACTGTTGGTGGCTATGAGAACAGCTCCTAGCTCATTTATAGGGAGGTAATTAGAAAAATGTAACATTTTCATTTGTTTGTGTGTACATTTCAAAGGAAAGACCCATGCCTCTGCAAAGCTTCGGAAAAAACATCCACGCCTGCAGGTTTACGCCACAAATCAGAGGAAATGCAAGTATATCATCACATCAGTCACAGAGGCCCTTGGCAGCAGCTGTTCTACTGTAGCTTACTTTATCTGGGTGAGGTCTTAGAATAGCCCATTGATATGCCTTGACCTGGGAGCACAGCCACTGCCATATAACTCAATTCTTCAAGTATCTAGTACATAAACATGACTCTCCATATAAGCAGAATGGTTTGAGACAAATATAAACACAGTCATTCAATGATTCAGTTATGTGTGTGATTGTATTTGTACATACAATCTCAGCTGTTAACAGTAGTTAATGTTTACAGTTAACAAGGATTTGAATAGCTGTAAGTTAGTTTACAAAAGCCCAATAAGACAAATTATTATTACTCTTTGTTATTATTGTGAATAAAACCTAACAAATCAGGTACAATTACTCGAACCTATTGACTTTACTGTATTCTTAGCCTGACTTGCAGAATGTTTGGCTTTCCAGGAGACTTTGGCCGCCAACAGTCCACCAGCTCTCATGACTACAGATCAGTTCGCAACCACGGTACTTTCCCAGCATCTGCTTGTGTATTTATACCCATATAGCCCAGTTAACTATACTCTACATATGTGCAACCATTCAAAAATGTATTTTCTATTTTCCTTAAAGATGTGTAAATATTGGTTTAAATGATATGATATTGTGTAATGATTTCATAGCAATAAAATGCAGGGGGCCTTGTGCTGTAGGTCTTTTTAAACATACATGTTTAGAACAAATTTAAAACTTGTTATATCTTATGTTCTGTCCACTGGGCCTCAGTAACATCCATATAATCACACAGCTCCTTTACCTTGGTGATGTGTCTTTCATAACTGTCCAGTCTAGACGGTGTATCAAACACAAAACATCAGTGAAGAATCCAAAGGAAAATCTGCTGCAACCTGCTGAGAATGAATTCTAGTTAGTGTGCTGTCATCCACAGTAAACAAACTCTTTTTCTTGAAGTTGAAGAAACAAAGAAAACTCACCCCGAGTGTCTCAAGCCCTCAGTTCCATGTTCAAATGCACTGGTGTGGCAAGGGGCTCTGAGAGCGAGCTCAAAAGATACCAAAATAGACGCACAAGTCGGTGTGGCCAAACTGAGCAGCAACACAGGGCGCAGCTAGCTAGCTCACATTGGAATAACCAGAAGGTGTCGAGTGGCAGGGCAAGACGGCCAGCAGGATGAAATGGACACTGTCATTGGTTATTTTTGTAACCGAGCAGTGAGGACTGATAGGCTCCTTTCTTTACCGTTTATACACCTTTATAAAGATGACGGGGCCTTCGTGTCAATGAACATGAGGCATCGATACTTTGAGTCTTGCTGGGGACAATACAGACAGGCTTGGTGTACTTACATTTAGCTTGTGACTCATTTGGCTTCTGTCACCCAGGGAAACAAGCTTTCTGATATAGCCCATTGCATCACACAACTGACAGTAACCAGTCCCTGAAGTGGAGATTGGTAGCTGGATGTGGCTGTATGTCTGCTGACTTTGGTGGGGCTGGGCTGGGCTAATTCTTGTTGTTCAAGCTATGTTTACAAGGCTGTGTTGAGAAACATGAATGTGTGTTACTGGGTAGTCTAGTTTTAGGACCAATGCAGCTGTTGTTGCTGTGAGATTAATCTGCAATGGGGTGGGGGTCATTATGTTGACTTGCAAGCCTTGGTGAGTCAGAGGAAGTCAATGGATGAGGTCAGTGAAGCTTGACCTCGTGCATTCCCGAAATGGAAAAAGGAGTGGAGTGTTTAATAAATACTGTGTGACTCAACTTGGTTTTATATGCCACCTAGAGAACAATATGCACAGACTACTGCCTGTATATAGCGTCACCATAACCTGTTGCATCTGTTTCAATAGAGTATTAGCCAGAAAATGAGCTTTGAAAGCATGAAATCACAATCTCTGTTGAGCCCTCGTTGGGTCCAGCAACAACTCCGTGGCCCCAGCATCCAGTGTGTGGCTGTGCTCCATCAAGGTGCCATATTTAAACCCGTCTATTTCTGTCATGTTGTATATCAGAAGGTAACAGCCTGCCTCTCTGCCGACTGCACCCTCCACACTTGCTGAGCTTGCACATGTATTTGACTTACTTTAGGCAGTAACACATGCGATCTTCTACAAAAATGGCAATTATATTTATGATCAATGGACAAATACTGTCGTGATTGAATGTATCAGTCAAAGTTCATGAATTAGGTTTAAAAGGTAACTTAAAACTGTACTCCCTTGATATGCAACGGATATACAGATTTATACAAATTTACATTTCATTTTCTTGTATTTGCAAAGCATGATTGCACTTGCAGATAATGCGGTGTGTTCATTTTCAGAAAAGGGAACAGTCCCTGCATTGTTTTGGGGAGATAGACTTTGCTGAGCAGTCTGGGAATATCCTATTGTGAGCAGAGACACTATGTCTCATGTCTTGCCCAGAATAACGCCTCACATGGTGTCTGCCCCCTTCCTCCTCTAGCCCTTTTCTCACCTTTGTCTTTATGCCTCCAACCCTCCGACAGCTAATTTGACCCAGTGCTTGTGCCAGCTGCCTATTTATATGGGTCCCAGCCAAAAAAAGCTAACGCAGGCTAATAGTAGTTGAAGCAAAATTCTGGCTAAAATCAAACTTAGAAAACAAAGATTGTGCTAAACTGTTGCTCACATATTACAGAGCATACAGATGGACAACAGAGACATGCGTTATATTGTCTACCTTTTAATTTATCTGTTTAGTCTTTTGTAATTTGGACTAGGCTTGCAACAGTTTATCGCATTTAATAGGAATGCATGAAACAACGTAGAGCATTTTATAGTCACATTCATAACCAATGACCGATGCTTAGGATTGATTTGGCTTGGATATACCTGCCTTACAAACACAGACAGATGATTTATACAACAGTCCACCAAGGTCAGGATTCAGTCTTTGTTTGTGCCATTATGACTGACACCCACATGTGTTCTGGTTGACTGTGAAACCGCAGGGAGCCATCATGCAGCTCGGGTCTTGCTCGTTCATGCCCACTGAGAGCTGTGACAGACAGGCAGAGAGGATAGCTGGCCTTCGGGGTTATGGGGCCAGTAAACCCAGGTATGGTAACTTTAGGACAGCTGACGCCGATCATATACATACAGTAGCTGACATGAACTCAGTGACAGAGAAACGCTGTAACTTACCGGCACACAAATTGTATTTCGATTAAAGAAATCTCATCTTTATGTCAACGCAGTAGTTACGACAGGCCCTAGTGCACGCAGTTAGTAGTTACATAAAGCACACACACACACACACACACACACACGTCATCAGACATGACATTGGACAATATCAACAAATATATTACACAGCAAATTGAATTATAGTTTACTGTGTATGGTGACGTGAAGAGTCAAATAGGTCTCTGCAGAAATGAAGCTGCTGGTGTTATTTTTAAAGATGACAAAGGTGTTTCCACACAGGCAGTTCAGTTATTTTGACCTGTCTGAAAGACGTTTATTTTTCTGATTTCATAGGCACAGCTCCAATGTAACGTAACTTTATCACACAGCGTCTCATTATTTTGCCTTGTGTGAGGGGAGCGATGACAGGACCGCAATAACTGATACCCCCACGAGGTCTGATACGGCAGGCGGCTGACCAATCAAAGGGGAGCATTTGCACGCTGCAAATGCAGTTACGTCATTGTCGCATTAAGAAGTGGAGCTGTTAAATGTGGTCGAAAACCAACTGCCAGACACACTATCAGTAGGATCCAGTCTAATTTCAGCTGAGACCTTGACCCATTATATTTTATTGGCAGTAATAAATCTGGGGAGCATCTCAGCAACATATGGCCCACAAATCTTTCCATCCAAACAACACCAGCTACCTACATCTAACAATCGATGTCAACAAATATCATTGCCAACCACTTGATGCTGAAAATACATGAGAGAATAAATTGCTTATGGATCTTTTGCATCTACTTATGTCCTCTTGTGTGTGTTTTTTTTAATTTTTTAATATCACTAACCCACCAGGGACTGCAGATGAAAATTTGCCTGAATGGCCGAATCTGGCACATTTACATGCTGGCAAATGATAATTAATGTTGATTATCTCTTCTTTAATCAAATAAAACATAGACATAAATACATAAAACTTGAGTAGAGCATGAAATAAAATTTGCTTCGATTTTCAGAATGATTCAATCAATGTTAAAACTGTGGCTAAAACTCACCCCGATAAATGCGAGGGGCCTTGCATTACAGCAGCTCATATAGGACGTTCAACATAAGCCAGATAGACACGAAATCTTTTCATCAGCAAAGCCACAAGCTCAGGAAACTGCTCGTCATTATATACGAGAAAGAAAAAAAACCCAAACTCATAGTGCTTCAAAAAGTCAGTGAGCTGACCAGAAACGCCACGAGAAATGAGAGCATTTCAGACTTGTGGGTGTGTGTCAGCGCTCATCAGGGCTGTCCTCATCACTGGTGAGTACCACGTATGCCTGTATGTTGTAAAGATTATATTTCTAAACCTTTACACAGATGTGATAATGCGGTGGTGAGGAATTAGATAGCATGAAGCATGCTGTGTATTGTCCTACAGCGTCCTGTGAGGTTTTTTTGTAGTTTTTACAATGACGATGGGAAAGACCATTCGATGTCAGCATGCTCATCTTCACAGTCGTGTTCTCTTTTAGTTAAGAACAAACATCTGACTATACAAATTATTGTGCCATAGAAATGTAGAACTTCTGTGAAAACAGAAAATGAAACAGTAACTACACTCTAGTTTATGTATCTTACTTGTCTGCCAGAGAGACACAGCCAACTAGACAGCTAAAACAGGTTAGCTAGTTAGTTAGCCACGGCTAGTCTTAGCTAAAGCCCCCAAAAAATAAACTGCATTTTCAAAATGTAAAATTTTGTAAACTGCATTTCCCCTTACATTTAGCCTACTGAACGGCCAAAGGAAGAATGCAGTCGGCTATTTGCATTGTTTTTGCAGGTGTTTGCGTGCCATAATTATTTGGGAATAAAATAATAAGTCCAAAAACGCAAAATATGAAGGCGTTACAACCGTTCTATTTTTTTGCACAGCTCGTCGGCCAGCCTGAACAATTTAATTCCCTTTTTTTTCTCCATTTCGCTGCTTCTGTTAACGCTCCAAGCCTTTGAAAAGAAGTATAGTTCATCAAAATTCAAATTGTGTGTGTATGCCAGTTCCAAAGCACATTGTAGTACAAGTTGTTTTATTGTCTGAAAACTTGCATAATGTATCTTGACTTTGTGCTGTGAGTCGAAGCCCCAGAGTGCTGCCAGACTGCCCCATGCCCTCTGCTTGCTGGACATGACACGTTATGCAAAAGGTCGCCCTCTGGTCACTGGAAACGTTATCTCTTCCAACACTCAGGGCGCGTTAAGCTGAAATGACCATAGACTGCTAACGCTTTGAACTCCAGTTCTTGACCTTCAGCGAGGTGCTGGTTGTTGTACAGATCACCGATCGGGAAATGCATGTTTCTGCACCCGAAAATCTCATCTAATCCTACAACATACTGACAGAAAGATAACCACTGGGAATGGTCATTTGTTGATTGGCTGTTGGCCGCTTAACTTGTGTTTATTTTATTTCTCACATTAACAGCGGGCCAGCTCCCAGAGCTGCCAGAGGAATGTGACTCACGGCTGTAAAATGTAAGATAGCCACTTGCTGAGCATGTGTGCTCTGTTTCAGCAAACACTCTGCTCCGCTCTCACAGTCACAGTCATGTCCAGCCACCCCACAGTACCACTCCTCTGTCTTTTTGGCGTCCGAACCGGAGCAGCTGACTGTCTGGCTCAATGTGGTATCTAGGATTTCTCTTTCTACAATTTCAATTTTTCCACTTTAGCGGCTAAAACGTGTGACACAGAAAGCGAGACACTTTGGATGTCAGAATGACTAGTCAAGGAGCTATTGTGATCCCGTGGAGCTTGTGTGCACCAAGCCGAGGAGACAACATGGACCAGGAGTCGTGTAAAACCAGCCAGCATGTCTGATTATAGCCTTTTCAAAGTAGCATTTCACGGCCTTGATTCTAAACACATAATTGCCACAGTTGCTCACCGTGAGCCGACACACTCCTCAATGGACAGCATAGCTGGTAATCTCAATGTTCACTTTTGTTTTCCAGCGTAAAATAAAACGGCTTTAGACTGAATTCAACTTTTGAAATCTGTTCATCTATTCAGTTTAATCTAAAGTCTCCAAACTGCAACTCCCGAGTTGTGGAAAGTGAAACGTAACGTTGTGAATTGACACGAAACAACTTAAGGTTCAAAAACGAATGAAGGAAAAAAAAAAAACTCTATAGTGTAGCTGGCCCCTTCCATCCCGTATCTATGAGGCTGATGACCGCTGATAACCCCCCATTCAGCCGGATGAATCAAGCGGGTCGCAGCAGCAATGTTTGAAGAGTGCTGCAGATTACTACAGGAGCATGAAAGCTTCCCCTCACCGCTGAGCATTGAGCAACTCTTTGTACTGTGCAGAACGCTGAGACCCAGCTCGGCCTTATCTGATGTCGACATCACCTGTGGTGGTATACCTCCATCCTGTCTGAAAAGCATGTTTTTGTGACCTGAAAATGAATTCAGCGTAAACAATATGTTTCAGGATGCCTGCTGATGAGTGTGAGAGGAGATGGAGCAGATTCTGCAGAGCAACTAGGTGGGTCAACAGGTTTACGCACACAGGTGTACAGTGAGTCAATGAGTACAGGCTGTGTTGTAGCACATACAGCATGACCCATGAAGCTAAATCTAAATATTTGTTAAGCAATAATATGGAAATAATGAGACTGTAAATTCCTTTGAGTTTGTTATCACATGTTGTGTAAAGTTTTTAGAGCAAAACCTTAAAAAGTCAGTTTTGCGGCCTCTTGGTTCTGACAAATCCAAGGAACATTAACTTTGAGGAGGTCAATGGCTCCTAACCTTTTGGGCAAGACCACTACAGGGGGTCACAAGATACATTTTAGGGGTCACGAGATAATTAATAGGAGACACTTTCCACTAATCTTTGCTCTCTTTTTGGTAAATAAATGGATAAGTCAAAGCTCTATTGTCTGGAAAGGGCTCACGCTTCATAAACCGGGCTATTTTTATGAGAGAGTTTGAGTGTTTTGTTGAAGAGGGGAGAGTGCTGGCTCATACTGACCAGCAGTGACCCCCCCCTCAATGACTCTTAAACATTCAGGATTCAAATTGCAGACACTCGTGACGCAATACAATTTTCAGAAAGGAGCATGATACCATGACTGAAACTTTTATCTTTCATGGAGTAAACAAGTTGTGAAATCAAACATCTCCCCCCCCTTCTTTCACACACACACACACACACACACACACACACACACACACACACACACACACACAGTTTAACGTGTCAGGGGGGCTGAAGATGAGCTGGCGTTCCTCGAACAGATGTTCTGTTCTGTCACAGGTATTACGTTGCATCTTGTCTGTTGAATGGCCGTGTGATGCCTGCCGGTTGTTTTCCTTCCAGAGATTAAGTATGTTTTGATCGGCGGAGGGATCGGCCTGTTCTTAGCTGCTGGATATATTGTTCTCAAGGTCTGCATCCTCAGGAAGGAATTCAGCAAAACCCGCACAGGTAAGGGCACGGACTGTGAGATCACATTACAGCCATTTACTAGTTCATTTTCTGAACCACTCATTTCCTCCTCTTGTATTTGTCTGTTTAGATTCTCCTGAATTTTTATTTCTTATGTAAATCAAGTTGTAAAGTCGGACAAAATATGTCTCGGTGCTTTGTTTAGTAAATGAACATCAACTGTTCTTCTTCCCTACAGATGGAAGCACGAAGAGACCTTCAGAGGTAAACACTGGTCGGCACAATACTTATATACAATCAAAACTAATTTAATTCAATGATGTCCCTCCATGAACTCCAATATTTCCTGATGACACAAACAGAAATACACTTTCTAACTTTCTTGCATTTCGTCAATTGATGGAAACACGTTTGCATCAAAAGTTGCAGGTTCCAATAACCTTTTATTTACTCTCAGCTGCAGCCCAACATGCTCGCTTTGAGCCATCTCAGCTAATCGGAGCATCCCAGAGGAGGCGGTTTCCAATGACAAGCAATGTTAAAGGTCGGGCGGAGTGATTTGCAGCATGATGGTGAACCCTGCAGAGGTGGCATCTTGGTGAAAGGTCAACCAGGCGGGCCCCGTTGTCCGCTCACGTTTTGTCTCACGACAACCTAAATCTGTGTCATCCTTGCATTTGAACTTCAATAACGTGTATCATTATGGTTTTCACGATCCGATTTGTAATATAGCATTTTTATTTGGCTGTGGAGTTGTGTTGTTGGAAACACATAGAAGGTTTCAGCCATTTAAGAGACTGAACATGTGTTTTGTTTCACTCTTTCTTGGGAAAATCCAACTGCTCCACTGACACACATACTGCCCATGGATTATTTAGCACCACTCAGCAGAAAACCTCTGGACTAATAAGCACTTCACATATTTCCCACAAGGGAGTGACATTTACCTCCAAGAATAAGAAAAACAACAACCGTAGACCAACTTTAGTCCAGTTACACATCTGAACACCAGCGGAGCCTTGTAAACAAAGCTTTGTAATTTGATGACTTGTATTTACGCCTGAACATAAAGGGATGGGACATTTAATCACATCTGGATCATAATAATGTGGTCCCAGTTCCCCCCTCATGAAGTCCCATATATTAGACATCAAAGATCATCTCTACCGTACCATAATCTTGGCTCTTTCGAAGCATTTTTCCCCCTTGCAGGGGTCTTTGTGTTCAAGTAAATAGCATGGCACTGTGGGTGTCTGAGTGTCGTTTCTTTCACACCAAGCATTTCATGGATAGAAACAGTAGCCTAACACAACACCGTACTATTATACATTGTTTTATTAACCTGAAGAATCCTCACACTCCGATAACATTTCATTTGTCTTCTGTTTTCTAAACGAAAATATCAATATCCCTTAAAGGACTTTAAAGCTGAGGTTAAACCTTTGGAAACCATCTTAAACTTTACAAATATAAGTTTAATATGAACATATCTGTATAACTCATTGTAGAGTTGCACTTACTCTAAGCACCTTTGGTGCTCAGGCTATCTATAACGTGTTTCAACTCTGCACCATATGATCTATATCATACTAATCAGAGGCTGAGTGTACTGCCACGTTTGTGAGACGGCCTCCTCCAGCCCACAGATGGATAAAGAAGAACCAATAAAAAAAAGTCTTCTCTAATATCCTGGTAACCCTATATTGCAAACAAGAATAAAACCTTAACAGATGTAGTCATTTCTTCACCTATTTTTCTCATCATTGTACTGTACTGTTCACTCCATGCCTATATGCTAGTGCTGCAGCTGTAGAAGTCCAGTTAACTGCCTGCTTGATAAGCTCATGTTACACTCTGGCTCCATCCTCAAGAGGAATTAAAGCTGCCATCAAGATATTTATATTAACAATGGAACAAATGAGAATGTGTAGTGTCAAAGGGAGTTTCTGGTAAGGGAAGAACCCACAGAGAATTATCACCCAGTTTCTTTAATTTGATCATAATTTCGGCTCATGGTTTTGGTTTTACAGCACTCCAACTTCACCGTTTTGGTAAAGTTCTAACTGCTCTCATGAAGATTTGATCACTCCTGACTCTTCGAATACCGACGGTTGGTCAGTGCCCCTCGACGTCTGATACCGATGCATCGCATTGTCAACTAACTGCAACGTAAACCTACCCGCGTCATTATCAGACGGTCAGTGCAACTGATGTAATATAAAGTGTGCGATAGTTCACACAGTGTGGGTGGGAAGTGAGGTGGATGGGTCAAACAAGACAAGACTTGCGTCCATGGGTACATCCCAAGTCTTCCGCTTGAACCGGAAGTTGTTCTGCTCCGCCATATTGACGGCCGTCCCAAAGGTCTTATTTCTGATCTGAGGATCGAGGAGGGATCTCCGAAGAGCCATGAGCGAGGACGCACAAGAACAGCCTTCCAGGAAGTGTTTTAATGGCTGACACGCCCCCTTATTGTTCATCAGTTATGTGATTGGACGCTGCAGCCGATCGGACTGATAAGATTTTTTTCAACATGTAAACAGTGAAGACTCAAGCTTTATATTTGATTAGCTTCTGATTCACCATCTGGTTTAAATGTATGTTCACTGTAGACGGAATATAAAAAGGACCACAAACAACTTTCATTTATAAGAAAGATTTGTCTTTTTATGATCTGATATTTCCCTCAATAACTTGATAACTAGACTTGTTTTGATGAGTCATATAATTTAAGAGAAACCATAATCATATTCTGGGTTATAATGACGTCACAGTCAATTTTAAAACGTACAGACGCAAATAAGTCATAAATAAGTCAAACGCATTCCGTCGGTAGAAATCGATCCTGCGCTTATAAACAGAACACGGAGGTAACAGGCTACAGAGAGGAAGCACCTCTACTCTGACAGTGATGAATACTGTATCTTTATACCTCGCATGGTTTCCTTGCGTCTCTCCATGCATCCCTAGTGGGAGGGACTAAGTGGGGTGCAAGTGAGGTAAACGGGGATGCAATTAAGAGACTTGGGATGTACCCCATGACACCGCTAGCTCGTGTCCCATGCCAAACTAAAAAGTAAATGTTGACATTTGTCACGTCCGTCGTTAGTCACCGGATTCGTTCAAGGTGGTGTTCGTTACTAGTCACGTGACTCGCGCGTCACTCGCTTGTCGAGTCAGTTGTTAGTCACTCTTTGGTTTAACCTACCCACTGTTGCTTTAACCTAACTTCCTGTCAAGATGGAAGTTTATTTTGAAAAGACACCATTCCTTTAAAAAGCAGATCCTGACATGCCGTCCCTGCCACATCCAACACTGACGCTAGATGGGTGCCAAGGGTGTCACAGTTGAAGCGTAGGGCCACTGACCAAGCCTCGGTATTTGACGAGTTGAGAGTGAGAATGTTTATTTTCAGATAATAGTTCTGATAAACGGAAGATGGACAAAGTTTGCAACTATCTGGGGAACATAGTGAAAATGTAGCAGCAGGAGCCAGATATTTTCCTCAGGAGGTGGTGGACACCAAAACAAAGCTAAAGGAGAGTGGAGTGTCTGCTGGATGCGAGTAGCACTTTTTGCGTCTTTCAGCTCATTGTTTTGGTTTCAAAGCCCACAAACGCTGCTCTCGCACACAGTTTTTTTTCAAAAACTGTTCCGACAAAACGATTGTCTGCTACCTGGCCAGCACCAAATGGCGGACGGACAATTTAGCAACTGGCCGGTGAAGAAATTCAAACCCCTAACAAAGTAGTCAGAATTTTCTATCAGGAGTTTAATGTGAAGACCAAAAGAGAGCTAAAAGGAGAGCAAATATAAAACTTATACTTGTTAGGTCACCATAAAAACAGCTCTAGATGAATGCTGATATTTTCTGTCTGTTTGATGTGAAAGTACGTAGCGGTTTGCTAACGTGATGTTATCAGATGTCATGTTTTTTGCTTGTTGTGGAGCTTCTCTTCCACCAAAGAATTCAGTTCAAGCAGCTTTAAGATACAATTTTACTATAATATGCTATTCACTCACTTTCCACACAGTGTTGTGGACTAGCTAGTTAAGGAAAACAAGAGTTTTGCGCTGGACCGTTTAGATTGTTTTTCAAAATCTGTCTGAAAGTCATAGAGACAGACAGAAAGTCATCGAGAGACAGACAGAAAGTCATCGAGAGACGGACAGAAAGTCAGAAAGAAAGTCAGATGGACGGACAGAAAGTCGGAGACAGACAGTCAAAAAGAGAGACAGAATCAGACAGACAGAAAGTCAAAGTTTTCTAAAAATCTCTATTTAAAACAATACGAATGAGCAAAACATTGTTGTCATGGCAATAATCAGAACAAATAAACAAATGAAAAACACAAACAAATAAAGTTACTCTTCACAAAAAGAGTGTTAAACAAGTCAAATGGAGAGAGAGGCTCAGGCAGGGTGACTCAGGCAGGGTGACTCAGGCAGGGTGACTCAGGCAGGGTGACTCAGGAAAAATCACACAGACAAAGTCAGAAAGAAAGTCAGACGGACGGACAGAAAGTCGGAGACAGACAGTCAAAAAGAGAGACAGAATCACACAGACAGAAAGTCAGAAAGAAAGTCAGGCAGAAAGTCAGAGACAGACAGACAAAGTGCAAAGAAGGAGGGAGGGAGGCAGGCAGGCAAGCAAGCAAGCAAAGAGGGAGGCAGGCAGAGAGGGAGGGAGGCAGGCAAGCAAGCAGAGGGAGGGAGGCAAGCAAGCAAAGAGGGAGGCAGGCAGAGAGGGAGGGAGGCAGGCAGGCAATCAAGCAAAGAGGGAGGCAGGCAGAGAGGGAGGGAGGGAGGCAGGCAAGCAAGCAAAGAGGGAGGGAGGGAGGGAGGCAGGCAAGCAAGCAAAGAAGGAGGGAGGGAGGGAGGCAGAGAGGGAGGGAGGGAGGCAGGCAGGCAAGCAAGCAAAGAGGGAGGGAGGCAAGCAAGCAAAGAAGGAGGGAGGGAGGGAGGCAGGCAAGCAAGCAAAGAGGGAGGGAGGCAGGCAAGAAAGCAAAAGAAGGAGGCAGGCAGAGAGGGAGGGAGGGAGCAAGCAAAGAGGGAGGGAGGCAGGCAGAGAGGGAGGGAGGGAGGCAGAGAGGGAGGGAGGCAGGCAAGCAAGCAAGGCAGAGAGGGAGGGAGGGAGGCAGGCAGGCAAGCAAGCAAAGAGGGAGGGAGGCAAGCAAGCAAAGAAGGAGGGAGGGTGGGAGGCAGGCAAGCAAGCAAAGAGGGAGGGAGGCAGGCAAGAAAGCAAAAGAAGGAGGCAGGCAGAGAGGGAGGGAGGGAGCAAGCAAAGAGGGAGGGAGGCAGGCAGAGAGGGAGGGAGGGAGGCAGAGAGGGAGGGAGGCAGGCAAGCAAGCAAAGAGGGAGGCAGGCAGAGAGGGAGGGAGGCAGGCAAGCAAGCAAAGAGGGAGGGAGGGAGGCAGAGAGGGAGGGAAAGAGGGAGGCAGGCAAGCAAGCAAAGAGGGAGGGAGGGAGGCAGAGAGGGAGGGAGGGAGGCAAGCAAGCAAAGAGGCCTTTATATTGGTTTAAATGATCAGATCCCCTTCCAGGTAGCAGGTGCTTGTGATTCTATACAGGCAGTATGACGCGTCTCCTTTAAATAAAAAGTTTGGAATTTTATGTGGTACTTATTTAGCTTTCAAGTCAATAAAGTAGTAAAGGAAAAACTAAGTTTGCTAGTGTAATGCATGCACAGAAAACACATTGTGATAAGTGTAACCACAAATATTAACAATATCTGGTGCAATTGATCTTGTTTTGAACAATAAGATTAAACAATAATAAAAAGTTCAAAAACATTTATTGAATTTCAAATATATTCTTAATATATTATATATATATATTATATATTTATAATAGTACATTGCAAATACATTGCCAATAATTGTACTATTTGCAAATATATAAAATATACTAACATTTTTCGTCTAACAATTTGCAAATTAAATCTTTAAACACACTTTCAAATAAATGTAATATAGTGCATTTTCGAGAAATATAACAAAAATATACTTAACAGAGAGCAAAAAAAATTCTGATTTAAGTTGATATGGTACATGTATTACTAAACAAAACAGAATGACCATGTTTCAAATTAAAATAACACAGAACACTGAACCATCAAAACAAATTGCACCGCTGCAGACTCTCGCTCACTAAATAGAAATACAAACATGCTCCACATTATGTTCCTTTCTTTTGGTTGAACTGCTCGTTGTTACACTTCCATCTGATGACCGCTCGCACGTCCGAGGCACTCGTCTGCGGCTCTTGAATAACAGCATCTGTTAAGAGAAGAGACGAGAAATGATGTCACACAGCATATTCATACAACATTTTCTTCTATTTTGACTACACAGGAAATCCTGTTGAACAAATATTATTTTTTGCACAGTAAATCAGGATTAACATTGAGGAACTATATCAATATGAAATGCCAATATTCCTACCAGTGCAGGTCAAACATATTTCATCACGGGTGGTGTGTTTACCATGAACATGTGATCCTGCTGCTTTATAAATCACAGAAGCTTTAAATTGTCTACATACGACTCAAGACAATTACCTACCTGTTATGGCCTGCACTTTGGCAACGTCCAGTTGTCTTTTAGGAGGTTCCACTTTCCCAGACTTCCCAGTCAGGGTGGACAGTGCAAGGACCTCCTTTGTGAACACTAGAGCAGCCAGCTCCTGGCAAAAAAGGGTCATGATCGATTAAGCCGCAGGAAGGCCCTCTTTGAAACCGTCACTGTGCTGCCAGCCAAGGCGTGCTGTATATGAGAGAATCAATGGAAAACATTAATATACAGTTGAAAGATCTCTCCCTACCTATTAGGAATTAATAGACGTTATTCACATATGAATACAATGTGCTTCATTATTTAAAACAGTGCTAGTAGTCTGTACATCCCTCTATGGAGCGGTACCACCAGTGGTGTGGAGGTTCCCACTCTCTACTAATTCACATGACTGATGTGAGACACATGTAACCTAGTAAATCCCATCACTTTATTTCTGACACATTTGAACTTGAACAGCAGACGATGCTGGGGAAGACAAACGGAACGTGGTGTCATTTTTCTATAGCCCTTACACTGAGCAATCAAGATTTACTTCACAATGACAAGTTAAAGCAAAAAAGTTCAGCATTGTTTTCCTTTCTCAAAATCACAGACATGTTCTATACCTATTCAACAGGTGTGAACTGAGGTTTTTGTGCTGTCGCAATGACTTGTTATAACTATTAGTGATATTAGGATCTTAAAAATGTTTCTGTCATACAAAACAGTACATGTGGCTGGTTACATTGACTTACCATATACTTCAGTATGAAATGTCCATCATCTTCCTCAAGTTGGATGCCCAGAGGATGGCCGCCCGGAGGATGGCCGCCCTAGGGTTGAAAGCACTTGTCGCCTGTATAAAAGGATTACAGTTGTTGAAATATCCCTCAAAACATCAATAATTACAAAAAATGTCTAGAATATTTAAAGGACCTATGGTGACCTTAAAATATACACCGACTTCATTCTCTTAATGGAATAATGAATTATCTTAGTTCTGCTTACATGACTCTACTACCTTTACTTATATTATCAAAAAGCACAACCTGGTGATTACTTTCACTTTACTGAAGCCTGCCGGTAACATTAACCCCTTGCTGTTTATTAAGTGCATCTTCAACACCATTTACTAACGTGATTTCAGTTAGCTTTGTCTAATTCCACCATACTGAACATATTTGAAAACACACTTGCAACCAGTCAGGAATATACAGTTGGCAATCAGCATGGCCAGTCTACAACTCATTCAATAGTCCATTAACATTTGCATGTTTGTGAAGTCCACACGCTAATAAAACAGTCTAAAAGCTACTAAAATTGAATTCATCTAGCATTACACTTGAGAGCAATACCATGTTAGCTTAATGTTAACATACATATCACCTTCACATCATGTTACTACATAACTAAGCTAGCTGTTGTGGCGTTAGCTAAAGTAGCAAACACACAATTGATTGTCAGCTAAATGATTTTTTTTTATCAAACACTGTTTTAAAGTGTAAAGAAAACTCTGTTTTAGAACAAATACAACACACATATGGTTATAAATTGCTTACTTACCGAAAACTGAGACCTGTGGACAGACAGCAGTGCACGAACTGTATTGCATCAAAGACTGCATCAATGCACCGATTGATCGAAAAGTTAATTATTGCTGTGTACATAGATAAATGAATATTAAACAGCATATAGTCAACTACTGATGCTAACGCACTCCCATCGGCCGAGATTAATTAATTAATGTATTCATTTCTTGCATACGGTCATTATATTGCCTTCACTTTTGTTTTGAAATATTCTTGTTCCGGGTTACCTGTTGTGCTCTGTGTCTCGTTTTAAATGAAAAAACAAAAAAAGGATTTGCAAAAACGAAATACGGCTCATTATTTGACTTTGCTTTTTCCGTTTTTGAATTCAGAACCAAAAACGGAAATACGACCGCCCATTTCCGTTTTCCCGTTCTTGGTTTGAAACGAAAAACGAGAATACCATGGTATTTCCGTATTTTGGTTTTTCCGAATTAACGGTAAAACAGATGACTAAAACGTACACGGACCCGAGTCGAATTTCGTTCCTTTTGTTTCATTTAAAACGAGACGCAGAGCATAACATGTAACCCGGAAATAAGAATATTTCAAAATAAAAATGAAGGCAATATAATGACCGTATGCAAGAAATGCTTAACGTTATATAGTCTGTGATGCAAGCACATACCAGGGTAACATTAGAAGAAAAATACATTAATGAATATAAATAAATAATCCTGGGCCGATGGGAGTGTGTTAGCAGCAGTAGTGGCGATTTAATTTCATGTATCCATGTACACAGCAAGAATCAACTTTTCGATTAATCGGTGCATTGTTTGATGCAATACAGTTCGTGATATAGTTTAATCAGTCATTTTTGTGTTCACATAAATGTTGCTGTTGGCACTGATATTTCTTTGTCCACTGTATTGTGTTGATTTAGTGAACGCAGAGTGTAGCCTGTAAGGACACGCAAAGTAAGTGTTCACCCGTTCTACCACTAGATGGCAGTATAAGTGTATTTAAACCATAGATTTAGTCATATTTACCTGTGCTTTTGTTAATTAGCTAGGTTATTGATACAGATGTATTTAATGCTGATTATTTCATCTGATATTTCATGTGTATGGTTAATTTACATTAGTTGTATACATCATGTATTTACTTGTTATATTTGTCATTCAGAGTCCTGTTTCATATTTGTCAGGTAGGTGTGAAAACCCAAATATGCCGAAAAGTATCCAATGTGTAAGTGTCAGCCAGATGCCCAAACCACAGAACGTTGCTGTTTTTAGGGTCTCGCATCTCGCTCCTCAGGAAGAAGAGGTGTTAGGTAGCATCAAAGTTCATCTGCAGTACACAGCATACCACAGTTTTACTCTGTTTCAAGTATTTATTTGACAGATGTCATGTGTACAGAATGAACAACATAACAGAGTTACAACACAGTCACTGATTATGACACAGCAGGAGGCCAGACCATGGTCCAGGTATAACCAGGATCCACGGAAACCTGCATACAGCAATACAAGTCAAATACAGGAATGTAATCACAATGCAATGCCAGCACTAACTCTGAAGGGTTCTGCTTTTAGGGGAGTATTTGACTTGTGCTTGACATGTTTTTTCTCTCATATCACGGTCACAGTTTTCAACAGCCCTCCTCCCAAAGCAGTCTTATTGGATGGGAACTTAATTTTACGAGACAGTGTCATGCTGGTGTGTCCAACATGCTAAAGAGCTGGTAGTCTGTTGCATTGGTTCCCAACTCAATTCATCCTGACGGTCTGCATCCGCCTACAGCTCCAGAGATCAACCTGAGGGGTCACGAGACCGGTAACATGGCAGCAAAGAAGGAAAGAGAACCAATTAATCTTTTTTTTGCTCTTGTCTTGTGAGATTAGGGAACAAAAATGAAAACATTCTAGAGTCAAACTTTCTGTAACTCAATGGTAATAAAACTGAAGTCATTTTATTTGGACCACAGCATTTGACCAACATTATATCTTCTCATCTCTTATCCCTTTGACCTCTTCCATTCAAATCAGGATTTAAGTGTGACAATCAAATCAATGAGGTAGGTCAATTAGGCTTAATGTTCAATGAGAATAACCAAACATCTTTATTTTTTCAACTGTCATTATTTATTGCCTCATGATCAACACACGCTCACTCTTCCATGTAGGTATGTTTAGTTCTTACATGACACAAATATAACAAGTAAATACATGATGTATACAACTAATGTAAATTAACCATACACATGAAATATCAGATGAAATAATCAGCATTAAATACATCTGTATCAATAACCTAGATAATTAACAAAAGCTCAGGTAAATATGACTAAATCTATGGTTTAAATACACTTATACTGCCATCTAGTGGTAGAACGAGTGAACACTTACTTTGCGTGTCCTTACAGGCTACACTCTGCGTTCACTAAATCAACACAATACAGTTTACAAACAAATATCAGTGCCAACAGCAACATTTCTGTGAACTTCTTTGTCAAGGGAACAGCCGTGTTTGTCAAATGTCGCCGGACTGGAAGCACTTTATTATCCGTAAATCAAAAGTGTCCCAGATCCTCACAGCGCATGCTCTCTGAGGTTTGATAAAAGCCAGCAAAGTGTCTGAAAAAAACCCGAACTGACAGACTGCTGGACAAAGATTCACTGTGGGATCCTGTTACACGAGACAAGAGATGAGGGAGATAGATTTAGACATTTAGACATACACACACACACACACACACACACACACACACACACACACACACACAGACAACAATTTAACAAACGCGATTTTGAAAGCAGGATGAGCGACCACAGGAGTTTAACACTTGAGGATCATTTAGAAACTTTGAATGCAGAACATACCTCCTTACAATGTTCTTCTCCATCATTTCACTGGCCACAAAGATGCCCACCCACAATCAGACTGCAACCCACCCCCTCCTTCTGTGTCAGCATATGTGTCTGTGTGTGTGTGTTCCAAAATAAAAGCCCTGACGTTGGTCTGCGCCCGCTGTCCTCCACAGCTGGAAGTGTGATTTGCTCGGCGTCAATCTCAACAACACACACACACACACACCTCCATCCTGCACAGGAAATTACATTCCCCACTCACTCGACGGATAGAGAGGTGTGTGTGTGTGGGGGGGTGCGGGTGCGTGCGTGTGTGTCCTCGCAAATGCTCACCTGTCTGTGTCTGTGCACATGCATGTGTTTGTGTGTGTGTGTGTGTGCACGTGAGCCTGCCAAATGGGCTTTCGCTGTGTGTGACATGAGGGGGGAGGGGCGGAGGGAGGTTCTGAGTAGAAACAGAGCCTCCAATGTTTCATATTACACTCCCAAGCTTGGAAAAAAAAGAGAAGAAGAAGAAGAGGAGGAGGAAACCTGGCACTTCTTTTCTTCAGAGGCATTTAACTGGGAGTTTATGGAGGCTGCAGTCCTGGAAAATGAAGATCTCCAATGTGGTCTTCGCTCTCCTGACTCGAGCACTGCTTGGAGGTAGGAAAAGTTTATTTTGCTTCTTACCAAAGTGGATGTGGTGGAGACAAAATGTTTTTCAGAGAGGCTTTGCATAAAACATCTGAGAATCAGAGAGGACATTGGGGTTGATGGGTGAGGAGATGAAGAACACTAGATAAGAAAGTCTGTTAACTGAAAGTTCTTTGTGCTAGAATAAACATCGTACCAAGAGAGACTGCAGGGTAATGTTTGCATGAAAATAACACGTTTATCAAAGTTGCGTCTGTTTGCAGAGATGAGAGGAAGTTCCACAAGTGAAAATTGGTGCTTTTTGAAGTGGAACAAAGCTTTTTGTTTCACTTATACATTCAATTCATGGTGATTTCAGTGATCCTATGTCAGAACAGCTGATTTGATTGAACAGTTTGAGAGTTCAAAGTCAACATGGATCACCGAGACAACACTTTTCAGCCACTCGGATATGTTTTTCTTCTTTAGTTCTGTCACTCAAAACCTAAATGAAAGACAAAACTTTTCAATTTATGTTTTGAGCTGAAAGCATCTGAGCTGTGTGACAGTGAATAGTTTGTGTGTTGTGGAAACAGGTTGTTATTATTACAAATTGCTCAAGGTTGGGAAAAATGTATAGTGATATATGGTCATGCAACAGACGCCGACAGTAAAGTTTGTTCCTCAATATTCGTCGGACGTATGTCGTCACATGCGAGGAAAAAAAAAGAGTGATGAGAAGCAGACTGTTGCGCAACAACAACCTCATTCGAGATATGGACTGTATGGATTTACCATATGACATAAAGATTTTATTTCTTTTAAAAAAAACGTTCACTACAAATGTTGGGCTGATTGTTATTATTTCAGTCAGGCTTTTGAGACGTTTAATGCACACCGTGTTTAATGCAAAGTACTTATTTTATTATAGGGAACATTTCAAACAAGCTGAAGCTTCAATTCAATTTCCCCCTCACATTTGACACAGATTTGACACCATCTAGAAACTGGTCTAAACTGCATGATTATATGGTGAATCCCAAACTGAATCCCATGACAGGACGATCTACCTTCGACTTATTCTGAGAACTTCTAGGACTTCCCGTCCATGTTGGCTAAAACATTGAACAGTGTCAATGAACAAACACCTTCACCCACGAAAAAAAGAGTAGATGATAAAACTGAGATGATGAGAATTATTTCAAGTATGAACATCTCCAGTTTCCTGACAACTGAGCAATCGTCATCTGCTGAGCAAGCCAATAAGTCGACCTAGCGTGGAGATTGTTTGGTCGACTGCTGTTTCCGAGGTCAAGTATCATTGACCTGTTAAACCTCAGGCATTCTTATCATTTTTGGACCACAGCGTCTTGCGCTGTAAAATTTCAACATTTTTAACATTCAATATTATACATTTTTACCACTGGTATTGTTTTCATCTTGTGTGACTGTGTGTGTGAGTCATCATGGCAAAATGTGTCCGGGAGACATCTACTGTGTTGGAAACTACTCCAGAGATGGTTTGAGTACTATGCTAGGGGTTTAAAACTCTATAGGTGTGTAGTTGAGATCAAAATGATGGTTTGATGTTCGAAGATGGGCGCGGCCTGCCAAGAGGGGCGTAGGGCCCGTTGGCCCCCCACTTTATGCCGCTGGTCCGATTTTAGCATCAGGATCCCACCACAAGATGTTCTCTAGTTTGTCATTTGCCACTTATTAGATTAGCTTAATCAGTTTTAAAATGGAATCAAGTTCAAATTTTGAATAATGCCATTTCAATGACAGAACTTGCTATTTGTTCTTGAGGCTTAAAATGATGAGCTAAATGAGTGTATCGCTGTTCACTAAATGTCTCAAATGAAGACAGTTAAGAAGCTGTTATTTTATTACCAAACCTGGACATATCGATTCTACTGTTTTGGGATTTAAATTCTCAGTTAAGTCAATGGGGTTTAACACTCGAACACCTAAATAACAATCCAACAAAGTCAATAAAGTATTCAGTTTCAGCACTTGGCTTGACATGGTGTTTCTTTTTTACAGTGTAGCCAACACTCTGTGGCATAGACAAAGGAATTGATAGACAGAAAACAGCTGAATGCGTTTAAAGTCAAAATCAAAGGGTTGATGTAACCAATATGCAGTCAAAACAAGAGAGGAACATGGCCTCACATGTGTTTGGTTAAGACATAACCTGCATCCACTTCTCTGACATCTTTTTCACTTCATAAGGGATTTGTAGTATCAGGTATGGGATGTATGATATATAAAAGAGATCACCAGTCATCCAACAAATCCAGACATCTTAATATTACGTACTACAAATGGTTCTGAAATGACTTGTGTAGTTCTTCTCCAGATTTGTGTTTGGCCATCAACGTCACCATCACCCCTTCCCCCTTCACGGTGGCCCAGGAGGGTCAAAATGTCACACTCTCCTGCGTTGTGTCCCAGCGGCGCCGCAACGCTGCTTTGCCAGTGGTGAAATGGACCTTCCTGCCAGAGGGCACGGACCGGCCGGAGGACGAACTCCTCATCGCCCGCGTCAACATGAGGAAGGCCCGTTTCTATGGCAACTACACCAAGAGTTTCCCGTGGCCCAAACTGAAGCTGACGGTGGTGAAGCAGGGGAAGATTTTTGACCTGGTCATCTTGAATGTGTCCGAGGGGGACCGGGGGCTCTACATGTGCCGGGTGCAGGAGTTTAGAAAGCACCAGGACCGCTGGAAGGCCTCATCCAACCGCACCGCCGCTACTGAGCTCAGAGGTAAGGGCGGATCTTACTGATTTAGTTTTTCCTGGCCTTTTCTTATCACTGGAAGATTCAACAAGCAACCAGTCTGTCAGCATCACACTGTTTAACATTTGAACGAATGAACGAATGCCCTACCCAAAGCCCTTTTTTGAAACAGGGAATGAAAGGTATTAGTTTGTAGTTTGCTCCCTCACAGAGCGCAAAGTGCATGGTCAGCTTCATGTCAGTTATAATAGATCCCAACATCAGACAAAAATATCAAATCTTGGTGGTTCAGACCAACGGAAGAACAGGACAGAGTGCTCAAATTCACGCAAACCAACCGCTGCCTCTCACCAGTTTGACCAAAAATCTCATTAATAAATGATACACAAGTTGTATGATGTGTCACTTTACTTGAGGAAACACAAAAATAGGAAATAATACATATTTGTATGCACATAATGAAGACATATTGAAGTGGAAATCCCTGCATTGTTACCGAATCGCCTCTTAAACTATTAGGACACTGGAGTTGCAACCTTACGTAGGGTTTCCCAATATACAAATTAGACATTTGAATTTTAGACAGGGTGAGTTTAAACAAATATCAGAGTCAACTGTGCTCAGGGAGTCTTAAGTAGCATAGACGTCAAGATTCCTGTCTTTCATTTGAAAAGTATCAATAGCAAAGAAATGTTATTGTATTGAATAAGTGGAGTTGGGAATAAATTTGGGGTCTTGAGCCAAAAAAGGTGGGGAACCTCTGGCAGTGGGCTTCTCCAATTCACTCTTGGTAGATGAAAGCAGTAGCTGGAGCCCAGTTTCTCACAGAATGACATCACTGCTTTTGAGGGTGCAGGGCGGTGACTTAACAGCTATTTCTGAAACCACAACAGAAGCAATGAGAAAATGCTGTTTTGATAATACTGAAGCCGCAAAAAGTTTCACACAGATGCCAGGTTGGTCTGCAGAGATCTTCCACGGCCAGCAACAGAAAGCTATTGAGCAGTTTCCAGCTGTGTTTGAGGCGTTTCTGAAAAAGCTTGGATGCCCTTTGTAACTCTCTTATAAGGTCATTTAGAACTCAAAATGATAGAATATGACTGGATCTGAAGGAGAGGGGAGGGGCTTTTTGTGCCACCTCTCTCAAAATGTCAGTTTAAAGCAAATTGGGTGATGTTTATAGGCTTGCTGACCTAAAGAAGAGCCCCAAGTAAGCCAAACTTGTGATAACAATACACTGAAGATAGCAGAAAAAAACTATTTGTCTTAGGGGAGCAGTTCTGCATCTCCAGCAGTAGCACTTTCTTTAACCACAACTGGATGATGTTATCCATCTGGCTGATGAGGCAGTGAAGTGGATTCAAGGAGCAAAAGCGCTGTCCTGTTTTTGATTTGGGAGGGGAAATGTCATTGGTTGGGAGCAAGTCCGCAGATAAAAGGGTCCTCCATCGCAATGAGTTGCGGCTTTGACTGAGTAGATGATCTTGGAGAGTGAGCAAAGAGAATGTGAGGTTTCAATGCCACCGCTGGCACATTGACGTTCACACAACGGAACGGATGACAAATCTACTGGTACCAGATACTGCCCAGAAATCCCATCGCCTTCATATAACCAGACACACTTTAAAAGCGATGAGAATTTTCCCTTCACGTAGCCTATGTCAAGCTTTCGCTCCTTCCAAAATGTGCACTTTACAATGATAACAAGGGCAGGTTTACCACACAATTTTTCAAGTGTTTCTTTCAAACTAAATTTTAGATAGAGGTAGAGGTAAGCTACACAAGAGCTGGATTCTTATTTAAAGCCATGCAAGCATCAATTGGGCAGCTGAAATGATGATTGTCGCCAGTAGATTAGCTGCATGATTTGGATGAAAAAAATGCTGAGTTGCTTACGTTAGCCTAAACTCTGATAGCATCCAGGACTGGCTTCCACAAAGTGGGGAGTACTTGTCGTAGTTTCCTGTCTGGGTTTTATAACGGCTTGCTAACATTTGCAAACTATGTTAGAGCAGGTAAACACACTGGTAAATGTATCCTTTACACTTTTGCTCTTGTGTTTGTGGGTTTTGGAAAGGCTGGAAAAAAAGACAAATGCAAAGCCTGACAGACCAAATGTGCCTAGTTACAGTTGCTATTGATTAGACAATCACATTTCAGGAGAAGGGATTGGGCATTGACTTTAAAGATGGATGATATGACAGCTCCCCAAAAATAATCTCGATAGCCCCCTGATGGCTGCAGTATGGGTCTTAAACTAAATAATCCAGCTACACGTCAAATAATTCTTCCCCAAAGACGGTTTCTGTCATTTAAGGTAGTTCTTATCACGCTGATGTATGTTCAAACTTGTTTTTTATGCAATATAAAGTGGGTGTGACGTCATGATTGACAGCTGTGATTCTCTCTTACCAACAAACTGTGGCTGTGATCGGCTGCTAATTGACTTGGGGGGGGGGTGTATGATCTTTATACCGCGTTTCCAGCCTCCTTTGGCTTCACCTCAATACAATGTGCGGAAGTGGGGGCAGATGTCTATATTTGTAAGTGGGATGTCCTCTTCTGTGTTTGCTTTTGTAGATGAAGTTTGGGTTTTTGTGAATGGTGATGCTAATGCTAATCCAGATTTGTTTCTAACTATTTGTAACTGACTGGAAATGTGTCACATTTATCCCGGAGACAACACCAAGCATTTATAAGAGAACATGCAGAAACCCTAATGGCTTGGTTGTAGGTTTGGTCAGTGCTGTGTCACATCAAAGATCAGCAGAAAGCAGTTGGAGAGGCGTTCATGTGAAATTGGTTCAGTGTGTTTTAGTGGTTCATCTCAGGAATGAGTGCAGGACAAAGTGTAATTCTTGCAACAATCTAAAGACAGTTCATATTAGTCCCTACTGTCAGTGTTGAACAACACTAGACGTTGCTCACCACATTTTCCATGGAAGCGTTCCTACAGGCTGTGACTTTCGGGGGGTGTCCACGGCCAAGTCTGGGCCCGGGCAGACACGCAGTCCCTAACGAGAGCTGTTGACATTGGCCTAGACATGGAGTTTCCCTCCCAAATGTAGAACAGACAGAGTCCAGAGAGACTCAGCAGAATTGGAACAAGAGATAGTTGTGAAGGTGAAGTTCTGATGTTTGTCTGCAGTGGCAGTCAAGTGGGCAGCTGTCTTCACTCTTAACCGCTCGTGGTCAAGGATGTGGAGAGCTATTTCAATCCAAGGAAGTGCAGTCCATTGTGGTTTCAAAACACAGCTTTGCAGCCTCTAGCAATCTGAACATTCTACTCATTAGTTTTTAGATCTACTTTTTTATTTACAACAGCAAAAGAACAAATTTAGAAACAAACTATTTCTGCGTGACTCTATTCTGAAAAAGTTTATTCTAAATGGACATAAATATAAGAATAAACTGTGGTAAACGGTGTCCTCTTGGAGCGGAAGGTAGACATGTTTTTGGTTGATACGGGGTTGTAATATCCAGCTAAAAATCTGTTAAAGCTGCACTCGACCAATTTACTATTATACCTCTATAAAGTTGGGGGAATTGTAAGAGACCGATTTACAAAAATAATGGTCAAAATCGAAGCACCACCGCCTGACATATCCTGACTTTAAGTTCCTATAGTGTGAGTTTAACTTGAAAAAATGCTGGATCCTACATTTCCCATAATGCAACTGAATAGCATCCTTTTCTAGGCCCTTCCTGTCTGGTAAATGCCCACATCTTTCAAACTTCATACCACCTGTTTATCATGCAGGCTGTTATAAACCAGCCCATTTAAATATGGAAAACAAAATGAACTTCACTGCTCTGCCCAGCACCCCAGCAGGCGGTGGTATTCCTTACCAGTATCCACACCAACAGTTGACAGCTATGATAAACGTCAGCTATACAGCTGAGGGGTTAAAGCCCCTCTGGGACCGTTGCTCCTGCTCCACACTTCACATTACAAACAGCAGATGACTGAGCCTTTATGTGCACAAATGTGTGCCTTTGAGACGTCAAAGTGTTGGAATTCCTGCGGTCGGATAACATTAGGTGAGCAGGTGTTTCCACAATCTCACAAAAATCTCATTACTCTACTTACTACTGCTATAATAAACACATCCATAGAGGTCGGAGGGTTTCGGTAGAGCACAGTGTGGACACAGCCTCCTCTTGGCATAAACAAACCGAACTCGTGGGTATTTCTATAACACGTGTGGGCGACTGCAAGTTAACATGAGTGCTTCCAAGAGGTGCACGGCACACGGATGTGGCATGGGTTTAAGTATAGCAAGAACATGGAACTCTGGGTATTGTATTGGCAACCTCACAAGACAAAATCTGAAATATTGCAGTTCTTGGGGTCACAAACATCGCTGTAGAGGTTTGTTTTTAAGAAGGCAACAAATAAAGGGCCTGTGTTAATCACCATAGTAGGGACACAGTGAGTAAGATGTACTGAATGATGCTAATTGTTAGAAGAAAATATGCAAAGAGACAGCAGGAAGTTAAAGGGCGAACTATTCAAAGCTTTGTTAAAACACACAAGGTCGCTGTGTACTTACATTCGTCTCCAGTCATTTATAATACAGTCAATCCGAGCAGTGACTGACTCAGTCGATAGTGAAGACACAGAGGTTTATTCACTCCAGTCTGTGTATTGATGTTTACAGAATTGGGTTTGTTGGGGGACAAAAAAAGAGCCTCAAATCTGAAACAGTCTGAAAATGAATGCAACTCTGTGGCTTGGACGAACAAAAGGTAGTGTGTTTGAATACTTCCACTGTAGTCTGATGTAGTCTTCAGCCATTCAAAAGTTGCTTTAATAAAAAGAAGCCATTTTCTATGTCGGGGATAAAAGCCAGTTTAATGGCACATACAGTACACCAGATTTATCCCATTTCTGATTAATCCAACATGCACAGCTGCCGCACTAACAGAGCTGCACAGAACCCGTTTCAAAGACGCCACATAAACGTCAGAGATGTTATCGAGATGTACGCTGTGATTCATTTACTGTGGAAGAAGGGCGGGCCTTTGAATTAAATCAGCTGCCATTTCAAACAAGGGGGAGAAAGTCTGTTTAGTACATGATTTCACTCAGAAACTGTGCAGCCCTACACCAATGCATTTGCTGTAGATGCTACAGATACTATTACCTACATACACTGGTGGCTTTAAGATTTTCATGGATAATGATGGTAATAGAACAAAAAGGGAACATTACAATGTTGGCGGTGTCATATAGAATATGCCTTTCACATAAGCTTTGCCAAAAACAGCCACACTAAGCTGTGTAGATCACTGATGAGGTAACATTCATCGGGCTAACACATATGGGAAACTGTTTGACTTCTGTCTTCGACAAAATATACAATTTGTGTTCAGAAAAAAAAACTTTACAGTAAATGGCTTTTGCAGTTAAAGCTACGGTTGGTAGCTTTAATAAAAATAACTTTTTGTCATGTTTGCTCAAACCGTCAGTGACAGTGGCACATGCGACAGATAAACCTTTTAAAAGACAAACCCTCTCATATGTTACATAGTAAATATTTAGCAAAAGGTACTTAATAATCCACAACCAGTTCTTTTCTGATTGAGGCACACAAGGGCAGTGTAGGGTTAGTGGTTTCACAGATGGAGACAGTCGAGAGAAAAGGATTAAGGAAAGTGTTGAAACAAGGTGAAAATGTCAACCACCACAACAACAACTGATAACTGAGAGCCAGTTCACAGCAGAGAGGGATCACATTAGAGCTCCGAGGACAATTCACCTCTTTGGCCAAAAGGCACCGCTGCTTAGTGCATTTTACTTTCTGAACTGGCATTGTTTAACATAGCGCTCTGTGAGCTGGTGAAAGAAGGTGGTGTGCTGTCAGCAGTTTGGTGTAAGGGTACCCTGTTATTGCTGTTAGAGACATTTAGTTGCAATGTTATCCTATAGGAAAATTAGTAGTTTGACCGGAGAGGTATTAGCATGATGCAGCATTCTGAAGAAACTGAACTGCAGGCTGTTTAACTGTTCTGCACAGCTTCAGTCCAAAATGTTCAGTTTGGTTTTTATCTTTTAGTGTGCATCTACTTCCTTACATGTCAATTCCCCTATAATGAGCAGGAAATAGCTTCTCCTCCTTTCATTCATCTACAGATGGAGGAATTGCCAATGTTAATTTGATGAAATACTGCTTTTTTTTTTCAATAATCCTGAGGAAGTTTCTGACTAGTTGGTTGAAAGACGTAGTGGAGTTGCGCTTTAGTTTTTTAGAGCTTTAGGTATTGATACTCTTACTCTTACTTTTGTACATAAAGAATTGTCTAAAGTACTAATGCAGGATCAATGCATGCAGGGAGGATCCACGTAATAGCTCCTACAGTGCAGATATGTTTTGAATCATCTGAAGCATGCTCATAGCAAGTTTGCCTGTGGGAAAGTCTCCAGCCGGTATGGCGAGCCTGCCTGTCGTCAGCCTCTGGTGGTTTTGGGTGTTTCAAGATGGCCCGGTGGGTGTCACTTCAGCTCAGCAGGAGTACAGCGGCGTTAAGACTGCTGTGGTCACATGGGTCGGAGAAACGAGTGACTGCGTGAGGCGAGATTTCAGGTTGAGTTTGGGAAACATATTTTCTCAGCCACATAGCTGGGATTCTCATGACACAGCGTAATGCTGCAATTGCATGCCTTTGATTCCCCACTAGTGCTCATAATCTACTCTGCTGAAATGTCCAGTAAGCCACGACCCAAAATGATATGGTGACGCTAAAACACTATTTAAGTCAAATCCATTTTAATGAGCTTATCTTGATTCTTGTTATGGTGTGTACTTTAAAGTTTGCTTAACCATAATTAGGCATGGCAGGTCTGTCAAGCAATTTAACCTTACCATTTATCCAATAATACTGTACTTATAGAACGAATTAACACAAAATACAAAAAACAATCCTCTTCCTTTATGTCCATGACGTATGTAACCATTACAAATATTTAGTATAAAGATATTTTGCAGAGTTATAACTGTATTTGAGCTAGCTACAAACTCAACCAGATGTTCTCAAGGAGCTAGCGTTAATAAGCTAGCTAGCTATATCTGACAAAATTTGGCAGCGAAAGTCATTTAAACTGGCCACATAAATGGTCACCGACTGGAAAACAAAATAAAATAAAAAAGAAGTCTGCTTTTGTGCCGCAACGTCCACCGTTCGATTCCTGGGATCTTTGTTGCATTTCCAGACGTCCAAAGTTGTCCCTGTTTCAATACCTGTCACAATAACAATAATAATAATATAGTCATTTAAAATGTTTGTAAAATACCCGCCCACATTGATGCTGCATTCTGCACACACTGCAAGAGTAAATTTTTGGTCGGCCTCTGAGGAAATGCCGATATGAAAGATCACAATTAGACGGCCAGATAGCAATATACAACAGCTGTTGTGTGACAGTCGGTCATTTAGCTGGCAGCTTGTGCTTTTGCACCCTGAGAAATACCTACTCTGTTTTGTTTTTAAAGTTATCTGACAATCAATAAATATGTTATATTAAACCAATGCAATCCGTCTTCACCTGTCTTTTCTACTTGTTAGCTGAATTTGACTTACTGCCATTGCAAACAAGGGAACTGTGTTTTCTCAATTTTAGAAAGCCTGATTTATGCCTCTATGAAATGGACTGGGATCTGAATGTTCCTGTCAATATTATAATGTAATGTTGAGGTTACCAAAAGGAAAAAACAGATGTTTCACCACAACAGCCTGTTCTGAAGGTGAGGGCGACAGTCAGCAAAGGTTAATGATGAAGCCTCTGGACTGTGATTCAGAGACACCATCGAGCAGGGAGGAGTCCAGTCTCGGCCCGTTGTCTTCCTACAATTAGCTTTATTTAAACTCTAGCCAGCGTGCAATCAGGCGGCGGGTACGCCACAGTGATGACAGTGGACCTAACATGCTTCTCCTCTCTCTCGCACTCTCTCTCTTTCTCCATGTAGTGCATGTCCTACCGGCCACCAAGGCCAAAGAAAGCTTGTGGAGTTTGTTTGAAGGTAAGACATCATATATTTAACGCATGTGTGCATGTAGGTGTGTGTGTGTGTGTGTGTGTGTTTGTGGTGGACTCGCACTGTCCTTGGCAGGCAAAAAATAGCCCAAACCAAAGGATATAGCACAGTGCCTTTTAAATAGCTCAGCAAAACAATCATTATATTGTGTATAGTGGAGCAGTAGGCATGAGGCTGATGTGTGTGTACATGTTTGTGTTTTTCAGATGTGTATCTGTGTGCAGTGCTGATCTGCTCAGTGGGTTTGCTGTGTATGTGCATGTTCACGGTGACAGTGACCTGCCAGTACATACAGAGGAAGCAGAGGTTAAAAGGTAAGCAGCAACATCAAGATAACTCTCCCCTGACCTTTGACCGTGATCCTGTTTCTTAACTCAATTTTGCATTTAGAGGTTTGCTTTAGCACAGTAACCTTTACCTCCATACCTGTTATCGTGTTTCTAAATGTGTTGTATCTCTGCAGATAATTACCTTTTGGTCAAAAGCCCTCAGAACAGGTAAGATTTTCAGGGCGACACACATTGCCATAAAAGCAAGTGAACACTCGGGTCTTCTTAACTGCACTGAACCTCTGATATTCGGGTCTCATTCCAGCTCAGGAGAGACAGTCACCAGTGTGATCAATGTGTCTCCCGCTCTGCCTAAGAAGGAGAGGAGGTACAGGAAGAAAAGGAGCAGAGACTACCAAGAGGAGATACCACCAGAGATACCAGCAAAGGGTAAATATGAGTCTCTGGGTGCATTCATATCTACAGTTTTGTCATCGGTAGCTCAAAGTAGCTCATTTAATGTACATCCTTTCGAATCAGATATTTTTGCAGGATTAAATAATACTCCTTGGAAGTCACCAGCAGAAATAGCTGAGCATGAGCATCAGTCCACACTGAGGTTTAATTTCATGGTTCATTTTGTTCCGCTTTGCTTTTCAAACATGAATATGTGCTGGCATTCGAGGTCAACATCCGCCCCTTCCACATATAAACTCTTGAGTTATGGGGCAGCATGTGGAATGTAATTCATCCTTTTGCAAGTTATTTTGAGTTAAGTACCATCGTAATGGTCGACACGATGTGGTAGAGCTCTCAAATCCCTGAAGTTTAAAGTGTTCTGTGCTGACCTTGTTTTGTGCTTTTTTAAATAATATTAATTGATGTTTTTTTGGACACTTTTTCGAACAACCAGTACACAACTTTGACATAATATAACAGTGTAAAGTCACTATGGGGAATGTGCTAGCAAACAATTGCCTGATTCCACATCCAGCAGAAACCCCAGGAACTGGAGAAATAGTCTGGAACATTCCAAACACTTTGGAAAAACTTTGTTTTTTTACACTTTTCTTTGTACGGATGAAACAAACAAGATATAATCATATTAGTTAGTGAGATTTGGAGGGGCTGTAGGGGGATTTTATTACTGCTGGACAGCACTAAGCTACCACTGTTCCTTCTACACAAGCATGCTATTAATCTTCACATCTAACCTGCAGGAAGAAAGTTAATACATTTATTCCCCAAAGTGCCAAATTATTCCCTTAAATTGCTTTAAAACCAAAGAAATAAGATGAAAAGTGTGAATAGGGCTGAGACGGGCAACAGGTCCAGGTGATAATTCTTTGTGGGTTCATCACTAGAGGCGACCCCTCTAACATTACACATAGTTCTTTGATCCATTATTAATATGAAAAAACAGACTAGTGCAGCTTTAAGCCAAATGTTGACTGGTTCTTGTGCATTATTCAGAGCTGCACTAAACACTACGTGAATGGGAGCGCACGTCGAGTTTGTGGTTATGGATTGAGAGATCTGGCTCTTGTTGGAGGCATAGATATATACACATTATATTTGCTAAACAGATCTCTGCACAACCACTGACCTTTGTTTTGTCCCTGCAGTACCCATTGGAGACAAAACACGGAAACCCAAACTTTTAAAACAACAACCAAGGAAAGTAGTGTTGGTGAGTTCTATGCATGACCTTTTCATACATCGTTTACTTGATCCTCGTTCTTTATTGCAGCCAAATAATCAGGAATCTACCAGTAATCACTTTTGCCTGTTTTAAACCCACATATGTATATGTGTGGCGCATATCACTTTGGAGAACATTTTTTCTAACAGCACACATGCATTGGTAGCTTTTGCCTACAACTAACCATACCAAGCAAGGCATTCATAGTGACAGGCGAGTGTTTCCGTGCCAAATATAATGAAGCGCAACCAGCATGTGACAGGAGTACACGTAATCAAAAGTACCAGAAAATGTCATAAACTGTGCCACATAACCCAGGTTTGGTTTCAATTGTCACTGGAATGAAGTGACTTTGTGGCAACTTGGCTTTTTAATGGCACAGAATGCGGCAAGAGTTGATTGGATTTTGGCAACCTCAGCCCAAGAATCCTATAAGGTGACGTCTGCACAAAACCTGCTCTGTACCAAACCAATGCTGTAAAGCTGAAACCATGGAGAGACGAGAGGAAAACGGCAACATTGTTGGACTCTACCATTCTTTGCCTGCTAACTGCTGTTTAACTGCTGTTTACCAGTTCAAAAGATTTATTGTCTGTATTCATATACTGACAAATCTCAAGTTTAGGATTAATGATGGAGTTCTTCATAAAAATAATCTCTCTCAAACTCCCTGCTCATTTTCTAACCACGATACCACTTCCCTTCCTTTGCCCCCCCCTCCCCCTCCCTCCTCCATCATTATTTTCCTCTGCCGTCTTCCTCCTCCATCTCCAGCCGAAGATAGTGGAGGAGAATCTGACCTACGCAGAGCTGGATCTGGTGAAGCCAATTCCGGAAACCAAGGCGTCGTGTAGTGGCACCGTGTACGCCCAGATTCAGTTTGGGGAGCAGCAGCTATGAGATGAACACACACAAACACCACTAATACCTGTGCCTTATGTAAAAAGTATTGTCTATTTATAGTCTGTAGTATTTTGTATTCAAATGCTTTGTGAAGGGCAACATGTGTAATGTCTCACGATTATGACCCAATTGTACATATGATTTTGTATGTTCTTTGGTATGACTTCCTTTTATGAGAGTGGGATGCAAAAGGAAATGTTTTCTTTACTGGTGTATTTCATGTAGAATGTTTCTTTTGCACCCATTTTTGAATCATGTGTAGCTTAAACTAGGAACACAATAGAAGCCTGTGCTGATTTAGACCAGATTTGTCCATTGTGACAATCGGATTGGAGATTGGAGATTTGAATTTGCAGGCTAATCGAAGCCCTCCCATTCGCATGAAACAGGTTGCAATCCGATATCAGCAGATTATATTCCTGTGGCGTGTAGTTATCACAGTCATTGAGAGTCAAGTTTAGTGAGTGAGGTAAAGCGAGATGATGCTACCATCAGATAAGAATAATGCTGCAACTCAAGGTTTTGAAATTAATAAACAAGATATTTTAAGGAATGATTATTCATTTTCTTGCCAAAGATTAGATAAGGCAGTTTTTACCACTTTCATGTCTGTGCGTTAAGCATAGTGAACCAGGAGGTGATTAGCTTAGCTTAGCATAAAGAGTGGAAGCTTGGGAATACAGCTGCCCTGTCTCTAGCTAGCTTGCTGGCTAACATGACCCGGGAAATAGGTGCTGTAACTGTTTCTTGATGAACGCCTGCAGTTGTTTACCGCAAAAAAAAAGAGGAATGTACAGAAACTCCCTCAACCATAAAGTGTTTTTTTTCCGATGTCTGTATGGATAAAGCAAATTATACAATTTGTTTATTAGTGGGCTTTAGAGGTGTATTTTTTTACTTTGGAAAAAATGATGCTAGCTGTGTATCTCATTTTCCCAAGCTAAGCTAATTGCCTCCCGGCTCTAGCTTCATGCTTAATGTACCGATGTTATGGATCTCTCATCTAAGCTAATTCCCAAAATGACAAATTAACTCTTGAAATAGCCTACATATTATTTTAGATAGCCCGTACTGATTCTTGTGATATCCTTAAGTCTTCAACATATCTTAAGTCCGCCAGTTAAACTCAATTGTGGGAAACCCCATCTAGCGAAAACAGATTCACGAAGGAGATACAAAGCAAATTTACGAAATCCGTCGTTATGGATGTGAACCAATGCATTTTCAGATGTGATTTATATCTAGTGAGTTCCCAGAATTATCTGCATCACAACTACAGTGTTTCTGTGTGTCAGACTGTAGTTTATAGTGACCACAACTCCACAGAGTTGATATTAAAGTAGCAATCAGCCCCCTCCATAGGAAGTACTAAGACCATGCGAGCCGTTTCATCTGGTGCCAACATCAACTTAACAGGCTGTTGGCAACACATGAACATATACATACAAAGGTGGAGTTAGATGTAGGCTAAACGTCCTTGTAGGCTTTGCACAAAGGCATATACTTTATTATTTTTTTTATATAATCCAAAAGGCTACAAACAATTGTGACACCTGATTTACAAACCGGGACAAACTTAAGACCTGCGTCTGGACAATTTCAGATTAATGCCATAAATCTTAGTGTACATATCGACTGTAATCCCACATACCTTCGAGCGGTCTCCTTGCTTTCTCACTTTCCGTGAATCTGAGCGTAAAATTGCTTAAGCCTCTTTTTTTCCATTTAATGATCCTCTGGATTCAGGCATGGAAAAGCAAAGGAGAGTTTTTCAAACGGTGAACTTGAAACCCAGACACAAAGGCACCGGATCCCTCCCTTCCCCCAAGACTTCCACTATCTAATGTGGAGTTATCCATGCAGATGGAGCCCATGACAAATACAAAGACTTACTTTCCACTGAATGCCTGCTGAAGTTCATGTTTTGGCCCTTTTTTGTCAAACCTTAAGCTAGCTAAGGTTAACCAGCTAAACCAGATGGTAGAGTATTTAGTTCATGAGTAAAATGATTTGACTCTTCTACGTATATAACGTGATATTTAGAATTATGTAATACTACGTAGCAACTATGGCTAACAGCTGATTCACACATGACATTTATTGGATTCGTGTGATAAAATAGTTTCCAGTCACAAAAAGACAGAAGTTATCCATTGTTAGAAAATGCAGAAAAAGTCAAATAGTGTGTTGTAGCCTCAATCAGCTGCCAGCTAGATAACACTTGAAAACTCCCGATAAAGACAGTACAGGACCACACATTTACAACCCATTTTTACAGCAAGCTGGTGGCTGTGTATTTTGACATTCTTTGTTCCCCTGCCTATATGTTACAATTCAAACCACTATCGACCTCTATTTCTCACCATTCCAATTGTCCATTGTTGGTCTCTTATCTATGTAGTTGCACAGTGTGTATTATCCATGTATGAAATGACTGAAAGCGACCTTTCAGTGACGGGCAGAAGTGTCTTAAACATGCCCTTAGACTGTGAAATGTAAAGTTTCTTCCAGACCACATTGTCCGTAATGGGAGTCCACTAACTAGAACCATGTGTGTGACTTGTGCCTCTCCCTCTCTCCTTTCCCTCTCTTTGCCCACCACTGACCTCTACATTCATCAACATTCCAGCATTTCTTCTCTTGTTCATTTTGTACATTTCATCTGTAAAGTGTGTATCAGTAAGTGAAATAAATGTGTAAGTGTGTGAGCAGTTTGCAGCCAGAGAGGTGCTTTGTTCTTTGGATGGTCGCTCTTTGTATGTAAGTAAGTAAGTAAAATTTATTTATAAAGTGCTTTTCACAGACATTAGTCACAAAGTGCTTAATGAGTAGAATTACAAACATAAAAAGCACAATGTGACCATATAAGGACCAATAATTTACATTAAAATGCACAAAAACAGAAAGTACAAATGTAAAAGCAGGCCTAGGACATGAGTTGTTACCCAAACCAGTCTAAACAGGTATGGCGATAGTCTTTTCCCCAAGGGTGTCGGTTTGCATATATTAGATAATTCCGATGTGCCCTCGCAGAATCTGCCTCTTGGAGACGACCTAGCTTGCTAGTATTTGATTGGCTGAAACAGGGGGCAATCTAAAGGCTCACGTCACATGCAGATGTCATACAGCCAGATACCATTCACACCAGATCAGAAGTGTTGTCTGTTGGTTTTGGTTTAGAACTCGCACAACGTACGGTACCTCGACCAGTGAACAAGCAGGGACACCACAGCAGCAACAGAAGAGGAAGATCAGAGCTTCCCTCAGGAATTTATTACCTCTAGTAACGCGTCAAATAATGGAATTGGCAGCATTGTGCACACAAGTGGTCATGAGTTTTAAACCTGCCAGTTTAGTATGTGGAAATGATTCAGCATGGCAAGAATAAGACTTTTTCTTCGTCGAAATGTTATGATATTCACTGTCAGGCACATGTCATCTGGCTTTTTTTAGAATTGTATTTAATTGACATCAAGATTTTTTATCTTCATTTCCAGCGGACTTAAAAAGCAGCAGCCTGGCTCTTCTCTCAGTCTCATGTACTATGGTTGTTTTTAAAGGTACATTTACATACAAAGATGTATGGTGGGATAATATTCGGACGGATCTAATGGATTGGATTAAAGCGTATTTGCACTTTCAGCCCTGAACTCTACAGCAAGATTTTTAAAAAAGAAACTGTGATCGTGAAAGTTTCCAGGTGCTATCAATATGAATTCCTTGTCAGTCATCAGTTAAAACGATATCTATGTTTTAACTGCAAAGCTCAGATTCCCCTGCTCCTCTTATTTTTCACCTCCACATTGACATAAAGAGGAGACATGAGCAGGGTGCAGCCGCTTGCAGCCTGGATGGGTGTCAGCTCCTCTTGTGGTGGTGGAGGCGCTGTAATGAGCGGGGGAAATTTAAACGTTGGGTTTAGTTTACTTGCAACCTCCAAATTATTTTCGAAAGGAAAAGAGAGAGGAAGCTCACTGTGTGCGTGGGACAAGAGGAACCCCAGAGGTCTTGTGAAAATGTCTCACCCGCAAAGAAAACACATGGAGTTGACAAAAGGACAGGTCAGTAGAAGACTTAGTTTAGAAGGAAGTGCTTCAATAGCAATAAAATATGATCAGTAAGGTAAATAATTCTCAATGTTTTAGCAGAATTGTTGGAAAAGAAAGCAAAGGAAGTCCAAGGAGAGCAGGGATTAAAAAGGGGAGAAACAGGTTTAGGAAAATCCATATTTGTAAAGGCTTGGAAGTGTGGGACACACTGATGCTAGTTTCCTGTCTGGGCACAACACAGCAGGCGTTGCAGACGCTCCCTTTAAAAGAAACAGCTGATGTCACCAGTAAAACAGTCGAACAAAACCTATTGTTAGAGCTTTCGTGTGTCTGGGCTCGTTGCATGCCATCATCGCAGTCCATAGAAATACAATGCATAGTAAACACCGTCTACACACAGTCTACAACCCAACACATCCGGTGTGGTGACAGTAATGCATAGCTACACGGGGCCTCGAGGCAGAAGGGAGCATAATGAAAGACTTTAGCCAGTTGAAGTCACAGGAAGTAGAAATTAGATTAAGACTCGGAACTGGATGTTCCGTAAGAACTTGGTCCCAATGTCCAGTGTTGTTGGACGGTCAGTAAAAGGAGCGACTCCTCCTTTGCACCCTCCGTAAGTATACAGGGCTACTCTAAGGTCATGTCCACACAAACCAGACCCACTGATACAGTGCCAATGAGCCTCCGAAGAAGTCCGGTCATCAATGTTGTTTTCCAAGTTCTAGGAGGAAGACAAGGGAAGAAAAAAACAGGAAAACACAAGGTTTAAAGCACATTCTGCTACTGGATGATGAACAAAAAAAAAAACTCTAAATATGGTCATTTGCAGGTAAATATATCTTTAAAAAAAAGTTGCCCTTTATTAAATATAGTGGTAAACAATGTTGTTTACTCTTCAACAGCTTTTTCATATTTGTATCACACTTGGATTTGTTTGACAGACACAAAGGGACTGATGAGGCATTACAAGATTTACTAGTCTGCAGTGAGAGCAACCGTCACCTCTAATTATGGTTCACTCTGCTGTTGTGTGGGACTGCAGGCTGAGCAGATCTAATGAAAAACAGCTTGTCTCAGGCTCACGGGCAGGCTGCCTTTTAGCCCTTTGGGTTCCCCAAAATGATGACATCATACTACAACAGCTTTCAAGATTGTTATGGTGTGCAAAGTTGTAAATGGTGAAGCAGATGAAGCCAGGATCCAGTTTCACCGTGGACTTGCTTTGTTTTCATACTGTTGGTATGCAGTGATTTATCCCGACCCGTTTTCACTCCCAACTCCTCAAATATGGCATCTTGGTCAGTTGCCCAACATGTCAAACTATGACGCTCTACATGGCCTTAGTTATGGCAGGAGAAATGCAGGAAGTCAGGTTACGTAGTGTAAAGAGCAATAAAGACTTCGTACGGAGGAGGTCAGGGAGGACGAATGGGTCAAAAAACACAGGACTTTCACCTAGGTGCTAGGACAAAGGTTTGTGTCCCATATGACACCAAAGGACAATGTTGTCTTAAGTTACGTAACGTACCTACGGCACTTACGTAACATAGCCTACTTAACTACGTAACAAACATACCTGGCTCTCGTCAACGACAGCCAGGTTTATAGCCAAGGAGTTTAGCTCAAAGTAAATGATGCACGGAGTGAACTTGTATGTAAAAACTACACAGACAACAAAATAGATGTAAATGTTGATCAAAACCATATTCCCTTCTGCTCATAATAAAACAAGTAAACAACTCAAAAGTTGACACTGTCAGGTCCATTCTCCATCCATTGTGTGCGGTCCCTTTAAGAATTAGGATTTGGGTGTGACGTGGATATGAAAGCTAGTTTATCCCTCTTTCCTTTACAAGCAGGAAAATGTTCTCTCTCTTTATTTGAGAAAAGTTCATATTTGTGTTGTCAAATTTCACTGTGACCCTGAAATTCTGTCTCTTGTGTTATCATATACTGAATGCAAGCAAAACTACAGAGCAAAATCACACTCTTTCTGATTGAACCAATCTATGAACTGTCTGAAACAATGGACATCCGCGACCCCAAATGTGCACCAAAAAAAAATTGCACAAACATGCCACTCCCCTTGGGGCTAAGCCCCCCCTTTCTATGTATCCTAGAAACGACCCTGACGTAGAGCGTCATAGTTTGAAGCGTAGGGCCACTGATCAAGCTGTTGTATTTGATGAGTTGGAAGTAAGATCGTGTCAACTCAGCCCTGAGGCCTGAGTTAGATTACCGGTGAGGGAATTAGATCTTTCTTTATACTACTGCCATACCTATATTATTCTCACTGGGAGTGTATGTAAATATTCAATCCAAGGCTCCTCAAATTCACATTTCGTAGTGTCCTTGGGCAAGATACTAAAACCCAAATGGCTCCCGAAGGCTGTGCCATTGGTGTGTGAGTGAATGCGCATTTAGATTAGATCATGATGAGCAGTTTGGCATCTTGGAAGCCTCTGCCATCAGTGTATAAATGGGTGTATGTTGAAATGTAGTGTAAAGCGCTTTAAGAAGTCGGAAGACTAGAAAGACACTTTATATATATAAACCCAAAAATGCAAGTCCTACCTCAGTACTATATTATATTTGATATTTATTACATTTTACCACTACATTTCATCTGCTGCTCTATTTTATGACTCAGATTCTTATTTGATTTTACTTATTGTACTTATTTACCTCAATGCGTCTCAAGTTCTCAAAAAGCGTCCACTGTATATGAGCGTACGGTAGATGCAAATTATCCCTTAAATTCAAGTTTATAGAAGTGTGTTTTCAGTTATATGCACAAACGGTGCGTAGATTAATTTCGTATGGTGAGTTAGTGAAATCGATTAGGAGCAGTCATAAGTAACAACTTGTCCCTTTATGTCTAATAATGAAGGCTCTAAAACAGTCAAAGATACTTCCGTATGCACAGGGCCAAAAAAAACTGAACCTGGCTCAGTCATTACATTCGTCATATTCAAACAACTACCACATGATTGATTGACTCACCCGCCCCCAAAAACACTTTCTCAAATGCCTAGTGAACATTCTGTCAAGTCCACGTTAAGCTTTCCTGAATGAAACGTGGACAAACATTTACAGAAAGGAAAGGAGCTCTTTGAACTCGCAGCCCCGAGGCAAAGACAACACAACGGTCACATAGTTAGAGGGGAGGAAAGCCACTTCCATTCAAAGCTTAGACAAACACATGAATGCCTCTGCCCCCGCGGTGCCAGCTTTCCTAAACACGTCCAATAAGCTATCACTCATCTCTGCACAAAAAGCAGATTTTGCTCTTGTTTCTGATTAGAAGGACTAAACAATAGCTCATAACGACGACAAAGTATGCAGGAGCATGCTGGAGAGGAAGAATCACAATGTTTTTGTGACAAATTCTGGAGCTATGTGTCTGACACTGAGCGGGATAAAGCCACTTCCTTCTGGCACCATTTATGTGATCCATATAAAACTTCATGTATGCTGTAAATGTTGACTTAGCACGAAATAAATAATCTTCTTTCGCAATTCACACAATTCATATACGGTAGTTTGATGTGTTGACATGGGAAGTCTTTTTCAAACTTCAGTCTTCTCTGCTCAACGCAAACTATCCTGTCCAAGTAGTTTTAAAAGGAAGTGAAAGTGAGAGCAAAACTGAGAAGTGGTCGCTGACAATTCACCACCATGTGATGCTTTGAACGTTTTTGCTGTGTGTGGATGTTTAAAGACTCCGGTTCTGACTTTTTTTCAAATCAAGTGTCGTGTTTAGTTTTTCACTACAACACTAACAAAATAAAAAAATATATATTTCATGTTTTTACCAAAGCCTTTGGTAACAGAGGAAATCTTAGGGGCATTCATTATTAATATTGCTGTATAAATTAGCAACAACAAGACTCTTATATGACTCTGATATGTTTGTGTGCAAAACTATGGCGGTGACCACCAGGAAAGTGCTTTAACATGCTGTCAAGCAGCTGTGAAAGAAGACAGGAAGGAAGGAAATTAGTGAGTGAAAGACAGGAAATCCTTGCTGGCAAGCTAGTAAATGAAGTACAAAGATGATGTTGTATATGACGTCAGTACTGGGTCTGTTTTTATTGTCATGTCTACATCTCTTTGTCTTGAGCAAACTGTTTCTAGTTGCTCAAGTCCTTAGCCCAACCAACAATAAGTTCCTTGGAAGATGAACTGCAAATCACGAGCGTGTAAATTGTTAACAGACCGATCCATACTTCATTCTGTCTTTATAATGTGAGATAGGTTATATGGGATAATCATGACACTGTTTATTGCTTAACTTCCATATAACTCAATTATATTACATGAAAATTGAAATGGTCTAGAATATAATGCAATGGTGTTTTGCACCAGGGACAAAACAGAAAAAACAAAACAAATATGCAGAATATTTGCTGCAGATTTTTCGTGTTGAAACCATTCACACGAAGGCAGACGCGAATATTTGTGTTCCGAGCATTCCACTGGAAATGAAAAGTTTTGTACTGTCACACAATCAAAAATTCACAAGTTGTTGGGTACTATAATAAACCCAAACTCAACTCTACACACTGGAGACGGGTTACAATGTGGTCCCATGAAGCATTTTTTCAGGAGTGTAAATCTTGAGCTTCATTGCACTGAGTTACATAGTTTATGACTGGAGTGAAACATATCTAGACTATGCATTCATTTTTATGTGATACATGGCCATCACAAGGTTTATAATCCTTGGCTCTAATTGTCTTGGTCCAAGAGTCAAAATGTATCGACCAAAGATAGACGTAATCATTTCCCAATGTTTTTATCTACCAAAGTATTCTGCTTATGTTCATATTTGATGGCATTTAGCCATCACACATCCCGGTCCATCTTGCTAACACTCACTAACTAGCATTTGCTGTGTAGCTACAATAGCTAACCTTGTATGAGTGTTGTTTAGCTTGTTAGCTAGACTCGCTAACTCCAACTAACCTTGTATGCGTGTTGTTTAGCTTGTTAGCTAGACTCGCTAAATCCAACTAACCTTGTATGAGTTTTGTTTAGCTTATTAGTGAAAATAGCTAAGACTATCCCGGTGGCATTTGTTGTTTAGCTTTTTATCTACAGTATGTTTGTTAGCTCCAGGAGCTAACCCTAGCTAACCCGTGTTTGTGTATTCTCTGCTAGTACTGTGTACAAATGATTAAAATGCTTGGTAATGTTTTTAGGAAATAGTAGTTTCATGTTGAAGGTTTTGAATAAGGGAATAAGAATAAGGGTTAAAACCAAAACAGTTTGAAACAAAATAATGTCCTTCCTTTTTTCTTTCTTTTTCTTTTTTTCTTTGCCTCTCTCTCTCACCCTGTTCAAAAGTACTTTTATATACACACACAAATAGACACACAGACACACACTGCTCACATTTCTTATCATCAGACGTAATCTGAACTGCTGCGTGCAATGCCTTACTCAATTAGGTCAACACCATTTCCTACAGTGTGTCCTGTGTCTACTGACCTGTATTTCATACTGTTGAGGGAAATGAGTCAGGCGTATAGACCATATAATACTGTCGCCTGCTGTTTCACGAAGACTGACAAAAAAAAATGAACACATAAAACACAAAAAAATCCACACCGACAAAAGGGCAGGTCTGGTCAAAAAGGGATTAAGCAAATGGGTTTTGCCTTTAGCTTAACATATCAAAACATATGGCATTTTGTGGCTACATTTCCCACAGTCTACATGGCTGCTCCTTAGGCTTTGACAGACACATTGGAATCCAACCTCTAACCCAAGCAGATTTTCTCTTTTCTGTGGGATGATTATATTTATTGCCATAATTCAAGTATGTGTTTACATGTGAAAAATATTAACCTTCTTGATGTGGTATAATAAGTGACTTGATTTTAGTTTGGTTCATGCTAAATTGCATATAATAACCAGGTTTGAATAAAACTCTGATTGTGCGAAAGATGGTTAGGATTCCCAGTTAATCAGGCACTGCTTTTACTTTGAGAATTTGACATTCAAGCAAACCGTAGAGTCATGCAGAGTTTTATTGATGCTATTCTGTAGCTCAACAAAAACAAAGTGGGCTGCAGCAGGCTAGACAATCTGAAAAGTAAAGGCCTTTAACATGCTAAATCTGTAAACTGGTGTAAATTAGTTCAGTATTTACGTCAGTCAATGGCTCCCATGAAACGAAGCCTGCTGTACATCTTTGAACCACAACATACGAGTTAATGAGTCATCCAGCCTCTCATTTTCTGTTCTCTGATTGGCTGTTGAAAGTATTTTGGATGTTCAAAATAGCTACAAAGTTGGTGGTCTTATTGCTGAAATATTCACATGCATCTAACTGAGCACATTTTTCTTTATTCTGTCACATTTTCTATGTCTAAATAGACATCATGCATTTAAAGAGCCTCTCTTAGCTTTGTCAATGTACCTGTCTGTGTCTGTTTATCTTGACATCAATGCACCTGATACAACTTCCTGGTAAGCCTGGAAACACTCTAGTTCACATGAGCAGTGTAATCTGAATAAGTCCTTAACGGACTGGTTACATGACTTCCAGCAATGTTTACATCGCAATACATCCCATCCCAAATTTTCCTAAACAACAATAATGAATCTGCAATGCAGGGATGCCTCCCTTTGCAGTGTTCGACTGGAAGCTGTTTTTATTTCAAGGTAGAGTGAAAAGACACTGTGACTTGTAAAAAGACAGCACCACTTATTGGTAGTTGGGAGGTACTGTGTGGCCTTTACATTCAGTGAGAGTGCATCATATGAAATGCCTCAGGCTAGATTTAGACAGCTGAGTAATGTCTGAGGTGCGACTACAGTATGTGATACATTAAACTCACTGCCGGCAGACGTCTGTGTGTGTGCATACTAGAGTGTGTGTGTGTGTGTGTGTGTGTGCATACTAGAGTGTGTGGGTGTGAGTGTCATTACAGCCATGCGACTGCAATCATATCAAAGCTTGGTGAAAACTATTTACAAACACAGAGTTTAGCAGGTCAGTATACTATATACAGTAGCTGCTATAGCTATATTTACTTTAATAATAGTTTTCATTAGGACATGTACTTTTTTAAATTATGCTTTGATTATACTATTACTTTTAAGTAATTAAAAAAATGTATTTCAATTTTGTATTTTATTTAGTCTCACTGCTTTTTTTCAGAGACCTGGAAACCATAAGGCCTTCACTTTTAAACAATCAGTGACCAACGTCGACACCTTCATATGTTTGTCTTTAAAACACAAGAATTCTAGAAACAGTTACTGTAATCATTTGAAATGTACGTTCTGGTGTCGAATACAGACACTGGAAGTACAAAAGTGTCCTGCTGTAGTTAGCTGGTCACAGCCATTAAGTCTGCTGAGAGCTAACAGCAGTTGCCTGGGAACAGAAGCAAACAAATCCCTCCTCCGGCCAAGTGAGTCTGTCTGACGGACAGCCACTGCACAACATGTCAGCTCTTTCCTTGTCTAACAGCAATCTGACTTGTGTTTGTATTACAAAATCTTTTATAATTCTCAAGCTGGACAAAGAGATCAAGAGGTCAAGTTGCAGAACGTGTCGGGAGTCTCTTTTGACTTTTTTCTGCGATTCAGTGTGTTGGATCTAAGGAAGCAGACTCTTAGTGCTGGTAGGGAATCAAAGAGTTTGTTTATCATCACAAAATGTGCAAGAATATGTTTAAAACAGCCGGCGTTTATTGCGAAACATTTAGTGAATAGTGTTAATTGCAGACCCAGTCACTGTGCTGTATCTCCCTACAGCAGAATTGCCATGGGGAAGAAAAAAAAAACGGCCGAAGGGAAGACAATCACCTTGAAAGCGGCTCAGAACTGCGTGGAGTTGACGCTGGAGGGCAAACGTCGTTTGAATCTCAGATTCAAGGAGCTCGCCGTGGTTCCGAAGTGCATCCAGAAGCTGTGTGTAATGGATGAACTGGACCTGAGCAGGAACAGGATCAGAATGGTCCCCGACTTTATTGACAGTTTCATCAGCATCTGTGCTCTGGATCTGCACAGCAACTATGTGAGTATGACAGGTAATTGAGGAAAATAAGCTTCAAAAGGCCACTTTGTTAACTAAGTGATATATGACACCAAACAACTATTTCATGTCTTGGTGGACCAACAAAATAACCTCAATGATGTCATCAGGGTTATTTTGACTTGGGCTTGGAGTCTAAAAATGTGTAACTAAAAGCCTGCACTGCCCAGAGTGTCAGTGTTTACCATGCAGGGGCAGTATTGAGTTGCATTGTGGGAAGTGTATGCTCCAAAGGTTTTGAAGGTTTACCCACATTTAGGAATAAAAGTTAGCCATCTTGGGTCTTAGTGTTTGTGTGCCACTGTATGAATTATGCTCCGTGTGTATGTATGAGGCAGTGATTAGTTCGTGGACATAAATATGTGCCATTCAAGCACAAGATAAACTGATATAATTAAGGCTTTAAAACTAGATCTCATAGCCCCTGCAAGATATGTTTTATTACAAGTAAACAATTAGCAAACAAATTTAATATTATGAAATGAACACATACACAACATGTTGAGCCTTCCGGCCCCCTGAGGGTCTGGTGCCCTGGGGACAGTTGCTCATCAAATCTAGAAAAAATTGAAAGTATTGCACCATCGGTGTATTGCACCATTCTGTGTATTACAGACTGCGTTTCTCTGCTCATTGCAGCTGGAGCAGCTCCCCGGGGCTATCGGCCGTCTCCGGAACCTGCTGGTTTTGAACCTGTGCAACAACCGTCTGACGAGCCTCCCCAGCGAGCTCGGCCTGCTGAAGAACCTCCACATGCTCAACCTGTGCATCAACCAGCTGGATGCTCTTCCCTCCTCCTTCGGTGCGTTGAAGGAGCTCTGCCACATCAGCCTCTCCGACAACCGATTCACCCGCTTCCCCGGCTGCCTCTCCAGTCTGGACAAGCTACAGAAGGTCAACATGGCCAGGAACCCCATCCTCGCCAAGGAGTCAGCCGGTCACGAGTCCCTCATGATGACAGAGAGGTTTTATATGGTCAAGGAGAGCGTCCTGTGTGGGGTCTGCCTGAATAAGTGCCAAGCTGAGAGGAAGGAATTGGAGGAATAGGAGCCAGAATGACAAGATGACAAGGAGATGTTGGGATTGGTTTCTCTTTAAATAACACACATGTCGGAAATTTCAATAAATGTGCAGAAATATCATGTGCTGTTAATGTGTACACTGCATGTGTTGACTATCTCTTTGGCCTAGAGGGCAGCAGAGACTCTACCAGAAGCAACAAATACCGACACCTTCGTCACACAGCACCGTTCTGTCTTTGACGTTTCTGTCATTGATTCTAAATGCAAGAAACTGATGTGACGCATCTTTAATTTCAGCAAAAGTAGTCTGTAGGCACCATCGTGGATGCTTATGTGTTTATTTGAAACGTCTTTAAAAAAAGGAGGAAAGAAAAAGGCTGCGCTGATATCTGCTCATCATGTGCACTCCTCACGGTAGTAAACGTTAAGTGTTAACTTAGTCACAGCAGTGCAATGGATGCTCTTCCCTCCTCCTTCGGTGCGTTGAAGGAGCTCTGCCACATCAGCCTCTCCGACAACCGATTCACCCGCTTCCCCGGCTTCCCCGGCAAAGTTTAAAGAGTAATATTTATATGGGCATAGATGATAAAATGAGTAATATGAATAATATCACTATCCTTCAAATAACCACAAATCCAAATTCTATTTTTTATTTCATGTTTGAATCGAAAGTAATTGTACATATATGGGCTTTTGAAACACTTGAATTAATATAAAATGAAAACTGAAAATGAGGCTGTTGCTCCTGCTAAGATGGAGATACGAGGTTCCGTTCATTATGCCATTTGTTTTTATTTTTCTTAATAACTTCGGAGCAGACTTCCATCAGAAAGTTTCACACAAAATGTATAAGCTGCTTATATTAGCTGCTCCGCTGCCCATCGGTGGTCTGCCAATACTTTCAACAGCCTTTTATGAAACAGGTCGAACGGTTTATGCTGAGCATGACTGTCCTCTCTGCTCAGTTACACATACACTCACACAGCAGTCCTCTACTGTAACCCAATGAGGCCTGGCTCTCCCAGCTGAAATGCAAATTGTGAGCTGTTGTCTTAGAAAGCATCGCTTGAAGACGACGAAGGCCATAACCTCTGTCCTCTGTTCATTCCTCTCGATCTCATTACCAGATTAAGATCAATTCTCTTTCTCACCCCGTTTGTCTTCACTACGTCCACACAAACAGTCGATACAGTGTGAAAACATTGAATAACCTCAGAGGGGGTCGTGTCATCCAGTTTTTAACACATCGCTGAGCTGAAGAGTGCTGAGTAGACTGGATTAAGATCTCAGCAGATGCAGTCATTAAGAAGCAAGCAGCCTATTGATCCAGCCCCATAGTGAGACTGACTCATATTATGGTCAAATGTGAGAGAAAAGCCTATTATATCCTTATGTATATGATCCCCTATATATAAGGACCCATGTCCCTTATAATGGACTGACAGCTCAACTATTTAATGCTGCTACATCAAAGCTCTTACGTATGGATAATAACAATTTCATCTGTTGTATCCAGCTCTCTTCAACAACCAGAAGCAAAAGCCATGGTGGTATTGGTACCTGTTTATTCACGCTTGGGGTATTTTTCTGTGGCTCAAGCTGGAGGTCCGTTACAGCTGAACAGTCTAGTGCTCTTTGTGCAATGCTCCCGGACACATGGACACTGTCAGTGCTATTGAAAATCAATTCACACACATATAGACGTGCATGTCTTTGTTTCTCCCTGCTTTTTTTCCCCCTCAGCCATTCCATCAATCTCTCCATCCTCCCACTCGCTCTCTGTAGGCCGATCACCCAAACACAAACAGGCAGGATGAATGAATGAAACAGAACTGCTGTGGAGGCAAAGCAATGTGGCCGCAAATAGAATTCAATTAATTTGGATTGCATGGCTCTGGCTGCTTTATTGGCGTAGATAGAGGGCAATTGGTGTTTGTTACATTATATTAAATGAAACAAGGAGCTCAAAAACAAACAAATCTAACCAGCAGCTCCTGGTAGATCTGGATGTGAAGTCCAACAGGGTCTGGAGGAAACCTCAAAGAACACATGTTGTGTTAAAATAACACGCATCACCAGACCTCCATTAAAACACATCAGATTAAATGAAGAAGCACGGCTACACACTGAGACTTTACCAAATATCTCACACTGCTGGACATGAGCCTGATCAACTCTACCTTGAGTTGAGTGGGAGGAAGAAGAGCTCTCTCTGGTCCATGAAGTTCCTCTATGGTCTTCACATGTCAGAACTGTTGCCGTTGTTTGCGTCCACACCTGCAGGCGGCGGGCTCGGCATTGGCCATGTTGAGAGCCGAGTGGAGGCAATAGATATGCTCTGAATTGCAAATTTAGCATCTTTAAAAATATCCAGTAAAATCCAATTGTGTATATGTGTGAATTGCCTTAGAACATAACCTTGCTCATTTTTCTTGAAAATGATCAACATGTAGACAGCTGAGCCAGGGGGCTAGCAGCTAATGGTGCTAACAATGCAAGTAATGCCAGCACAGAGAAGCTTGGAGAGCAACTTCATTCTCTGTTCAAGTACATTGGGAGTTGTAGTTTATTCAAACAGGTACATTTGACTTGAAATCGCTACTGGGTCCATTTCAAATAGCAGATGCTGAAACTGTAATCATCATAGAATATGGATAGAAAACCCTGAGAATACATTTCACTTCCTCAGAAAGACAGTAAGCTTTTTTAAAACTACAACCAATGAGAGATGGCAATAAGTTCCGAGCTAATGGGTGGAAGCTAGAGGAACAGCAGCTAGCATAGACGTGACGTCAGGACATTGCCTCTGTATGGATTTACACTATTAGCTTCCTCACGAATTTTATTGTGCCTGCTTGTCTTCTGAAAATTGCTTACGTGCAATAACGCTAATCTGACAAAAGGACTGAGTAAATCAAGTCAGACAAAGAGACAGAAACACAGTCAGGCAGGCAGAAGTCTTCCATCCATATTGCATACGCCGCAGTCTGCTGTCCTGTCAGCGCCTCTCATAACCATTAGCGGATGAAGTCACGGCCCTCTGCTAATTGTCAGTGACAGAGTGAGGGAGGGTAATGGGAGCAGAGAGGGGGCAAGAGAGAGAGACAGAGGCAGAGACACAGACTTAAAGACAGACAGACCTCATGGGAAAACACCTGTCTGCTGTACGTCTCTTCAGTTACTCACACTTCTCTCTTAATAAGCACCGATTTCATTTTCTTTCTTCTAATTAAGGATGTGAGATGAGAGCCTCAGTCACTGGACTCTTACTTATGAGACAGAGAGGGTTTTAATGAGCAAAATGTGGGAAACACACTGATAAGCACATTGCCTATGAGCCAAAGTATGTGCCAGAGGCTATAAGATTGCAATGTAACTAAGCATGTAAGCATGTAAAAAAAAAGCATTTTGTGACTGCTAGTGGGATCAGTTGCCAATTAAATATTTAACAGAATATAAGGGGAATGATTATGAAGACTTGGATATGGCGTTGAAATAACAAATTACATTTATTCTCGTTTCTGTACCAAACAAACATTTTTTTTGTGTACTTTTTGTAGTATTTTTCAAAAGAATACTGCTGTCTGTGACAATAATCTCTGTCGCAGTTGTGACTGCAGCTTTGCATTTAGCTCAAAACGTTGAGGAGCGCAGAGGAACAGAGGGGTAGAGTGGACTTTTGCATTGGGAATGAACCAACAGAGAAGTTAAACATGGACACCAAGCCTTTCAGACGGGTGGGTACAACGACAAACTGTAATGGTTCTATACTCCAGAGGAGAACATCACCTGTTCTATGTCGTGTGGGTGTGCACAACACAGAGTGTAACAACTTTGCAGCTCTCTTTTTGCTTTAGTATGTTTGTTTGTGGCTGCAGCCGCTGTGGTGTTTAGATTGTTCATAGATTTCTGTTTGTTTTGGTGATGTTTTATTCTGCTGCTGATTCTATGAGACGTTCCTTTCTGGTCGATTCTCGTAATGACGGAAGAAGGCGGCTATTTATATATATAACTGATAATCTGTACAGGCGCTGGTGAGGGTCTAAAACTTGGAGCGATTGCTGAGACACATCAGCCAAGAAACAAGGGATGCTTAAGCAGAGCAGAGATGCTTTTAAATAGGTTTTTAGTCCACTTAAAACAATATTAACATGGTTCTTTATGCAGTCACCTGCATGTCTTGAACTGGGGGAGGGGACTGTGTTCCAGTCTAACAAGGTAGATTATTTATAGTGTGGTTTAAATCACCTGAGCTTGCTGTGAGTAGGTCAATTTAGATTTATTTGGTTCATGTGCAGTGGTGGTTTAATCATAATTTGCCTTCATATTTTGTGACAATTTTCTCTTTTTCGCATAACTCTACACACTGACCTCCCTGATAGTTCACTCTAGCCCCCCATTGTTTATTTTCTTTGCTTTGTATATTGATTTGATTCATATAATGTATAATTTCTCCATCGCCTGCATTTAAGCCTTGTATTACAACTCACTGTGGAGACGAGTCTTTTATTCCATGCATTGTCAATAAAATCTATATTTTCGGTATAGTAGTCTCTGGCTCCAGTTTATTCTGGGTCTTGTGAGTATCACCGGGTCACATTAATAAACCATCTATAGAAATAAAATCTGATTTTAATTGTATTTAGAGAGGTGGAGCTGATGTCAATACAGTGACTGATGAGGCCCATCGCAGCCAGTCCATGGCGATCCATAAGTAATGCTAAATCAACAGTGACACCTTCAGTAGCCACCCTGGTCTGTTTTAGCACAGCCCATCCCTGCCAATATTAAATTTTAATCGTCCTCTGTATTCATTATTTAAAAGGTGTTCTCCACATTGTGGATTCTGAGGACTTGTTAGCATTCCAAGCATGGTTCATCCTCAGTGACAGGATTTGACCTCAGTAGTAACAGGGGAAAGATAAGCACAATTATGAATGAGAGAGACATCAACGGTTGCATTTTCAACATGGCATGCTACACAAGTTCCATGTTCACCATGTTGAGTGGCATGTTGAGTACTATTGCAGTTGGGAACGTGGTTTCTAAGCTAGTTGACTTGCTAACGGTCAACAAGTATAGCTAGCTCGGGTGCTCGGGTGCTGTTAAAGAAAGGTATAGCTCCACGCTTCATTCTGGTATATATACAGAAAAAAAAAGGTTCTTAAATGGTTCTTTAAAAGGCAGTGTGGTTCCACGAAGAACCATCCTTTTTCATATGGTTCTTTGGGGTATTAAATGGTTATTTGGGATATTAAAGGGTTCTTAATTCATGTTTGAGTTGTTGAATCGTGGGGGATGGGATAAATTAGAAAAAATCTATCTTGCCATGATCTGGGTGTGGGGTAGTTAGCACTTTATGAGTGATACGTATATATATATACAAACATATATATATATATATATATATATATATATATAAATAGAAACGGTGTCCGACAAAAGTTCAGCTCTAAACGGTGCACAGCGCAGTACCACTCGCAGCCATTTAGGACACAGTGTCATGGACATAATGAACAACAAAAGACATTTGAATAGTTTGAACTTATGTGTTTTTCAAGAATGAATATTCAAACATAATTGTTGCCAATTTTTACAGCCGTAATGTACAGTAATGACATGTTATCTGCCTGTAAAACAAGTTTCCTTGTTAATCAAGTTTTAGGTCTGTATGCCATAGTGAAAACTATGCATCATGATGACAAACTACACATTTGCAGACCTTTAACTGCTCTTTCTGATCATTTGAGTTAGGTATCTCTGTTTATTGCGCTGATCTGGAATGTTAATCTTGTATAACGCCTTGTGATTTGTTCCTTTTGAAAACTTACAGGTATCCGTCTCATATTCAGTATGAGCAGCTCTTTAAGTCTGTCCTGCTCAACTTCCCTTTTCTGAAGGAAAGTTATGGATCTGGATATGTAAGTATTTTCTCACTGACTAAAAGAGTAATGCTAAACTGAATTTTATGCTTCATACTTCAAGCTCCAGCTCAGTCCTAATTGTGTCATTGTTTATTACTTAGCAAACAGATGCAATGGATGCTGGGGACGACAAAAGAAGTACCAGCCACCATATTGCAACAATGAAGCAGGAGTGCCAAAAGATGAGGCCTAACTTGGTCATCATTCACCAATGCCTCCAGAGAGTACAGAAGACACTATATTCAACAACACTCTCCTGCAGAGGTCTTAAAAGAATTCACCTGCTTCTCTATTCCAATCTTGGTGAGTGTTTTATCTAATATATAACACGTGGTGCAATGTTTCCCGCAGGATTTTGTGAGACTGTGGTGGGTGGACCTCAGACCCTGAAATGGACAGGCGCTGAACCAGAACTTAAGACAGAGGGCGATTTGGGAACAATTAGCTATTTGTTTGATGACGCATATGCCCCTGGGGGAAAGGGGCTATATTTCTGGGGTTCTAGTGTAGCCGGCTGATATCCAGACTTCCTTTTCAGTGCGCTGTTTATTTGTTTACAGTCTGATGAGCAACTTAAGATGTGAGACTGGAGTTGAGAAACGACATGTACAACAAGATGGTTTTACAAGTAGCCAAATAATTTCAAACCAATAAATAACTTTAAAACTATTAATCAACGTTAAATACTTTTTCTTGCCTCATTGATCCATTTTCCCTTTAAGCCTTTTAGAATATCCCATATACTGTGTTTTGTGTAGAAGTGCTCTAAAAAGTTGACTTGACGTTTACCTAGATACTGTTATCCAAATCAACACTCCTGAGGAAATTGGTATGATAGTCTCAAAACTTTGCAGAATCAGAATTGTGACATTTATTGAAACATGATTTGTCATTTGCAGGCCTGTTGGTGAATGCAGCCATACTCCTCCTACCATCGGTCTTCAAAGAAAATGCATCACAGCTCTTTGCAATAGATAAGGTTAGTCATTTGTGTTTGTGGGGGGCAACTTGAATTTGTTTATTTAAAAAAGGGAAATATATTTTCAGAAAATTAAGATAAAGTGCAATTTCAAAAATATGACATCTAATCTCAACAAACTAGCATTTTATGTGCAACTAAGCATATCAGAAAGCTTTGACTTTAAACATTACAGAATACAGCTTTAAGTTTCAAATGTTTTGTTTCAGGAACCACGAAGCCCAACACCCACAATTGTCCTGAGCAGCAGCGATGGCAAGCCCCTGAGTGACGGCACAGATGTTTTTGTAGCAGTGGATGGACAAAAAATGATGGTGGACAATGAAGACGCAGACGGTTCATTGGCCATGGGTGTTGTGTTGGCCCTCTATCGTTTTTGGAGGCATTTATCCTGAAGCTGGACACACGGGTACCTGTAGCTGTGCAGAGAGTGGCAAATGCTCTGAACATTTCTTAGATAGGACACTGCATGTAGCACATGGATTACATTGTATAGAGTTGATTTCTGACAATAAAGTGAAGTGCAGTACATCTACAGGTATTTCTTTTATCCACAAATCAATTTGCCATCATTTCCGTGCATGTAAAAGATGATTTTATAGATCACATCACAGAAAGGATCCTGGAATATGATCTCTAAAAAAGAGTGGGAACCCTGATTCCATTGTTATGCTGTTTAAATGTAAAAAAAAAATCACGTTCTTTAAAGAACCATTTATTCCTTGGAAGAACCATTTTTAGCTAAAGAACCATTTGAAAAGGGTTCTTTATGGAACCATTTGGGTCCATAAAGAACCTTTTTGAAAATGGTTCTTTAAAGAACCTTTTGTCTTTAGGTTCTTCAAAGAACCAGAAATGGTGCTTCAAAGAACCATTTTTTGAAGGTTCTTTGAGGCACCTTTGTGGGTTCTTTAAAGAACCGTTTAAGGAAATGGTTCTTTAAAGAACCCTGTTCGGAAAGGTTCTTTGTGGAACCAAAAATGGTTCTTCTATGGCATCACTCCGAAGAACCATTTTCGGTTCCAGATGGCACCTTTATTTTTCTGTGTGTACGGGAAAAACGCACTGACTTGTGCGCATTTCTTTAAATCAATTATGTCACTGACGTCACAGCAACACGATGAGCTCTTGCTCTCCCGAATGGCTTTAATTTGTTTTATATTTTAGTATTGGTTCCTAAATAGGTCTATACTGTATATTGACGCTAACATGTTTCTATCTGTCAGATCAGCAAAAACATTTTTGACTTCCTCTACTTTTCCCACAGACAAATGGTAGAATCTAAAAATGTATTTTATACAACTAATTAAACGTATCTTACATTTCGTGATAATAGCTTTGAAACTTAACTTTTCATTATTATTATTACCTTAAAAAAGAGGAATTGTATTTCGTGGGGATTGCTATGTATTTGTCTAATTATTGTATTAATGATAATGATACAGATGTCACATCTGACAATTAAGGCTAAAGATATCACATATCATTTGAAGTGATCCTATTAAAAGCTCTCACTTTGGCTGCGGGGCTAATGTGATTTCACAGACTGACACAAGCTCCTCAGCCCTGAATGTCCAAAGATCCAGTTCAAGGAAGACACTGATGTGATGTTTTCCAAAATATAATGGAAGGATTCTGACTATTATTTGCTAACTTGCTAGCGTTATCTGTCGGTCAGTACCTGACAGCTTGGGTGTGACTGACTACAAGGTAGATGGGTAGGTTACCGAGGAGGAAATGGGTTACAGTCTCTCATACAGTTAATTCCAATGGTGTTAAAGAGCATTGGGAGGTGCAGTTGTTGTGAATTTGCACACGCAACAAGTTTAATATCAATACAGTTTGAATAAACATGCAAACAGTGCTCTGTGCAGCAGCGGAGGCGGGGCTTCAAGGTTCTGAGGACCAAGTCGAGCATGTCGTCCACAGCTGGCCTTTACAGTCCCCGGCTCATTGACTGCACTCACTTTTGCTCCTGGATGATGGATATACTAACAGTATAACCAAATTCTTCTTCACGTGGAGTGAACATTCGATGAGCGGTAGTTAACCCCGTTCTTACAGGGGCTAAGCAATTTAGCCAAAATACAGGATGAGTGGCTGGATGGATACATGTGATGGTACCTTGAGTCTCCAAAGCTGCTTACTTGTCCTCTGTTGCTAGAATTAGCTGGTTTCCTTTTATAATTTCTATATTCACACTGAAATTTTAATTGAATTAGTCATTTAAATCCTATTTCAAAGATGCGATTGATATAATTGCAAAGTATTTTTTACAAAATACTTTAGTTTTTGCTCATATGGTCCCTGACACTGCCGCGCCTGCAATCTGCAACTGTGGCACTCTGAAATAGGCGTGGATGCTTGTATACAAGAGGGGTGGTGCCAATGATGTGTACATAGAGAGCAGCCCAGTGGCCAAACCAAAACAGGAAATCTATGGTTGAGCACTGGGTGGTTTGCAACTCTGCTACTCGTCTCTGAGTGTGGCTTCAAATGTCCATGTTTTGTCCTCTTCTCACCTTCCCGTCTCTTCTTCTTTTGTGCAACTTCACGTTTTGTGACCACAGAACATTGTGAGGATGATTTGGGTGATAAATTTAGAGGGAAACAACACCCAGAGCCACACCCATCATGGTGTGGCCACATTGCTTTCACCAAACCTCGGTCTTGAACAAAACACTGGCAGGGCTTCTTGGTTTTCTTGTGTGTGTGTGTGTGTGTGTATCTGTGTCCACTGTGTGCGTGTGCCCTCTTGTGACCCCATCTCTGTTTCAGTCAGCCTCATTTTGGCTCTATTTTGTGTGTGTGTTTGTGTGCACGCGGTATGTCTATCTTTGCATTTGCTGATTCATTTTAACAGCTTGTTAGCTTGTGTGTACATCTGCAAGTATGTTGTGAGGACACGCACACGCTCACAAAAACACACACACATACACACTCCTCCCACCCCTCTGTGTCTCTCTCCCTCTTTGCTCTGTAATAAGAGCAGCTGTGGTTGCCGTGAGGCCAAGTCTGATTCAATTGCAGTGCAGGACTTAAGGCTATTATCTCTTGCACACTGGAGGAGGAGGGAAGCCCGGCTGCTGTCGCACAGCTGCAAACAGCACTGACAGGTCTGATTGAGAGCAGGGCATTTCAACATCAGATACAGAAACAACCCTTGAAAGCAGAATTTCTTGCACGAAACTTCTAAAAAAAAACTGAATAAAAGCTTCTTGTGTACTTCCCCGCCTGGAGAAAATATAATTTAGTAAATTAGCCGTAAGGCTAGCTAGCCTCAACTAGCTGCAGTACACTGGCTGTGGTTTGTTTCTTTATCAATTGCTTCTATGGCATTTTGATATGTTAAAATGTGCAGACCTAATGAAAGATACAAGTGGCAACAAAACAGTTGGGACAACCAATACATCCCAACATGCAAAGTTTCATAAAAAAAGTAAGCTAATGCTAACACAACAAAGGTTGTGGATGTAATGCTAACTTTGCTTTCAGTTGGCTATCATCCATGTTTCTATCTTTAAGGATTAGGCCTACCATGATAGTAACTTTATTCATACAGCACCTTTAGAAACAGAGTTTACAAAGTCTTTTGACAGACAAAGTAAAGCAAACGCAAGGCCCAACAAAAGTAACACAAACTAAATGTAAACACTGATAAAACGGTACAACAGATGAAACATTAAAACCAATCGATTCAATGAGATGGCCTACACTACGCAACAAAAATGGTGACAGCTAGGGCCTTGGAGCCTTGGATCTTAGCTACAATTTCCCTTGCTGCCATACTGCCACACTCCTACACACTTTCTTGTGTCAATTATAGGCCACTGTAGCTCAAGGCGACATGACATTGTCCGTTAGAGAAAAGAACCAGTATTTTTTTTCTCCCTTGGTTTTTCTGAGTAGTGCCACAGAATGCCTGGAGGATGTAATTACGAGCTAATGTACGAGCGGGGAATTTGCCACATCAGACTTTGAACTGAAGGCAGCATCTTCCTTGGACAGCCGAGAGTGGCAGGGACAGAAATGGCGAAGGGAAGTAATTAAGAGTGAAAGAAAAGAGAGTAGAGACTGACGTATATGGAATTAGAAAAGGAATTGTGGCAAGAGAGGTGGGTGGAGAAGGGAAAAGGGAGATAGAAAAAGAGAGTCGGTAGAGCAAGAAGAAAATGAGGGAAATCAGAGGAAGGATGGGGGAAAATGAGTTATTAAGGGAAGGAGGTGGAGACGAGCTGAAGGCCTCTACAGCTTAATTAGGTGCAGAAGGAGGAGACACCTGCCAGATGAACACCCCCCCTCCCCTTCTCTTTCTCTCCCCTTTACAAACATGCAGATCTTTCTGAAAAAAATCTGAAAATAACAACACTTAAAAAACAGGCATCTGTTAGCCGGTGAGGTCCATGCTCTGCCCGTTGGGAGTCCCGCCCCCCCAAAAAAACCTCCTCCTCCTCCTCCATCAGCAACCCCAAGCGGATGTACCACTATGAATAATGTAACAGGGAGGGGTGGAGGCCACTGGGCGTGTGCGCAGGAAAAATAAAAAGGGGTATAGCTCCCCCTCCTCCTGCCTCTCCTTCACCACCGGCTTCTCTTTCCATTCTCCTCCCCTCCCCTTGCTCACCCAACCCCCTAGCTGCCGGACGCACTGGAGAAGGTCAGAGGGAGAACAGGAGGACCGAAAGGCAAAGGCACAGAGAGGCAGAGGGAGAGACAGGGGTGGGGTGCTTGGATGTACACGAACATGCCGAGAGGAGAGCGCGTGGACGAGCGATGACAGCCATGCTGAGCCCAAAGATCAGACAGACCAGGAGAGGTAGGATTCTTGTTTGTTTGCCTTTCACATCCACAGCACCTGCATTTGCTGCTTATTCGTCCGTAACTCTGTAGTGAGACTGCATCTGGCTCATCTGATCAGAGGATGTGTTCGTGATGCTTTACCTGCACTTTTACAATTACATTGTGATTTAATAAAAGTGCTTTTTTCTTTCTTTTAGAATTCTGAATTTACTCAAGAACATGTGTGCAGAAACACTCCCCCCCCCCATCTATTCTTCACATATTTCTGAATGAAGCTGCAGGTCTGCCCACGCAGGAAAGCACCAGTGTACATTAGCATTATACTACAGCTGGCCGATGCCTGCCAGTGTGACTTCTATTAAGAGGAGCGTGCAGCATCTCTAGTTTCATCACTGTAACGCTCAGCACTATCAGGCTGCCGTCAGCTGCTGCTGTGTGTGTGTGCGCTCACACTCGTATATGCACAGTGTGTGTGTGTGTTTGTGTGTATCTGCATTGGATGGATGTACTAATAAGTCCATGTGTATGAGTGTGTGTGTGTGTGTATGTGTGTGTGTGTGTGTGTGTCCTTCCTCGGCACTAATATCCATGACTGCAATTATAAAGCTGGATCTGATTAGGATGAAATGAATAGTTCCCAAGAATGGGAGGGCGATGTGTAAATCCTCCTCGCTGGAGCGGCATGAAATTGGCAGCAAAGTGGATTAAATCAGTATTTGCATGTATTAAGAACAGACTCATCTGGCTCGATGAGTAAGTGTGATCCACTGTGTACATCTTTTAAATTAGCTCTTAATTGATTGTCACGTGACACGGCGTAAAATAACTATAACAAACATCAGTTGCATTTGGTACATTTGTTTTGGTTCATTCGGTGAGTTAAGTGTTTGGTATGCATTTACAGAAGACCATATATGCGAAACATGCCAACAATCCGAAACGTAATTGTCTTGATACATTTAAGGTTTTGGAAATACAGCTCGGCCTCACATGCATTTCTGTCAAAACGGTGAAAATTGAAGCGATTAAAGCGTCTCTCTGAATCTGCGCGAGAAGCATTCCCAAGCATGCCTTCTGCAAACTGCCGCTTCACTGCTGACGGCATCGCATTTGTTGCATGAAGCCCATGCATAAACGGGTATGTGGCAGATGTGGTAGTGTAGTAGATGCTCGGCTGAGGTTACAGCAGGTCAAGAAAGGGACACAACGCTAACCAGTGAGCGACATTTTAGATGACTCAACGCCCGTCTGACACTCAGAGGACACTCAAAATGAACGATGAATCAATAATATAAATGTCATTGAATTTGTTTTTGTTTTATTGATCAAGCATGGCTGCGACATTCATGATCCTAGAAGGTCAGTGGAAAAGCTAACTAGTTTACATATAGTTTTTATAAGCTCGTCTTTGACTTTGGAAGGCCAGTGATAAGCTAACTGGCTCTCTCTTGCCTCTTTTTTCACTGAGTTCGACATTTTGGCGAGAGTCGGATGAGAAGATTGACACTGTCGTGTCTGTGCTCTACACACGATGCCTGAGCCAGGAGACAGTTAGCTTAGCTTAGCATAAAGACTGGAAGCTGGTGGCACCTCTTAAGCTCCCTAATCACCACTTTGTATCTTGTTTGTTTAGTCTCTAAAGGAGGGTGGTATCAATGTTCTCATCTAACCAAGAAAGCAAATAAGTGTGTATCCCAAAATGTGGAACTATTGCATAAACATCATTTCCCAACTGATTATATGGATTTGCCCCTGAGGGGTAATTCAATTATTATGAGATTATGCCATCCTTTCAGAGCAACTCATAATTGGAAATGCTTGTGTAAGTAAAAACCCAATTGGCCTCTAATCTAGGATGCCAGTAGAAGCAGTTCTCTAACTAGGAATGAATTCATCATCAATATCTGCTCCAAGGAAAGATCTGACATCTGTGCTTCAGTAACTGCTATACGACAGACAACATATCAAAAGCTGTAATATGGTTTTGGTTGTACTTTTCTTTGGCCGACACCATAAATAGCAGCTTTAATTGCCCACATATCAGTTGCTTCGTACTCTTGCTGTGCCTTTTTTGATCTGCGTTTCCATGGTTTTTATGATCAAAGTCCTGCACATATAGCAACACCCTGACATCCTGCCTTTCCATGGCATACGAATGAGCACCCTCACGACTAGATACTGTGAGTAAGAAGAGCGTGCCGCATGGATGAAACATTCACACACTGACACACTCGGGTAATGAGCATGCGGAGATGATAACATGCACAGAAATGCACAGATATGCGCACACGCACGGCTGCGGATCAGTTCTGCTCCACTGCAGTCTTCACATACTATATATATTATTGGCCATACCTCCAGCTAGTCAAGGAGGGCTGCCACACACACCCACACACACACACGCGCACACACACACAATGGTTAGCACATTAATCAACAGTGATAGGCTGACTGGAAGCCATGCACTGATGCACCTGTAACTCTCTTTGCCATTTTCAAAGAGCCATAAATCACCACACAACAACCAGATTAATGAAATTGAATTCCTCCAACATGCCTGCGGTCATTGTTGTGTGTGTATGTGATTTAGCCATCAGTGTAGCATTGTAGCTATTGTGGAGCACCTGCCTCGCCTTGCTAATGGATGGGCTCCTCTGCGATGTGCATGAGAGCCATACATCCATTTCCTGCTGATGATAAATGTACAACTCCAAACTGCATTAAGTGACATCAACTGGGGCTAGTGTGTGTGTGTGCGTGTGCGTGTGTGTGTGTGTGTGTGTGTGTGTGATAGAGAGAGAGAAATGGTAGCATAAATTCCCTTCATGTGCTTCACTGTTTGTTTTAAACATTGGTCTGCAGACTACCATTTGTTCACATGGTATCATAACTTGCATGTATGGACAGAGAGCTTTAGGAGACTGTCTTAATTACAACATTTGCATTTCTCATTTGATTGGTCACTTCCTGTGACAGATCAAGCATAAACATATTGTATTTGGGCAAATTGAAAGACTCTACAGAACCTCAGGTAGTGTTGATTCCGAGAAGCTTTGCTTAATGCGAACTTAGAATCTAGCCATGCTAACTGTTTAGGCTGTATTCGCCCAAGGTGATGATGATGTAGTGGCTACTGGGCTAGTTGGTGCACAAATGTAGTTGGCAAGCTAACCGCTAACACGCTCGCAAGCTGGAAACATGCCAAAGCTAGTCAGTCACAACTAAAGTGTAAATAAAAGTCTTTGTAGTATGTCATTAAAAAGTCATGAAACGTCAATTAAGTCATTCAAAGGACATATTCGGAACACAGACTCCTGTCTCTTAACTGTTTAAAAAACATGCTCCGTTTGTGGAGTAGGCGGCAACTGAGATTAAATCAACAAAGCTAATAAGCTACGATAGCTTCTTCCATTTTGGGCTCTGCGGCTCTCTGTTCCCGCACACATAAGCACTGCCAGAATGACTTTCTAATAGTCAGCAGTGCATGCCGAAATTAACCAAAGTAAACTAAAATAATGACAAAAAACAATCACTCAGACTTATTTGGTGAGCGAATCCACTAATTATGTTAATTCCATTTCAGAAAATGCCATTTTTAAATGCTGAGGTGACCAGGCCTTCAATCTGTCCGGGTTCTTGTGTTCAATTTCAAGCTTTTTGCTGTAAATTGTAGGTGAAGTCAAAGTGTCTACTCAGCAGCACCACCCACCAAGACACACGTTCATTATATCATGTTGATATCATGACTGAATGAGTCGCCAATCCATCTGGTGTTGTTGAATACATCAGCTCCATGCCCGTCAGTATTCTTCCATGACCAATTGACATTAATCGTCATTGGGGTACGTCATGAGAAAGAAATGTGGGAATACTGTACATCTGCACACAGACTCAGGCATGATGTTGAGCACCTATTATTGGACTCAGACCCATACTGTAAATAAATGAGCCACAAATGCGCTCTCTGTTTTGGTGAGTCGGAGTGATTATGCATGAAGCGGGCTTTTACAGTGAAACAGCCTCTTTTCAGCCTTGTAGTTGATAGTAGAAGAGACCACAGAGCAGCTCCACCCAAGCTAAGGAACGTCTGAATCACTCCGAGCAAAAAGGTCCAAATTGGCGCTGTGGGTAGACACACACACACACACACACACACACACACACACACACACTCAAAAATCAGTTGTTGTGACTCAAGCATGACTCATCGGCCAGTGTATGTTCCATTCAGTCTGTGATTGGGGACAGCTGAATCGTTAAACAGTGGTGCTCTTTTACGCTAACACTGGCAGAGTGAGGATGGATTTTAAGACATGACGTGATGTGATGAGGAAAGAAAGAGGGGTCAAAGTGGGGATGGGGAAGGTGAGTGCCACTTTTAGCTGGCAGTATAATAGAAAGAGGGTTTGAAGGTTCAGTTCACACTGCTGTGAGACACTAGCAAATAATCTGGGCCTGGTTGGTGTCCTCACTCCGGGGAGAAAGGGAGAGGGTGGCAGCGGGAGTAAGATCTTGATGGTCATCGCACACGTACGATCTTTAAATTCTAAATTCATCAAAGAGATAACCAAAGATGCAAAAGTTCGGAAGCCATTGGAAAACCCCAAAATTGTATCGTGACCGTTCTTTGAAACCAGGCATTAGCAAAGGCATGATACAGCATCTTACAGTGTCCATATACGGTATGTACGCTTGTAATACTCTTGATTAGTTCATATATGGTCAGTTTAGCTTGGTTGCAGGTAAGAGAGCTGCGTTTGTAAGAGACAAACAACCACAACATTAGCTTGTTGTTGTTTGAAGATGTAACACGTAGAGCTCTGATGCTGTTTTTAATTCAAACGTTCAGTGCTTAAGGCTTACAGGCAGAAATAAAACCCCTGTAACACATTACCCCTATTTGCGAAAAGCAATTAAGACGACTTTACAATGCATGAATTATCACCACCATTTGCAAAATGAATGGAAATAATTGTATTTTAAAAACAGCTAATGGAAATGTGCCTCTAATGCAAGAACTAATTTATTCTACAGAAAGTGCTCAGATGTGGTGCCAGAGATGAGAACAAGGATCCTGTTTTGTGTGCGCATGTGCCCTTTGTGCTCTCAGTAATAACAGAGCTTTGATTCAACAGGACCAGCGGTGCTGAACGTAAGGAGGGTTAGAAGAATTAGAGCGAGTCAAAGTAAGACAAATGGAGGGAGAAAAAGCAGTGAAAACAACAGAGCTGGAAAACACTGGAATTAACACAAGATGGATAAATGAGGAAAGCCAAGAGGAGACAGGCTGAACGGAGAAAGAGAGCAAAAGAGGGGAGCAAAATAAAAGGAACGAATGTCTATTAAAATTAAAAGTTATGGATACAGGAAGGAAGGAAAGGAGGAAACTGGATGAAACACTGGATAAGTCACCTTGCACATTATATTTAAATTGAATTAAACAAGCCATGTTCTTATAGAACCACATTGATCATCATGAAAGCAAATGACCAGATATTACATAAAGTCACATTATGACTGGTAAATCTGATTTTAAAAAAGTATCATTCTTTAGGTTTCTCAGTGAGCATATGAGAGACTACTGGACCTGTGAAGATTTCAGGAGACACTTTAAAGCTGCACTAATCAATGTTTTTATATCCTCACTTTGTAAAATGACTGTATGTTAGGTGGAAGGTATAGATCTGAGTGATGAACCAACATAGCGTTTGGTTAACATAATGGAGCATTTAGCAGCGAAAGAGACAGAAGTTTTCCTCAGGGGTTGATGGAGACCAAAACAGAGCTAAAAGGAGAGCAAATATTGGACCCCAATATTAGCCATTGGCTAACAAATTGGCTAACATCTGTTTAATTAAAGCTGCCGCTGTAGTTGTACGTTTATTTGATATCTGACGTTAGTAGAAATTGAAAACCTGCAGAAAAACACATTTTGAGTTTTATTTTTCCCATCGTCCTTTGTTTTATGAAATGCCAGGTGACAGTTTCCACTTAGCGTACTTCAATGTGTATGATGATTTTTATTTTTACATATCAAAAGCATAAAACAAATGTTTCTCATATGAAAATCGTTACACCAAAAACTTGTCTCTTTGGTAACCTAAAATCAGAAAGTCTACTCCTTTTCTTTACAAATAATCACCCAATCGTCCTTCATTCAACACGTCTGTGAGGATCAACAGGCTTTTACAAACTACCAGGAAAGGCTGTGAAATGAAATAAAGATGACTTGAGCCCTTTGCTTCAGGCTATCTGTAGGCTGGAGAAAGAGATGAAACAATAAAAAATAAACATTGATTTTTCTTCCCCCGCCCCATTCATACATCCCCTTCTTCCCTGTGGTCCATCAGAACATTGATTATCTGTGTGTGGGTGTGTGTGTGTATAATGCACAGCAGCAGGGAGGATGTCTGCACAATTGATTTCTATAAATTATACATTACCATCAAATAGCATCTCCTTGTTTGCCTCACCAGAATATAGCTCTCGTCTCAGCTCTGTGGCCTTTTCTCATTTATAGGAAACTTAAATATCTTCAGCCAGTTTCGTAAGTAACATAAATTATCCTCAAGTGATGACACATTGTTTTTTAAAAGGACAAGTGCTTTACATTGATGCATCATACACACATTATTCTTTAGTTTCTCAACTTTATTTCAGACGCAAACTGTAGGTGCATAACAAATAAAACATAAGACATGCAATACAATATGTGGACAACAGCACAAAGGTAACAATCGTTGCAGTTCACAAATCGACAGTGATTAATAAAAGACATAGAGATTTGTTGCAATGTTTCAAAAACAAGGAAAACCTTGTCACTGCATGTTTGTTTAGTTAAGGCCATTACAATTACATTTTTTGAATCAATTAACACATAAATGTTGTGTATAAAATTCCTCAACGCAGCATAAAAGGCGGGAACATTACTCGGCACAAACATGTGACTTGAACCTTTTCCATCTTGGGAGCTCGAGCGAGACTCTGAATGCATCATTAAACGCCACCTGAATCTTTTTTCCTTTTTCCTTTACTCTCAATTGCACCACAAGTGGGCTGTATAGAGTGGAGTGGGCTCCATAGAGGGCTGCTTTAACATCATCTGAACACGTATGAAATGTCCGTGCCAGCGCATTGGCTTGATCACATAGATCATAGCTGACAGACGTCATCCAAGTATCATACTTTGTTCACCACATTTAGCACTTGGTCTGCTATAAAAATGAAGAAGAAATTTAGCTCCTTTGGTGAAGCAATAGTGATAACACTCTTTTTAGTGTTGAATTTAATGTCATACTGCACATCATACAGACTCTGAGCGGTTGCTGTAAGCCAGCACTAGAGACAGGACTACTAAGTCATCAGCCTTAGGCTCTTTTAACTTTTTAGAAAGCTGGATATTTTACAGGATGTGTGATCTTTGACTGATAAAATATCATGATCAAATGTTGTCAAAAATGATACACGCCGCACTCTTAAATCTTTTTCCACAGCCGATGTCATACAAGGACAGTAGCCCCGCAGGGACAGAGCTGATGCCACACTGAAACACGGCTCTGTAGCTGCCATCCCCTCCCTTTGAAAGCTGTCCTTGACTGAGCTCAGGTTACACACATTTGTTGAGAATGATTCAGGCAGCCAGCCAGTCACTCAGCCAGTCAGTCGGTCCCATGTGGTCCTATTATACCCAGCTCAAACGTCCCCCCGCTATTCTATCGGGTTGTGGCAACACACAATGAGTCTCTCCCAAGGACCTCTGGAATAGAGGGAGGGGATCACTGTCACCTGAGGCTATGTCTGTGTGTGTGTGTGTGTGTGTGTGTGTGTGTGTGTGTGTGTGTTCCCCCAGCGCAATCTCTTTTTTTTTGATCTGCTTTCTGTTATTATTTGTGCCTGCTGCCTCTCTGCAGTCCCACTCCCCCCTTCATCTAGAGATGTCCCAGCCTGGGGCAGAAGGTTGTGTGTGTTCATGACTGAAGTGCCTGGCAGAGCATGTGTGTGTGTGTGTGTGCACACAGCATACACAATGAGGGATAACACAAGCTTCTATTAGGGAGTAAAATGAAAAGACACGAGCCAACAAAATGGAAGAAATCTAGCAGAACCACCAAATCAATCACCTTTAACCCTGCGTGTGTATACACAGAGTAAATCAATGCTTTATGTGTGTGTTTGTGTGTGTGTGTGTGTGTGTGTGTGTGTGTGTGTGTGTGTGTGTGTGTGTGTTTGCAGCCAGGTCCAAGAGCATGGTGATGGGCGAGGTGTCCCGGGGCCCGTGCCGGCCGGCCTCCCCCAGCCTCCAGGAAGGAGCACTGAAAGCTGGCTGGCTGAAGAAGCAGCGCAGCATCATGAAGAACTGGCAGCTACGCTGGTTTGTGCTGCGCTCGGATCAGCTCTTCTTCTACAAAGACGAGGATGAAACCAAACCACAGGTAACACTGCCGTCAGACAAAGTCAAACCAGGCTCAGTCACTGTTCTTTGGCTTGTGTGATTACATTTACACAAGTAATAAAATGACGAGTCAGACTGTTCAATGCAAGGCAGCAAGATAGAGGAGCAGTCTAAATGTATAATGAAAGGGGAATCCCACCGGTTTTACACATCCAAGTTTGTTTACAGGTCTTGGGCAGTGTCACGGTGATGTCACAGTGATGTCACTTGAGTCAGCAGTCGGGTCTGAAGATTATAAATTTGAAAATGGATCTGTGGGTGTGGCGTTAGAAAGAAGTGATCTTACAGACCTCTGGAGCCTGTTGCTGCTGCTCTGCTTGAGGCTAGCGGCTGGAAGCTATACAATACACCCTCTGACTGAACTGTCAGCAGTTTAACCGCACTGATGGTAATGTAGGCTTTGACTAGGACGAAAAATACATGGAATAAAAGAGACTTTATCTTTTTTTTTTCTCGAGTCCAACAAAAAGAACGGTGCTAAATCGGTGGAGTGCTCCTTTAAGAAATGTTCCAGCAGAGAATATAACATTTGTATTCACACTACTCTCAAAGTATGCAGCAGTTTTTATACTATCTTTGGTTTTATACATATGACTCAATATTTAGATTGTGTTTCATGAGCACTGTCTCCAGAATAACAGGTTCAACTAGATTGCTACGTTTTTGTTATTTTACTCCATAACACTATCTGCATGCTTTAAATGCCACGTTCTCACTGAACACTCCTAAGTCAAAAGTTTTGAAGTCACAGCCTGTCACAGTAGGAAAAGCACAGGTGTTACTAACATTAACGCTGGCATGCTCCCTATGTAGATACGAATTGCTCATTTATTTTTGCTGTACAAATACACGTTTTTACCATCGAAAGATACACAGTGTTGCCGTGTTATTAACTTGAAAATACCGTCTATAGTGCATTAGAACAAACAGCCCCGCAGCGTGTGACGCCTGGTTTCCTCCTCCATTAGTACACAGTCATAAAGATATTTCCAGAGCAAAACCTCTAATCGATCCCATTGCTCCTCTGTGATGAGGCATGTCTCTTGTGGCCAGGTGCTGACTCACATTTTCCCATTCTGAATGAAGTTCACAAGCATAAAGGGAGCTGGCCTAGACTGACCTCACATTCATGAAAAACCATGTTGGGATGGACAGTCACCGTAGCTGACAGGCTTACATAGTCGTAAACATGAGGCGATGATAGTAATCCAACAACAAAAGACAGCGGGGGCACACACACACACACACGCACACACACACACACACACACACAGCCTTTAGAGCTTAATAATCATCTCTTTACATTTCTGGCTGAAATCCCGACACTTTTATTGATTTCTTCAGTCTTCGCGCTGCATGACTGCTGTTCATTTAATGTAGGCAGCAGCCGTCACTGTCTTTTAGTCCATCACACACACACACACACACAGACACACACACGCGCGCATACACTCTACGTACACAGAATGACGTGTTCTCCTCCTCGCAGTCTCCTTTCTGTGGGGAACAACTGAGTGAAGGCTGTGACAGACTGTCTTTAATCAGAGCTTGCCAATATCCAGCCTATATTGATTTGCAACTCTCAGTGGATTCAAATCACACACATGGTTGAATGCACACACACACACACACATATACACTCAGAAGAATGCACATATGTGCATACACACACACAGATCCACCCCCATCAGAGAGCAGGATGTGTGAGGAAGTGTCACTCTGGCCTTTTTTCTCCCTCTCATCTTCTAATCGATAGACAATGCGAGACCGAGTGGAGTGGTGGGGGGGGGTTTAATGGTGAGGAGGGAGGGGGTTATGTCGGCAAATCGCTGCAACAGAACAAGACCCCCCTACCGAGATGAAAAGATGTGATAATTGGTTGAAGGTGGAGCAATACTGACGCAGGATCTATAGAGGGTTTCTTTTCCTTTTCATCATGTGGGGATAAATCCACTGCAGAACAAATGGACTTCACTTATCGGACAATAGATTTCTATTTTGGACAATAGACGAACACATGGCTGGTGGTGGATCGTTAGTACTCTGAATACAAAATGAGTCTCTTCATTAAAGATGAAGAAGCTGTATGTTTCAGAGTGGTGAGACGTGTTGTTTTGCTTCCATCGTTACTGCTGAATGCATGTTAGTGTGATGATTGATGTAAAGGCCACCTGTCAATCAAACAGGGCGGGTAGGGCCAGACACACAAAGCACATCACTTCCTGTATACCAGAGGAGAGTTTATTAACGGATCAAAGCACATTTCCAACTCTGTCCCTTAGATTTAGACTTCAGATTTTAGGTCATTTCCATCAGAATTCATTGCTGATGTACTGAACTGTGTATTTTTTGGAAAACTTGATTCATTTAAAAGTATTATCATTGCAGTAAGCTGTCTCTTGGGATCTGAGTCTGGTGTGGTCGGGTTTTGTCAGTAGTTTACTGCTACTGCTTTGACTGGGAGCCAGCGTCGGCTCAGGTTTGTGAGGAGACAGCGGTTGAAAGCCTGAAAGAAAGCTTCACGGCATGTGTTGAACAAGGGGAGCCTGAGTTGTTTATGAGTCTCTACTGACGGCACATGGTACCAATCAATAGCAGCGCCGTCATACGTGTGGGGACGTTGCCAAAAGTGAGAACGAGTCTTCCGGGGTTTCTGGTCCAGGATGCTGATTGGCACTTATGCGCAAACCAGGTTAAAGCGGGCGTGTCCACATCTGTTTGGGGGGCTTGTTAAAGGCTCAGTCATGCAGGCGCAGGTTCATATTGATTGCAACAAAACGTGAGCTCTCCCTCAAAGTCCCTCTGTCACCAGGCTGAGACGTATAAAAGGACAAAGTATGCCATCCATCTCACGTCTTCAGCTTGCACTGCTTCACTGTGTGATTTGTGTTCTCGGCTGACGTGTTGCCTCCTTATTCTTTCATCCCCGGCCAGCTCCTCCTGTTATTCCGAGCACATAGCACCCTTGGGAGCTCCCCCCCCCCCCCTACCCTGGTTCCTGCCCTGCCCCTGTGCTCCATCCATCTACAACTCCCACCCCTTCCATTTGTTGCCATGGCGACTAATGTTGGCGACAGCCCGGCCCTCCGGTTGAGGCGCTTTGGAAGACTCCCCTCCCTGTTTGATGGAGGATGCCAGCCTGCAGATTTAACGGGGCAGACCCACAGACGCTGGCATCCCTTCACAGCTCACTTGGCCTCAGTTCTCAGGGCTAAATGGGTATTGATCTGGATAATGTATTCTGATAATCTGTGTGGGTCCCTGTTCAATCACAGGAGTAGCTGCTTAAAATGTGAGAGGGGTTAAGAGTGGAGGGATAGGAAGGACGGACGTAAGGAAGGGGGGAGGAGAGAAATGAAGAAGAAGAGAGCAGAAGGTATGGGACAGTCCTACGAACGTGTCTATATGTGAGATCTGGAGCTTCGACCTATCAGTCACAGATTCACTCATAAAATTTGTTTCAGATAGAATGAACGTACAAACTCACTGGATACTAAGAAATCTTCTTAATCTCTCTCTCTCTCTCTCTCTCTCCCTTTCTCTGTTTCAGGGCTGTATACCTCTGCAGGGATGCCAGGTCAACGAACTCACAGCTAATCTGGACGAACCAGGAAGACACCTTTTTGAGATTGTACCAGGTGAGATCCCCCAGCTGCTCCCATGCCTCCTCCTCCACCAGCTGGTCCCAGTTACTCCACATCTATAAATCGTTCACTATAAATCACGTTTATGCTACTCTAGTTGGTGTAATATGAACACTCTCGGCAAGTTGTAAACTTGATAACTTTGTTTTGAAATATCAATATGGCAGTGTTGGTCATAAATAGGTCAAATGTAAGTCAAATCCAACATCGTCAACGGTCATCATACGGCACTTCACACGAAAAAGACAGAATTTTAAGTTAGCAGCAGTTTAGGTTCATTAGTTCAGTTAGTTTTACTTTAGTAAGTAAAAGAAAGAAAGCCAGTCATATACATACACTTACATATCTGCGGTCACGTGGTTTCAGGCCAATCCCATTCCTAAAGTAGAAGTTGAGAAATGTTCCTGGGTGTGTGCCTGATAATGGACACGGCATGGGTGACATCACGTTTGGTCCAGAGACAGTAGGAGTGCATCTATGTGGAGGAACCCTATAGCTGGTATAGAATGTGGGGAAATAATGTGCCTTTTAAGTGAGACACACCACAACAACACTATACAGATATTTACTTATTGAAAGAGTCCAAAAACACATCAAAGCTAAGATAAAACTGAAGCAAACATTGAGAAACTAAACGATATATTGTGTGTTCTTTTGTCTGTGCTATATTATTAAAGAAATCTGTTTTAAACAGACAGTTGCTATTCTGCATTCAGACAGCAGAGAGCACTGTTAGCCAAGGATTAGAGTGTGTGCTGGTCAATCTTACGCTGCGTGACCTTAGAGCTGGTGACAGGTCAAGTACAAGTATCACATTTCTAGCTGTGAAAGAAAATTCCTGCGAGTAGTGCCATAAAATAAAGAGGAAATAAAGCAGCCGCTCCATCATCCCGAGCTGCTCCGTGCCTGCAGATCTCAGGACTGCTGGTGAGCCGTCCAGCTTCCCGTGGTGCACTCACAGCTAACACACTGAGGCTTTGCCTGCGGCTGAACAGTCTGATTAGATTGACCTCGTACTTTCTACTCAATCAATACAGCACTTTGTTGTGTCTTGAAGTGTGATAGTATGTGCGTAGATGTGTTTTGAAGTGTTGTTAAGGGATATAGCAGAGAGCTGGGTGGAAGCCTTTAAGGGGCTTTTTGTACTATGACACCTCTGTTCAACAACCAAAGAACTAAACGTTTAATCTCAAAATCAAGTCCTGCAATTGAAACTGCAAGACAGCAGCTGAGCTCGGTTGGCTCTCTGTATATCACTCTGTCATTACGGGAGTGTTTGCTCGGAGGTCTCCCGCCTGTGTTTAGAATGGCCGACCGAGTGGTGAGTCTCTGTGTGTTCTGTTTATGGCCAGTCAACATAGCAGAGCGGTGAGAACCCCCAGTGAGTTTCTACGGAAGGGGCCGGCAGACGCTGAGAGACGAGGTGGGAGGGAAGGGAAGGGAAGGGAGGGGAAGGGAGGGGCAGATACAAAATGCAATCAGCCGGAGAGGAAAGTAGTCTGGTGGGGGAAAAGATGCACAGAGACAGGTATATGAAGATAAGGAGGCAGGTCGAAGGGTTAAAGACTTATTTAATGCATTTCATTGTAACCTGATGAAGACTTTAGGGTTTTAAATGGCGGCTCTCTCTCCATGCATGACAACATGATGCTGACTCCATCTTTCTGTTCACACCATATTAGATTTGCAGGCTCCTCGGGGAGAAGCACATGAGTTCCTCTGCTCTTTCTCCACGATGTAATCGGCTTACAGTGATGGAGGCTTTACCCACCCTTGTTGTACGAAATGAATAAGACTTTGGGCTTCACATTGTGTTAAAAGCACCGCTTCACGGAGGATGGTGCTTCCTCCCTATTTTTTTAAACAGTCATTATGGTGTCCAGTCATGTCTTGCAGCTTTTTCCTCACATCCGCAGCCAATTTTTTACTGAACAGCACAGCTTCAAACAGAGCGGCAGCAGCTTATTGGAAACTCTCAGCCAACACTAATCAGCAACAAGCTCAACAAGCACCGGTGCTCTTTTACACCTTCCGCTCTCATGTGCTTCTATTCTCTCCAGAGGGAAAGGAAAGGCCAGAGTGAGTCTTTACTGTTGGCAAGGACAGAGATCTCTCAGCCATCAATGAGGAGGAAGAAGAAGAGAAGAGTGACTCTTAATTGTCGTTCTTGATGAGTCCTTGAGTCCTGAACTCTTCATGGTTTAATGAAGACGGGATTTCTCGGGTTTTGTAATTTGATCCCCGGCTGTTCTTGGGCAAGACATTTTGGTTATTTTTGTTAATAATGCTGTCGAGCATCATTTTAGGTGAAATTGTCATTTCTTGCAAGAAGGTCTGAGAAACAAATTGCTCTACTAGAAAGGTTTAAGGCGTGTCGGCATGTATTCTGCATTGTTTAAAGATAAAACGGCTGTTTCAGGACTTTTGGATACTTCTCCCTCGAGGTCTGTAATTTTGAATAAGGACTCATTTATGTTTAGACAAGCACGCAGGCTAGAAGCAAATCCAAAGGGTTTAAGTGTATTCATTTTAAGGGAAGGCTGAAATAAATTCAGGATGAGTTGCTTTTTTGTCATACGACAATATGACTTTTTATGACTTTATCGACATACTATACTATGACTTTAATGACATACTAAGACTTTTTTCGATATGCTATACTTGACTTTATTATGACTTTTTTGACATATACTATTACTTTTTTCAACATACTATCCTATGATTTTTTTCGAAATACTATACTATGACTTTCTTTTTCTTTTTTTACATACCATATTACCAGAGTAAGTAAGTATATTACTATACTATGACTTATTCATGACTTTTTTATGAATGTTTCCGACAAACTATACTATGACATTTTTCTACATACTATACTGTGACTTAGTTATGACTTTTTCCGACATGCTATATGATTACTTTTTGTGACATACTATGACATATTCAACAGTATTCATCACTTTATTCAACACACTATACTATGACTTTGTTTTTGATGTACTATGACTTTATTCGCCATACTATGACTTTTTTATGGATTTTTTCGACAGACTATACTTTGACTCTTATAGTTTTTTCGACATACCATTCAATACTTTGTGACTTTCTCTACATACTATACAATGACAAACTGTAATATGGCTTTTTTAGGACTATTTTCCGCGTACTTTACTTTACATTACTTCTTGCTATTCTATACATTTTATTAACTTTTTGACAACATAATCAGAAACACTTTATTGATCACCAGAGGAAATTGGTACATTACAGTTGCTCTTATACATAAGCATAAAGAAATATGAAAAAATAACTAAATACATATGTGACATGTAAATAAATGTGAAATACAAATCGTACACATAATGCTACAATATGAATCAGAATATGTAGTGTTAATACAAGTAAATAACAAAAACAAGAAAATGCAATGAAATATACAAGATATGTGTGTAAATGTGTACATCAAAAACAGAATATACAACCACACACAGCATTAAGTGAATAAAATAGAAACATACTGAGAAGTGGGATCTTTAATGTTTTTTAAATATATAGGCAAGAATGGTATACATACTATACAATTGCTTTTATGATTTTTGTTTTACATACTATACCATGACTTTTATCAACATACTATACTATGACTCTTGGGTATATTATACTATGACTTTTTACGACCTTTTTTTTGACATACTATACTATCATCTACTGCATCATCCACTGACCTGTTTGCCTGGTAGGCTAACTGAAGGGCGGCCAGCAGGTGGTCCAACATCAGTCGCACGAAGGATTTCATCACCACCTATATGAGGGCAACAGGCATGTGGTCATCTGATGCTTTGATGGAGGGTTTCTTGGGGACCGGTATGATAGTGGAGTGTTTGAAGCAGGAGGGGACTTCACACAGCTTCAGTGATCTATTGAAGATCAGTGTGCCGGTCAGCACAGACTTTCAGACAGGAGGGTGACACACTGTCGGGGGCCAGGTGCTTTCCTTATCCTCTGTCTGTAAAAGGGCTGACACAGAAAAAACGTAGGTCACACAGTAGCTACGGTTAGGGAAAGATGTCTGGATGTGCTCAGAGCAGACAGGTTCTCAGGTGGTGATGTTCTGAGCAGAGGAGGAATTAACAATTAAGATGGTGAATAGTTATTCTTGGGGGGGGGGCAAAGACTCTTACATACTTTATGCTCATGTTTCTGTAACTATACGTGAATAAACTAGTTTCTCCTGGTTGATTAGACCACATGTCTCAAGATTTCTTTTGCAGTGCCAAACCAAATAATTCCACATCTCGGACACAATAGTATTCTTGGCATTTACAGTGTGAAGAGGAATGCAGATAACTAACTAAAGAAATGCTTAATATTTCTCAAAATGTATTAAAGGTCATATTGTGTGAGATTGCTGTTCTGTGTAGAGCCTCCACCTCCATCCTCCAACTTGAGGATGCAGGACTGTCATGGTTTTTTTTTTCTCTTGAACTTTGGATTGATACATTTTTTAAAGATGGAACATGCCGTATGTTCTTTGTCTGTTCAGGTATGGTGGCCACAATATTTGCTAAGAATAAACTAGATCTACAGTATATTGTCACTGTAGATTATTCAACAAGAACCTAACACGACCTCTGGCTGATCCTGCCTCAGTTTGGTTCATATTTAGAAAGTATGCCTGTTCATTAGTTTAGATGAAGCTATGGAGCCTGGAGAGTATTTTGTACATCTTGTATTTTCGTAGAAAACTGTTGAAATGAAACTTTTATGGAAGCACGCATCAACGCCATGCTTGTACTCTATATCGCTCTCGTGGCATTTTGAAGAAAGAGACGGAGCACTTGCTCACTTTCGGGTTATGACAATCAGTGATAGAAAGTGGAAAAAACAGATTTTTTTTCACACAATATTCCATGTCTACAGACATGTGTGTGTCTGCAACAAGTGTTAAGAAAGCAAAGTCTGCACTGCCTGTATCGCACAGAGATTGATTAGCATTGTCTGTTTCCCCTCTGTGTGTGTGTGCGTGTGTGTGCATACAAGTTTGTTTGGCAAAGATTGGAGGACAGCCCATCTCCCTGCCACACACACACACTCGGGGGGGGGGGGGGGGAGAAATAGAGAGAGAGAGAGAAGGACACAGAGAGAGAAGATCCTTGTTACATTCCTCCTCGGGGATTTGCTTCTCCCCAGGGGGGCTGAGGGAACGGACCTGCTGCCCACACTGCTGAATGAGAGAAAACAGGAAGAAAAGAGTGAATGAATGGACAGAATAAATGAGTGAAGGGCAAGAAGTGGGACTCGTTGGTTTCCAGCTGGCATCGAGCATGCCTCACTGGCAGGTTCTGGCCGTCAGTGCTACCTGCGTACTGAATTGCTTCCAAACGGGCATAGTGGTGACGGAGAAGCCGCTCCATGCTGCAGCTGTAGGCCAGCTCCAGCTCCAGCTCCAGCTCCAGCTCCAGCTCCAGCTCCAGCTCCAGCTCCAGCTCCAGCTCCAGCTGCAGCTCCAGCCTGCTCCGCTCACTCAGACATGGGGCCGGTGTGCTGCAAGCCGGACAGACTGAAGAAACAACGTCTCCAAGGTAACAGGAAACAGATGCTGGAGGTTTTTTTTTTTACAAGCGCTGTAGAGGCTGAAGCTGCAGCGCGTAAGTAGCTCTGAGATTGATGCAAGCACCTGATATACAACCTCTTCTTCTATGGCTTGTGTTTGTTGTTGTGCGTGGCAGTAAAAGGTAATGGCTCCTATAGTTAATGCTTCGTTTTTTTTGCAAGAAAAATCATTAGTCGAGATTATTGCACAAAAAAATCTTTATGTGCAAAGTTTTGCGGTAGCCCACCTACTTATGCAAAATGCAAAGTGAAGTATTACTCACTTTCATATCCTGATATGATGTACCCAAGCGGCTTATAATTACTTTTATTAGCAGTTACTGTAGCTGCATGATTGCTGTACTTTGTGTCACACGTTGCAGTAGATACAGTATGTTGAGCTGGGAGCTTGTTGTGTCCACAGCAGTAAAACAAGAGGTCAGATATGAAAAGCGTCTCTCTTTGGTTTTTTGTGATTTCATACCATTTCTTATTGTTTCTCTCTCTCTCATACATAATACCAATAATAAGCAGCACGGAGGTCATATATAGTTAATCCCCAAGCGATTCACAGCGCCCAATCATCAGTCACAATGGGGGGTGTGACCTGAGGGACATAAACCACACCAAAGGCTGAAGAGCAGTGGTTACTGTTTGGTTGATTTGATAAAGCAGCTAAATGCTAAACTGTGAAGGGGATAAAACACGTCTCTAGCATGTGACTTTGCAGCCAGCCTGGCTCCTCCAGAGGTAAATAAAAAAACAACAGTTCTACTAAAGCTCACTAGTTCAAAAGGTAGTATAAAAAGAAATGCTTCTCAGCTCACTGCACAGTGCGTAAGAGCAAAATGTCTGATCTCGTGAGACGATTGACAATCTAACGTATTCAAAGGTGCATTACATCACCTGACTCTCTCTCTCTCTCTCTCTCTCTCTCTCTCTCTCTCTCTCTCTCTCCATCTTGACAGTTGAACCAGCTCGCACCATGACACCAGAAAGGATTTCAGCACAATAAGAGTTACCTGTTCTATTTCCTGTTCGTCTCTCCTTGTCCTCATCTCCCATTCAACAGCGTCCGCGACGCAGGCTGACATTTACCAACGGAAGCTATGATGTCTTCAGTTCTTAAATGTCAGACACTCAAAAAGGCACACATGCTGCAGACAGTCTACCTTCTCTGTGGCACAAATGTCACCGTCTGTCTGATGATCGCACCGTGGAAATCTAATTGGATCCTGAGACTGTGAGAGGTGTGCCTGAGACTGTTTGAGGTGTGCCTGCAGTCAGTGTTATCTCAATTGGCTCCAAATGGATTCTTTGTACTCCTCATCCACACAGACTTGGATGTTCCAATACTTATTGGTGTCTGTCGGCTATGTTGGGATTGATTTCAAGTGGCTCTGCATGTGTGTGTGTGTGTGTGTGTGTCTTATCAGCGCCTGATTCATTGAAGTGGAAGTATTTGATATGCAAAGGCTCCTTAATGTCTGAGCGTCCTCTCTGTATCTTCAATCACCCTTTTGATTGGCCTCTTTTCTTCAGGGCAAATTAATTTAGAGGATATTATGCACAGTGTACACTCACACACACACACACACACACACACACACACACACACACACACATTAATCAAGGCAAAATGTAAAATAATGCCAAATCCTCAGTTGACTATTTCCATCTGAAGACGGTTCATCCTGTTGTTCATCAGGACAGTGTGAGTTTGCGAAGCTGGGTGACAATGGCACTTAGCTTTACGGCACCGCTGTTTGTATTTGGATTCCCTCCTCACAGCTTAATGACTGTGACAACAACACCATGCAACACTAATGGCTCGGACAAACGGGAAACAGATGACACATTCTCCGGGTTATTTCAAAGTGTGGCTGGAGACGAAGGCGGTGGGGTCAAGATAAGATATATACGTGCGGCCTCTGGTGTTAATGTAGTTTGTATGTAGCAGCCGGTCATGTTTCACACCGTTTTTGTTTCGTGTGTTGAGGCGCCGCCTCACTGATGTTTATGAGGTCAAAATAATTTAGCTCGTTCAACTTCTGCACTCACGAAAATCTGCTCCGGATCACCGGCTGAATGCCTGAAATGAAATGGTGCAATCATAGGAAGAGAGGGTGAGAGGAGAAACACAGAGTGCAGAGTGCATAACAGGACAGTTGTGCCATCTAGTGGTGGGAAACCGTTACAGCACATTGGGTTAAGATTTGAAGTCAACCCCATTTTTTGGTTTTGTTTTGTTTAAAAGCTGAAACCTGAGGGACTAGTTAGTACGGTATGTTAAAACATACACACCAGAGTTTTACAATGCCGTACTGAGAGTATTTTATGATTCTTTTCCTGTAAATAATACCTGATGTGCCGCAAATACACCGACATCCAATAAGGTTACTGAAAGAAAGGTAACCAGTATATGTGATTGACATTAAAGCATCTGTAATAAAGAAAAATTAGGAACTAGGGAATTTGGGAAATGGTTCAAGCGGTTGAAACATGATGTAAAAACTACACTATTCAACATACTGGGTTGTGTCCTTCCTCCAGGTGGAACAGGAGAGAAGGACCGGGCACCGATCAGCCATGAGTCCTTCCTGCTGATGGCAAATTCCCAGACGGACATGGATGACTGGGTCAAGGCCATACGGCGGGTCATCTGGGCGCCTTTCGGAGGAGGTAAAGCCGAACCCTTTGAACTGAAACGCGAGAAACACAATCAGCACGGCGAAAGATCTTCATCCTTGAGGCCGCTTGATCTCATGGGAATGGGCAACAATTAAAACTCAAGGCTGTTCTGATGCAACATGTGGGTTGCGGGAAGCCTAAATTAACAACACATACCAAATTCCAGCTACAGAAAGATCAGAATATTACTTATTCAAATGTTTTATATAGCCAATAATCATTGGAAGAAGTGCCATCCTAAGACAGGGAGTTTTCATTTCCCTTCTACCCGTGTAGGCTCCAGCGATCGCGCAACACGAGGCTGCAAAGACAGCAGGTTCTGGTGTGTCCCCCCCCCCCCCCCCATGTAACAGGGAGCCTGTGGTTAATTCTCACCCTGTCTGTGCTCTGTCTGGCTGTCTAACTGATGTACTTGACGGGAGGCCAGAAATATAAGCAGGCCTGTCTGTCTGGGTGTGAACGGGGACTTAAGGAGCAGCTGAACAGCATGGTGTTACGTTAGAGGTATATTAATAGGGGGATAAATGTGGAATAACACACCAGTCATATACAGTAGTGTTTAACATCACTGGTCTCATTTGACACTTCATTTTTAAGGTTTGAGCTCTGTTGGCAGAGAGGGAACACGGTGCCAACTACTAGAGCTTCAATCAATGAGGATTTGTATTTCATCATTAGTTTTGACCAATAAATGTATTGAATTATGCCAATTTCAAGTTTTGCTAGACCAAAGTACTGTCTGACAATTACAGAACACAGAAAAAAACTGTATATCTGTAAATATTAGGTAGTTTTACTTGAAATTAGCAGTTACAAACAATTTGGTATTTGGCCTCCGCTGCACAATAAAACTTTTTTTAACCTTTTTCTAACGCTGCAAAACTGTTTATATATATATATATATATATTAAAATATAAAATTTTAAATATATATATTTAAATATTACATATACATATATAGATATATTAAATATCTGTAATGGGTGCTAGTTCTAGTAGCTGTATTGGTATACATGAGCAGTACAAACTGGAGCTGTATAGCTGCATGTCAACTTTAAATGAAAATCTTTTTTCAGGGATGTGTGTCTGTTATCTTCTTCAATTTGGTTGTTGCAGCTTACATTTTGTAAATACTTATAGTATTATTACATGCTACTTATTTTAAATTTGCTTTAAAAAAAACACACAAAATCCAGCTGTCGTAGAGGGGGGGTGTCTAAATCCTATAGCTACACCCCTGCTCGCTGGTGTAGGCCCTCCTCACACCGGTAATATCTACAGCCTCCCTCTCATATTTAGACGGTAGGTGTGTCCGTCTCTCGGTTCTCGGTCCAGAATAGATGTGTCGCCAACTCGCAGGCCCGTCGTTAAACCGCAGCACCGCGGACACCGGCGCGCTGACCCGACCACCCGTCAGCCTGCTGCCGCTTTTCTAAACCGTTGCTCGTTACCGCCGCGCAGGAGTTTGTAAATGCGGGATTAATCCGCCGGTGGGGTGAAATGCCTGAACCGGAATGGCTGAACTTGGTCAAGTGTGGGTTTGGGATGTACGAGAAACGCGCTCTGCTGCCGTGCAGCTCCTGTTCGGTGAATCACTACGATTACAGCGAGCTGACCGACAGCTGCGACCGCTGCAGCCAATCAACAGGTAACAATTATTTCATTAGCCAATCAAACACGTTTAGCTATTAAGCGTGCCACCATTTAGCTAAGCGGTCATTTTCCAGTACTTGTAATGCTATTTTTATTATTACTTTTGTTTACGTTTGTATAGTTGAGAGATTACTAAATAGAGGTTTATTTATTTATTTTTAATTTTTTTTTTTTTTGGGGGGGCAACATACTTAACATGAGGAATAAAAGTATGCTGATTCAGTCACAGGTTTTCATGGTGCACTCTCCTCACATACTGACGGTTAGAGAGTATTTACACCAAGACATGCATCATGCAAAGGTCTCCATATCTACAGTCTAAAGCATTAAATCTAGTGTTCATGTTAGTGTAATGTAAAACGGGCAACAGCGTGCAGTACAGTAGGGCCAATTGTTCCAGCTTTCTAACACACCGTTACATTCAATATTCAAGTTAAAATTTGGTTGCACTCCTTGCTATTATTGGGTTCTTCAAGTTGCATTTAGCTTCCATGTCTCAACAATATCATTTCACGTGGACACATTGGCTCACGTGTTCCTATTACATCACATTGTATACATATAGCTACAATGGGCCTGCTTCTTTAAAATAACCAGTCGCTCCAGACTTCATACCAGCCCGATATAACCCAGTGCCATCAGTGGATGCATGAATCTGATGGAGCTGAAGTGCCAATGTGGTGTGTCCTCCATCTGTCCATAGGGATATTCGGTCAGCGTTTGGAGGACACCGTGCAGTATGAGAAGAAGTTTGGCCCCCGGCTGGCCCCCTTGCTGGTGGAGCAGTGCGTGGACTTCATCAGGGAGAGGGGTTTGGATGAGGAGGGCCTCTTTCGGATGCCGGGACAGGCCAACCTGGTGAAAGAGCTGCAGGAGGCCTTCGACTGCGGCGACAAGCCTCTGTTCGACAGGTAGACAGAGCGGAGCGTTACAAGAGCACACCGGCTTTTTTTTTGAGAAGATAATCATAGAACATGCACGTTGACAAATTTCTCTCTGTACTCGCCTGCAGTAATACAGACGTCCACACGGTGGCATCCTTGCTGAAGTTGTACCTGCGAGAGCTGCCTGAACCAGTCATTCCCTTCTCCAAATATGAAGACTTCCTGAGCTGTGCACAGCTTTTGGCCAAAGATGAGGAGGAGGTATGTGCGATAGACAATGTGTGTGTGTGTGTGTGTGTGTGTGTGTGTGTGTGTGTGTGTGTGTGTGTGTGTGTGTGTGTGTGTGTGTGTGTGTGTGTGTGTGTGTGTGTGTGTGTGTGTGTGTGTGTGTGTGTGTGTGAGTGTGTGAGTGTGTGTGTGTGTGTGTGTGTGTGTGTGTGTCTAACAGCTGTTTTATCTCTCATCAGGGGGTCCAGGAGCTGGAGAAGCAGGTCAACACTCTACCTCTCCCCAACTACAATCTCCTCACGTACATATGCAAGTAAGTATTTTATCTCGTGGTGTCATCGAGTTTCTAAGAACTTTTGACTTATATCTATCTGCTCAGATTCCTCGATGAGGTCCAGTCCCACTGCATTGAGAACAAAATGAGCGTCCAGAACCTCGCCACAGTATTTGGACCAAATATCCTCCGACCCAAGATGGAGGACCCGGTCACCATCATGGAAGGTAATGGGCGACGTTCACTGACTGAAATAATGGTTAAAGTCTCTGCAAACTAACCCTGAAAGTGTACTCCACACCACAATGCTGCTTTGACATCACACTACACCTTGTAGTATTAGCAAATATATCTTTAGCTAGCTGTATGTGCGGGATGAAAACAGAAATAATAACGCTGTACTATATCCTGTCTGACTGTGATCCATAGGCACCTCCCTGGTCCAGCACCTGATGACAATCCTTATTAGGGAACACAACCGTTTGTACTCAGGGAGGGACCAGGAGGGATCCGCCGTTCCCCAATCAGAGCTCCCTGTCCAGGGGCATCAGCTCCAGCATCGCAGCCTGGGAGCCTGGATCTCGGAGGAAGACCTCCAGAGCTGCCCGGTGTCCAACCCCGACCAAGAGCTGCACAGCAGTGCCTCATCTCTGGATGCCAAACTGTGTGCAGCCCTCACTCCCACCCAGACCCCGAACCTGAACCCTGGACCAAAGCTGGGGTCTCCATCGGGGAAAGGAGAGACTGTGGTCAGCCCGAGCAAACAAGCCAAGACCATACCCTCCTGGAAATACTCTTTCAAAAGCTCCTCGGGCAAGCCAAGCAGCAGCAGCAGCGGCGGCGGCGGCGGCAGCTCTGTGGCAGATGTTGCTAGTGTATCTTCTGGTGGGGGAGGAGGTGGAGGTAACTGGCTCATGAACGGCCTGTCCTCTTTGAGGGGACACCGCCGCACGTCGTCAGGCGAGCGGTCCGCCCGTGACCGCGACTCCACGGGCTCCTCACAGAGACTGTCCACCTACGACAACGTCACCTCCTCCTCGAGCATGGGGAGCGTCCCAAGCGTCGCCAGCACACCGTGGTCCACTTCCTCCTGCGAGATCTCCGTCCCCGACTCGGGGAGCGAGCCCTCGGCCAACCAGAACTGCGGAGCAGGGGGCGAAAGCGGGGGGAAAGGGGAGTGGATGGAGAGCCAGAGGGAGGTTGACAGGGGACGGGACGGAGGGGCCACGACAGACCCGAGCTCTGAGCAGGACAGCTGCGAGGCCATGGAGCTGTGCAGCAGCAGCGCGGCCTGCAGCGAGAATGGAAACGCGGCGGTGGCAGCGGCGGCCGGGGTGCCGTCCATTGTCACGTCGGAGGACGGAGACGGGACAGTAACACTGAGCAGCCTGGTGGAGGGACTGAAGGACGAGTTGAGGAAGCAGAAGACTACATACGAGACCAGGATCCAAAAGTAAGTCTGGGGGTTCCTTTTTTTCATTTTTTCAATCCTGTAAGCTTTCCTAAAACAATTTCAATCAATCATAATCAAAACTACCTCAATGGTTAGCTGCAAATAGAGGTGATTATTATTTAAGATGTCATTTCTATGTGACAAAAAAACAAACATACGTGGTGCCGCTTTAAATTTAACACATTTTGTCGTGTAGCCCAACAGTAAAGGTGACCGTCAATGACCTCTGCTCTCTGTCTATGCCACGCTGCGTCTCCTCAGGCTGGAGGAGTCCAGCGCTGCTCTGTGTGCGCAGATGGAGCACTTGGAACAAGAGATGGAGCAGGAAAGGAAGAAGCAACGCATGCTGGAGATCAAACTACGGAACTCGGAGCGGGCGCGGGAGGATGCGGAAAACCGCAACCGGCTCCTGGAGAAGGAGATGGAGGATTTCTTCTCCACACTGGGAGATCTGGCCCTGGGCGCGAGGACTAGTGATATTTGATGCGCCATCCGTTTGTGGCTAAAACTGTCAGGGTTTGTATTTTAGGGAGGAGGGGGGTGGTGTCTTTCAAGGGCTCACTTCCTCCTCGTTGTATCAGGGCGTTCCTCTCAAAGAAAAATTAAAAACAAGAAAACAAAAGGAACCCCGCCAAATTTGTGTACATTCAGGACAAACTCAAAGGGAACTCGTAGATGACGAAGATGAGGGCTCAAATATCAAATTGCAATGAACTGCGTGGTCCTTGTCAGAATCATCTTCATTGAGCACCCGGGTGGTTTTTTTTGAGTTTCTCACGCATGCTTGAAATGGACCGTGAAGAGAAGACGACGGCTCTTGTGGTTACGCTCCTTGGTGTGTCCAGGGTTTGTCTTGTGAAGGCTTCAGGTTCCTGTATGCGACCGGTAAATTCGGAAAATTCTCTAGACCGGAGAGCACTGACTTCTGCACAAGGACACTACATGAGTGTATGTCCCACTGTATGACTCACGAGAGAAGGTGTTAATGCAGACAGCGGACTGAAATTGACCTTTTGAGGACCAGTGCTACATTTTGGGAAATAGACATGATTTCTTGACGAGAGTTAGGTGAAAAGTTTGATACCACTCTCATGTCTGTAGGATCTGTATGAAGCTACAGCCAGCAGCCAAGTAGCCTAGCAAAATAAAAATAAAATTCTGCTGACTAATATTTGTAAAGCTAACTAATTAACATGTTGTATCTTGTCTGTTTAAGTACATAGCTTTATATTTAGCAGATTTTTTGTTTTACTTTTGGATTTATTTATTTTAATTTGGTAGTGACTGTTGAAAACCAGTGTAGTACAGATATTTGTCGGGACGCGGGACACCCTGCTTGAAACCGGGACATCTGGTCACCTATCCATATGTATCCTACAGACATCAGAGCACTATCAAACGTCTCATCCAAGCTAAGAGAGCAAATGAGTGTATTTCCCAAAATGTCATGCTATTCCTGTAACCGGAAGGTCAGTTCAGCCAAATTCAGAAAAACAACATTTTCTCACTAGCCTGTAGGGGCTGCTAGCTCATGCAAATTGCTTTGTTTGTTGGCCAGGTGTTGAAGTTGCAAAGGAGTTTTGTGAAGTACCCAGACCAACAGGTTTACTTTTTCTGGAAGGACAATGTTGCTGAAATGGAATGAACTGTAGTTTGTAACACTGCGAGCACCAGTAACGGCATTTAAATCCCCTGCATTTGTTGTTTTTAGGTTTTTCTCAGCTATCTCAAAACCCGTGTATATAAAACCCCTTTCTTTGTAATCTGAGTGAACTGACCGGTACACTGTACAGTGGTAGCTTAGGCAGAAGTTCCTCCACTTGCATATATCCCTCCTGTATGCGTGCTGCAGAAGTTTTCTTTTTTCCTGGATGTTTTACTGTAGAATCAAATGTGTATATCGTAACACAAAAGCAGGTTTAGAAAAGCTAGAGTTTCCAAACCATTCCTTTGATAGGCGGAACCTCTGCGACAGCTGCCTCTGTACCTCCTGTCTCCTCAGGCCCTTCCAGTGCCTCTACACCTCGTCACCATCTGCATGGTCTCCACGTCCATTCGATGGCAAAGCCTCGGTCTTCGGTTCGGTCCGATCCACACAGATGTCAATGTACCTTTTTATTAATGTACAGATACTACAACAGGGACAACGATTATTCAAGCATTTGTGCATGTTGCCTGGGACACAGGACACGTGGCTCAGTAGGTGAAGGCCATTTACAGTACACAGTAAATACCAAAGCTGGACCGCCTCAGCTGTTCGCTCACTAACGATCGGAATGGCCCGGCCCCGACGCCATGTTGATTTTGGCACATGAAGCTGAGCACTGCCCTCAAAGAAACAATGGAGTTTCCTGGTTGTGCCTTCAGGGAAGTGTTTTCAAAAAAAAGGAAAAATGTATGTGTTGCTTGCTTGTCCAGAGATGTAGTGAATATAATCACCCATAGTGCACACAGTAGCTGCATTGTCCCCCCCCCCCCCCACAAACACACACTTTATTTTTGGTTTATATGGCAACAGACTGTCCCTAGAAGGTGCCAATTCTCGTGAAAGTGAATTGTGAATTGAATGGAAGTTCTGAATTAAGAATGTTCTTGTTGTGAATGTAATGTTGTTGATGAAACCAGCTACGGAAAGAAAAAATGAAAAAAAACGTAAACGACTACCAGAGCGGGGAAAGACATTTTAATCACCGATGGCTTTCAGCTCTTCAACCCACATCCCTGACTCCAACGGTCTTACTTCCTCGTCTTAATATTACACGACTTAATTACATGTTTGCAAAATGAAGAGTTGCAGATATCTCTTTTGTGAGGATTGCATGTGGTTACATTTGTTGAAAATGTGTGTTCACCAATCAGAAGAATGTCCACAAGTGGTTCAAGTGATGCGCATTTCTTAAAGGGCCGGACAAACGGTATAATTACAAGTGAAAGTGTGCTTTTGGTTAGACAATGTGACTGTATTTTTTCTTTTTTTTTTATATTTTATAAAGAGACAAAGGCAATGTTAACACATTACCATATTTGATTGCACAGGTTTACAATGTAGTTATCCTCCAGTTCACAATATGATGGTCGAAATCTTTGATTCCAACGGGACATTTTTTAAGGCTCAATGTTCCCTACTGCTCTACTGATTATCTATGGTGCTTATTTATTATGGATTCCCATTATTGTAATGAATGGACATAAATAAAGGTGACAAAGAGACAAAAAGAGGTAGTTGTTTTAATAGATATCGGTAATCTATGACATGAGCGATTATCTAATTGCTTAAAGATGCAGATGACAGAATCTCACACTTCTGAGAAATTCTGTTGATTCTACATTTGGAGACTGAATTTGAAATGAACTGACCTTTTCTTTTACAAGGGGTCCATCATATGCAGCACTACCTTGCCCAAATACTGGGCACTACAGTACAGCCCATGATATCTCAAAATACACTGTGCAATGGTCAATTGTTTCATGTGTAAATACGTATTTACCAGGCATTTGCATCCACCAACCTCCCTTATTCGGTCTGTGGTTTGTTCAAACTGAAGACAAAAATCATTTAAACTGGGTCACAAATATACAATTTTCTTAATCTACAATAGCTGCCTTGTGGTTGTATCGCGCCGCCAATCAGTCAATTTGCTAAATGTCATCACTTCCATTATTTTTAGCCTATTAGACATTTGTGTGAAATTGTCATAATTAGCATATGGATTCTTGACAATGGGACGGACATGAATTCACAGTGACCAACAAAATGTAATCAGTTTGTCCTCGAGTTGATTTGGACGTAAACATAATGCCCGTCGAAAAAGCTGGGCACTGTGGTTGGTTTTTTTTTTTTTTAGCAAAGGTTACACCAACAGGAGTATATTTACATTTTACAGTATATACACATTTTATTCCAATTTCCTACAAGATTTAAATCCCATTAAATAACCCAATAATCCAATTTCATGGAGCTTTTTAATAATCTCCTGTTGTTACCGGTGCCATCAAAATGCCACTCAGCCGTACTGGGTTATGCTGTATGCATGTCTGCCTATTGTCCCTACAGGAAAGAGCGAAAAGAAACCACATACCACCAGAGATCAAAGTGTATTTTTTATTTTATTTGCAGTACATGATTTTTTTTTTTGTTTCTTTTAAGAGGTGGCATCATCAGATCCCAGTGCATGTATTCTAGAGGTGCACTTCTTCGTTGGTTGCGGTATTTTGGGACGCGCAGATCCAGGAATTCTTAAAACTACTTGCATGGCTGGATTCACTAGCAAACATAACAGACCAGCACCATACATATGATTTATTGTAGGTATTCACTCGTCTTTTTTTGTGTTTATTAACATTATTGTCCTCGCCACGTCCCAAAACGAACACCTGCCGGCCGCGTCGTGACTCAAAAGAACGTTCTGGTCTCAAGAGTCAAAGCTCCGGCCGACGGATCCGTTTGGTGGGCGAGACTGATTACGCAACATCATGACTATAACCAAGTCACAGAACTAAAATTGATCTTATTCATAAAAATAAAAAAAAGGAAAACATGGATTGACAGTACCAAACATTTTCTTTACCTTCAGGAGACAGCTAACAAAGGCTAGGCCCATCACACACTACGAGCACAGTTTGCTGAAGGTATTGCACATTTAGTTTCAAAAGAAAAGAAAACACCCCCCCCCCCCCAAAAAATACATATAACAATTCTCTTACTTCTAGGTGAAGTATACATAATGTACAAAACTAGAAGTCTGTTGAAACCGACAAATAGTACACTTTCAAATAAATAAATAATGGAATCTGTTATTCACACGTCTTCGAGAGCCAATTCTGCAGGCGACTAAGTAAATGCAAGAACGGGCAGAAATTCAGCGTGAGGTAGTTCATCAAAGCCGACTCGGATCAGAATTATAAGGTTTGGAGAGATGCGCTAATTATAATTTTAAAAAAGCAACAACAACCTAAGAAGAAGAAAGCGGAACTAAAGAGTCCCAATTGAAGCCCCCGATGTTAGGTTGAGGAAATTAAGAGCACTTTAGCCAACAAAAGATTCATTTTCAAATTGATTATTTTTAGCAAATATGACAAATGGGCTCAATAATACCACTGATGTTCACCCTGCTGTTGTTGCCTTCTCACAGATGTGACGCTGGTTTTTAAGTTTTGTTTGTCAAAATACTACTGCGCACTTACTGCAACAGCTGACTGCAGACTGAATGTAGTTGTGTACTAATCAGGCTCTGCGGTTGCTGCACTTTATCAGCCAAACATTTCCTTTTAGAACTCTGGTGACTGAAAAACGGCGCACGAGTCGGTGGCACTCGGTCAAACAAAGTGGAGGTTTACACATCACCAAATGAAAATGGGTTGCACCACTTAAACTAATTCTTACAAAGAACCAATTAGCCCGCTAATATATGAAATGTTAACCGTTAACTGTCAAAGCTATCTTTAACGTGTGCCTGCTAATTGATTACATTTTTGAAAGCGCTAATGCGTGCTAATACATTACCCGTTCAAATGTAAGAGTGGGAAAAGGTTATGTGATCGATAAAATGCTGTTTGATAATAATGTAAACTGTTTTTATAATGTGAAATAAATTCTACAAAATTAACAAAAAAATACATCGATTACAAAACGTGCGAATAATGTTCGACTGAATGACCAAATAAATGTGTGTAGACTTCTTATTCTAAAATATAAGGATATTACTAATTCTGAGACACACAAACTTCCATATATATATATATATATATATATATATATATATATATATATATATAATCATCAGAGTCACACTTACATTTACAAAAGGCAGATACATTTAACATATCTACTGATATATGTAGAAGTTGTGTTACAGCGCAGGACGCTATGGTAACTGTTTACACTAAGAACTGATCCGATGGCTTCTACCAACCAGTCATCTCACTGCTAAGGGTTCACTGTTTAAGATGCTCCTTAAGTTTGAATGGTGCAACCCCATCAACAAAATGATTAGTTAGGAAGGACGGACGGACACACACACAGTCATGGATTTACCAATAGCCCATGCAAGTCCAGAACTTGAAAAAGAGAAGGAGCCGCGACAGTAATTGACGTCTGTGTTCAGCCTCGTATCGCAAATTAGCTTTGAGCAGAACACACTTATGGAAGAGCAGGGCGGGCTCTAGACAAGGCCTGCTCGTGATCCATGACAGCACGACACGTCCCAGCTCTGCTCCTCGCAGACAGCAGGAGTAGCTATGCAAACACAATGGCTGCATGGAAGTTGAGCAAAAAGTGGAAAATAGCACGAGCTCCTTTGTTTTATTAATCTATGACCATGATATTCACCATCTTAAAAGGTCAACAAACCAGAACACAACCTAGAGAGCGTTCAGCTAATATGGCTTATTCAAACTTGAGTAACTACGGTTAGAGCATTTCTTATTCAGTTAGTACCGCGAACTCATTAGTGAGAAACCCCACAGTGCGTTTGGGTCAGCCTCTCACATACGTGTTGGGAACCGAAGCATCGATCGGAGACTCCAAAACCAGTTCATTCTCCTCTCTTACGATCATCACATTAAATTAGTACGACGAAAAGCCACTAAATAAAAGAAAAACCTAGATTCCGGTTGCTTCTCTGCACTTTGATGAAGGACCTTGATAAAACTGCCTTTTCCTCTGAAATGACTCAAACGCACACGTCATCGCCTTCTTACCCTGCAAGACACCAGAGTCTCCTGCTCGAGGGCCAAAAATCCAAACAAGTAGAAAAATATACAATACATTTGTGAGAACTACAACCCCCATCATACATTATTGATTTGATATGGAAACGACTATTGTTAACCAGATGCCATTAAAAACCTACAGAAAATGAAAAACACTTCCTCCCACGAACTCAGGAATGAATGACACGACAACAGGCACTTTTCCTTTCGACGCCAAAACAACAAAAAAAAAAACACTCAAAACGGGCATAATTATTGCATAACGTGAGAATAATCCGTTTCCTTTCACTGGTGGTTTGTGCTGCTAAGTTTTAGGTTCTTTTTTTTTTCTTCTCCACAATTGCAGGCAAGTCTGGTTCACTTGTAGTGTTTGGCCAACTTAAAAATAAAATCACTCAAATTTCCAAATCTGTAAAAGCACATTGCTAATAACAGGATGTGGCAGCAGGAGGCGGCCATGTTTTCACACTGCTCCATAAGGCTGCACAATCACTAATCCCAGCGTCGACACGTTCACTTGCCTTCTCAACATCACAACTCCCTACTTGACCGAAGCTCATTCTACTTACGCCGTCACCAACTGCTCAACCTCACACTACGTCTCGATAAACCTCCCAAAAAAAACACATTCTGGACCGTTAGCGGTACCTCGCTGTCAAAGCAATGCCAGTGGAGAATGTGAAAGCGCCTGCAGTAGACAAGAAGAGGGCCTTTAAAGCCCTTCAATTACAGAAGACGCTCATCAGAACAAAAGCTCCCAGTTATTATTGCGGGACCTAACCGTGCTATTCTCAATCCCTTAGTTCAAATGCAGAGAGTAAAATCAATCCTATGGCCAGTGAACATGTTTAAATCCTATCATGTCTGAACAGGAAGTCAATTATAAAGCTTTCATTAAATGTTACAATGTAGGAAGTAGTCATGACTCAAGAAATACATTTGTTTTTACAAGCAAATCGAAATGATCTCAGTTGATATTGATGGATATGTCATATGCACTTAAAACAATATCCCCATTATGTGAGATAGAACAGATAAGGGGAGTACTAAGACCATACATTTATCAATTTAATTATGTTTCAATGGCTCACTGCAAACTTGTATTGAAGGTAAATCTACATCTACCATGAAATCTGTACAAACTCAATCTACACGGATATGGCGAGTTGTGGAAGCAGTAGCTTACACGTGAAACGAATGGCGCTCAACAGAAGAAGAAAAAAAATAGATCACATTAAAAACATTTTACAGATATTTCTTTCAATTCTCACCGTCGGTTAATAAAAACCGGAACGTAGTGAAATCATAAAAATTCTCTTATCATCATCTTAGGTTTGTGAAAAATTAAGAAATGCCACAATAAATTACAGCAAGGACTCAAAGAAAAATAAATCCTAATTTAAAAAAAGACTGACTGTAAAAAAAAATTTCTGTCCTTTCAGAAATCAAAATATTTCTCCAACAGCTAGCTGACTAACTGCTACACTACTGAAGACAAGCACAGAGAGGGG
>NW_022280034.1:14714117-14732377 GCF_004355925.1 Anarrhichthys ocellatus
GGGGGGCCAGGAGCCAGTGTTGGGCAAGTGGGTTGGTCTTAGATGTGACCAGGGGGGCGAGGCCCAGACCAGGACCAAGAGGAGGTGTAGATGATAGTCATCTGGAGCAGCAGCGGCGGTTGCCGCCTCCCAGGCTGCTGTCGGTGTCGGTCAGGGTCGGGTCGGTGGACATGGAGGAGACGTCGTTGACGGAGGAGGACGTGGAGGTGCGGTGCTGCTGCTCACTGTTGCACCTGTGCTGTGAGACACAGGAGAAGGCCCGGGGTCAGCCGGTTGAAAGAGAACACGCAGCACAGGCTGCTGATAAGCCACCTGCTCATCAGGATTTGATCTAAACACACACACACACACACACACACACACACACACGAGAAACTCCACTAACCTATGGATGCTGGCGGTCCCCTGATGACGCCATTCTTCGTCCTTTCTTCCCAGTCCAGCACTTCTTTGTATATAAACTCTGCAACAAACAGGACACATTGAGTGATCACAGTAAGGAGGGGAGAGGGAGGCAGTGTGCGGTTCACTCATTTCACCATGCAGGCCTTTTCTGGATTTTTAAGTACAATTCTGTGCTACTCGTCACCATTTTGTTCTGTATTTTGATCCTGTTTGATCTGGTGTTACTTCCCTACAGTTTGTGTCTCACCTGGTGAAACACAAAGATGGGGACTTTTACATGATAATCTATTTCTAAAGAAAGAAAGAGGAAATGAAACATCCCCCGGCTGAGATGAGGAAACACCAACATGTCGCGCTACAGGTGTGAAGCTTCTGCCGTCATTATCACTCCGTCTGCACTGAGGAGGAGGAAGAGGAAGAGGAGGTTTAAATGCTCTGCCCCACTTTCCTGTGGTGTTTCCCAGGAGCCAATCATTGGTCTGCTGTCATTTCCATTCACATATGGCATTTGAGTTACATCATTTGTAATCAAAATAACTCTCACATCACAGCTCTTTATAACAAGTTAAGTATCTTACAGAGCTTGGAGAAAAAAAAAAAACGACATTTAAAATCCTATCATGTGGCCCAAAAACTTCATCAGTCATCTTAAATCAAGCCCTGGCCCCCTATCCACGTATGCTACCTGGAATTTGGGCATAATCTGCAAATTTCGACGTTGTCTTTGGTGGCGTCATCACAGCTAAAAACCACAGATTGAGACTTTATAGCGTACATTTGGATTTTACACAATAACATAGATTTGGATGCAGATAATCTAATTCCCAGCAGGGGGGGGGGGGGGGGGAAGACAAACAGCAGAACACCTATGCAACATGTGCATGAGACATTTTGCAGTTTATTAGGATCGCGTATCAGAAAAAAAAAAACTGGCCTTACGCAACACGCCGTGAGAGGCTAAAGCACTCGTGTGGGCTTTTCAAAGAGCAGAGGAGAGAAGCAGAGGATGGTTCCTACCTTTCCACTCGTCCACTGTGTGCTCTCTCTCATCCAGCTGCTTGTCTGTGATGGCGGGCGGCGGCTGGAAACAAAGACAGACACGTGTTTGCTGTATTTCAGTCTTCTTAACATACGAGCGACAGCTCCACACACACACACACACACACACACACACACACACACACACACACACACACACACACACAATACTCCGGTAAATGACGGTCAGACTCAAATGGATTTTGGTTTGCCTGACCCTTCCACTAATTGCTGATACTGCCATCCACAGGACTGGAAGCCTTTGAGCTTCTAGGTATGTGTAACTACCAGGCCTGAGGTTTTCAGTGAGCTTGACCACAACCCTACAGCAGGTGAATGCCTCGCAAAACAGGAGAGGGGGAACTCAGCTGCAGTAGCTCTGAAACTAAGAACCTGCAGACTCAGCTAACTGGAGGCACAAGATAGAAAACTGTAGCGCTAAATCTCCCCTCACATTAAACACACTTAATGCTGACGTGTTCCTGCTTTGGCGTGCTCGGCCCTTTTCCAGGGGAAATACGACAAACTACGTTGTTGGAATGAAACCAGCTCAAAGCCAGCCGTGGGGGGGGGGGGGGGGATTTGATTCCCTTACTCAGTGTCAGAGCAAAGAGCTGTGCGAAAATCTGAACTTTTCCGAGGCTGAGCTGTCTGTCCTGACGAGCGCTTTTCGTGCCAGAGAGGCAGCAATTTGCCTCATCTCCCAAAAATCTATTTGCTGAGTCATTGTGTCGTTTTCAGCAAAGAGGAAATGGAGTTTAACAGCTTGTAGTCCTTAGACGGGAGTGGATTCATGGATTTAGAAGCTATGCCACGTTTCTACATATTTACTTGTGGTTAGAAACAATTCACTTGATAAATAAGAATGTTTTGTTTAATAAAACTTTTGTGTCGTTTATTTAGGGAGTACTTACCGCCTCCACTTCAGTCGGGTCGTACCACACGTTGATATACGGGTGCTGCAGCGCCACGTCCACCGAGATCCGCTTGGACGCGTCTATTACCAGCATCTTGGATAGGAGGTCCCGGGCTTGACTCGCTGAAAAGAAATCGGGGCAGAAAAAAGGAGAAAATTGTTAAAACTTTAAAAGACTTGATTTCCATTCTGAACAGTCTTCTGTTTCAGAGCGTCCTGCTAATGTGATGCATGGTCTGCTCTAACAGGACGGTGGAGCTGGACACAATGTAAGGAGGGCCATTCAAAAGAGTTGTGATTATTGTAACTTGATTGTGTTGTTTGAGCTTCATGTATAGAATAATGTATGTGCACTATAAGGAGGGTTTAACATCCACCTATTGAGGTAGGTGTTCACCTTCAGAGTTCACAGAGCAGAATTCTGTAACAGTATGCAACTGTGTGTGTTTTGGAATAAATATATTGTGTCAAATGAAAACAAATATTTGTATAATCAGAGATTTAAACATTTCCTTTTAACAAGAAACAGCAAATAGAACATGTGATGGACACACCGTCACATTTAGACCGTCACATATTCCTGCCTCTGTAAACGAATGAGGACAGAAAAAGACTTTGCAACAGCTCCACTGCGCTTGTTCCCGTCATCTCCCCTCAATTCATACATGGAGACACACTGGAGGTGAATCCCTCTCTGCAGTGAACAGAGAGTTACCGTCGGCTCCTGTAATCGGGGCTGAATGTAAGGGAGCCTCTGAAAACACAGAGCGCAACGCAAACGGAGAATGCGTGGAGGAAACGTTCATATTTTGGGTTTGCAGCATTTTTGATGGGATAAAAAATTTAAAAAACAGTCACCAGGGAATCTTTATATTAATCCTTCAATTACAAAAAAAATTTAAAAAAGCCATTTAAGAAGTCACCCGTGATGAATTATACATCAGTAAAACGAGGCCCCAGCTTTAGAAAGCCTTTTGTTCAAATTTGAAGGAGTGAAACGGAAGCATATGGAGGCATGAAGCACTCCGGAAACATTGATTGCCTCATTCATCACGCCTTCTGGGATGTGATAAAAACGCACTTTACATTTCACAAATGGTTTCCCTTCAGGCTGGACAACTGCTGCACCTGAGGTAGAGGAAACTCTTAGCAGGCACTGGGTTAACAACCTCGCACCAGTTTATCTGTCTCGTGCTTCCAGTAAGCCTTCACAAGACGGTTCCACGGTCATACAGGGAGAGACAACAGACTATTACCTTTCAGTTTGTTGTGTTCGGAGTCTGCGGGGAACAGGACGTCGGGGAAGAGCTTCTCGAAGGTGTAGCCGGCATACCGGGGCCGGTTCTCCACGTAGGTCCTGACCGACTGGTTGAGCTTCATCAGGAACTCCTGAGACGGCGTCCCCAGCTGCTCGATCACCTTGTTCCACTGGTCGATATCTTAAAGGTTTCAGTGTTAAGGAGAGCACCGGGCTGGCGGTTTGGCAATGCCAGAGTTGGGGTGGGTCCTTTTCCGAGTAGCATTATGAACTGATGAATAATTAAAGAGCCATATGGAGCCGCTAGGTCTCATACTGCGTCGTTCTATCTTAGATAAGCTCCTAAAATACTTGTGCAACTGCAACGGTTTGTACTCAGAAGGCTGGTGGAATCCAATTCAAACCTGAGGAGGACGGACTGGGGCACGCACACCGTGCACGTGAGGTGAGACAGGTGATGCTCACCTCAGACCATCCCTGCTAATAAGGATGCAACTCTTTTTTTTCTTGAGAACAGAAACACACATTTACATACAGATGTAACATCAGACACATCGACACATACGGACATGCCTTGTTCACAACTTTGCTCATCCTTCCAAGGTGAACCACTACCTCCATGAAGAGACGCAGGTATATTGGTCAAACCAAATCAGTTCGACTGTTGTCGAACTGATCGAATCCTGTGTATTGAATTCTGGCTAAACATATGGAAGAGGCTCTCAAATGATCAACAAACTCTATAATGCTACAGATCCAAAGATGTATGGAGGCAGAAGTTACTGTTGGACCTCTCAATAAAGGAAACTGCAGCTGATTTGATACCTTACTTAAGTCTTCAGTTCACTCATAGAATATAATAACGAAGTCTTATTCAAATCACACTGGCTGCTTGTGCAAACAAAAAACGTTTTCATATATTTTGTAGTTGTCCCACTGAGGCTCCATTTTGGACTAAAAACCACAGCACCCTGGAAACCAAGGTTAGAAAGGCTTGGTACGTCAGCTGCTTTTGTCATGTTAGTTAAATAGTATAGAGCTATAATAGATGCTGCTCTGTTTGGGTTCCATCTCTGTCAATGTCACCTATGTCTCTACAGAGCAAGCAAAGTGCAAAACCCCAATATGAAGCTTTGTTTGTCCAGCTAATGCTAGCCGTAGCTAACTAAAGTCAACCGGTATATTAGAATACTAAGAGACTATTAGCTCCCTAATGCAACGTAACCTGTGACAGCACAAACCGGCACAGACGCCTGGCAGCTTGTGTGAGAAGATATGAACAAGATGTCAGACAGAAAGGATGAGAGACGAGGCGGCATTTTGGGGGGTTTTTGGATGGAGGTTCAACTTAAGGATACGATCGGTGCCTGGAAACAACACACTACCCCGGACCATTTCAGCCATGATGCAGCCAACAGACCAGACATCAACTGAAAAAATGAAATGACAACCACCTATTTAGCATGCAGGACTGGAGAACAAAACAGGGAAAAAAAACAACATAAAAAAAAAAGACCAAAATGGGAACATTAAAACATGTGGTGTGGTGCCAGGTGATGTGTGTGATACATGACAAAAAAAAAAATGAGTTGCATGCAGTTGAGTGCACTCTTAAACCTGGCTCAGCGTCCCACAATGCTGAGGGAAAGCATAACCTGTACATACTGCAAGTCTTTTAAAGAACTAATCAAAGAACAGCAGATTCATGAGCCCTTTAAGTGAGACACTGGCTGTCAAGGTCTACTGAAAGTGTTTCAACACCCTCAGCATCCTCAGTGCAATCCATGCTGCACGTCTTACAGAACACCACTTTATTCAGCATTATGTTGTGGTCATCTCGTTGTGTGCACGGCTGCTACGGCCTCAATAAGAGACAGACTGAGGATAGACGAGGGAGAGCAAACCATTCCATTCTATTTCAGCTCTTTCATGCGACCGGCACGGTGCTTGAAGCTTAAAAAGGTGAGCGAGGAGGGAGTCGAATGTGAGAAGTAGAATCTCTGCAGCAGTTCACGGGGATGTGATCTCCGTGTGATCCGTTCGGGGAGGGAAGAAATGCTTCTGAGAGACAAAGAGACGTCTGCGTGCTACGTTCTGTTCCTGGAGGAAAAGCCAGACACCGCTGCAAGCAGCTCAAGGATACAATCCCTTCCTGGAAAAAGGATTTTGTGGCGAACCATTTCTGCCATAATGCAGCCCACAGCCCAAATATCCACTATGTGTGCGCAGCGTAAAAAGGAGGGAGAAGAGATTAAGCAAAAGAATGAAACAAGTCAGCAGGAAATTAGGGTCAATGTTTGAGGACAAAGGATGAGAGAGAAGTAACATTTAGCAAGATTCTCCAGAGTTTTGTTACAACAGGAGCATCATCGTTATGTATCCACCTCATGACGTCTGGACAAAAGGGAACATTTTATTCTCAGAGTTGTTTGAAAATGCAAAAATCGAGATTAGCTGAACTGACTATTATGTATCTGACTTTATACCGAAAGGTCTAATTACTACACGTCTCTATCACGGGAATGTTTCAACATTTGGGGAAAAACACTTGCTTTCTTGCCGACAATAAGATGGGAAGGTCGACACCACTCTCGCGTCCGTACGCTAAATATGAAGCTAGAACCAGGAGGCAGTTAGCTTAGCTTAGCATAAAGTCTGACAACAGGGTTAAACAGCTAGCATAGCTCTGTCCAAGGGTAGAATAGTCTGACCACTAGCTCACTAATGCACATTATATTTCCCAGTCCTCCGCAAAGACAGAGTCCAGCACATAACCCCTGAAAGACCACAATCCTGCTTTTTGTACAGATTAAAGAAACAAGATGGTGTTATTAATTCGTGAGCTTTAGATTTCCTTTGGACTGAGCTGGGCTTGCTCTTTCCCTTTAGCTAACGGTCTCCTGGCTCTAACAAACAGATATACGAGAGTGGTACCAATCTTTCAAGCAAGCACATGGCCAATAAGCATATTTATCAAAATGTTAAACTACTCCTTTAACAGTCTTGCAGGAACTGCGATACGTCCCAAGCAGGAGCACCGAGAGAAATTGCTGACGCATGTACAAGACCCTGTTTTTAGCCAGGCTGTACGGAGCTCAGGACAGACAACCTCTTAATAAAACATCAAAAGCATGCTAAAGCACTGCTGGGAACTGGAGTCCCCAGACAGGAAGTTCCCCACAAAGCACCGATGCCCAACATGCCAACTCCTCCCCCACCACTGAGTGTGACCTTTACAGGAACAGGGAGAGTGTGTGTTTGGGAGGTGCTGAAAAACATCCAGGGGTGGGGTGGGGGGGGCATGCAGCAGCTTAGGAGCTCCTCACTGGCCGGTTGGTGTCAAAGAAGCCTCTTTCCTCCACTCACCATTGGCCTGGTAGCCCATGCCCAGGATGACCTCGGGGGCGCGGTAGTAGCGGGTGACCACGTAGGGCGTCATGAGGAGGCCGGTGGCGGCCGTCCGGGCCAGGCCAAAGTCCAGGATCTTCAGTGTGCAGTCAGACTTCACCACGATGTTGCTGGGCTTCAGGTCCTGTACGGACAACGCAACACGGAGAGGGTTAGGAGCCGGATTTAGACCGAGGTGGCACAGTTGTAGGATATGGTGGCATTCTGCTAAAAAGCTGTTCTTTATCATATTATTTATATTTGATCCTTATCGAACTGTTCCCTGAGTCCAGTGCTCTCCTATCAGTTGCTGCATCATGTTCTGCACTGCTTCGTCAGCCTAAACTCCACCAAGAAGTAAGACGAACTCTAGAGCCTCTTTCAAACATAGTTCCCAGATGAGTTACTGGAATAACCTTTCAGGCGCCCCCTAGTGATCGTCACTGCTCACACATGCGCCACATTCAGGAACATTTCCGTCTTGCGCATTTTTCCACACATACCATGCCAATGGCGGTATAGAAGGGGCAAGAGATAGTCTGGCAAATGGCGATAATGCAACACTTATGGATGCCAACCGACATAAAACTCAGCAGGAGAAGGAGCAGAGAGGACATCTCTCGTCATTTTCAGGAACATCATAACGTCATAAACAAAACTCAGTGCCCTCCAGCCACGACAGTTTCCGGTTGACTAGTTGGCGTTCAGCACGATTTATGATAGCAACAGATCGGATACTTAATCTGTGGTTTCTCTATCGTAATCACTTCTTGGTTTGGAGAAAGTATGCACAGACTGCTGCGACACCTGCCACTGAAGTGCACAAAAATACCCAGGGGGCAGCTCACCAGCAAACAACACAACACTAACTCCAGGAAATCTTAACGGCATCACAAGCAATGACAAATGTCTCACTTCTTCACAATGAGACCTCATGCTGTAGTGCTGGAGCTCGGTGGATTGAGCTTGACTGCCTCGTAGGAAAAAAAAATCAAAAAAGGACTCGAGAGCTCTCGTTGCAGAGACAAAGCCCACGAGAACAAGAGATCTGAATCTCTGGCGATCCGTGACTCACATCGCTTCCGCTCACCTTATGAGAGCTCTGCGTGCTGATGCCAGCGCGGCTGCTTAGCTCCGCCTTTGGCTCAATTAGTTCTGGCTGGCAGAGCAAGAGGAGCTCTGCTACTCTACTGCTGCGTCTTCCACCGAAGATGATTGACAGAGTGCCACAAGAGTGTGTGCGTAAACATGTGCGTGACTGCGCATACAAGAGGGATCCTTTGTGCGCTGCTGCTAGTGCTTCAGGGTGTGCGAGCGTGTGTCATCCTGTTTTCTGTTGTTTCAAAGTGAACAAGCACCTGAGTATATTCTGCATGTGTGTGTGTGTGCGTGTGTGCGTGTGTCATACTGCAACCTGTACATTATCTCCGCTGCCTAACAACTTGTGATCCGGTACCAATAAATGGAAGTTAAATGAGATGTTATGACTTTATGCGACACTGTAACACAACTGAAACACATCCTAAATGTACGGTGTTGTCATCCCGACAACAATATGACTCCCTGGAGCTGTGTCAGAGTGATGAGCGCAACGATGTGACCGTCTAATCGTCACCGCGGAGGTGGTTAGACAACGAGCAGAGGTTGTTGCCCGTGCGTGTCTCATCAGCGCGCCTCACCCTGTGTATGATGCCGGCAGCGTGCAGGTGTTTGATTCCACACAGCATCTGGTAGAGCAGGTAGGACAGCCTCTCGTGGTCCAGCTCCATCTGAATCACCTGGCAGAGGTTGGCATCCATCAGCTCCATCACTAGATACCTGCAGGGGAAATGGAGAGGGTGAAGCAATCCCGTAGAGACAGACACACAGACACACACACACACACAGGCAGGGATGTATGCACGAGTTTTCATGTGCTGACTTCACCTGGAGTTTTACAATATACTTTGATTATGGCACATGGATGTAGCATATTTTTAGGACTTATGCGACACTGTGATTCTACTAAAACACATTAGAAATGTAATAGGGTCAGAGCGGTTGGACGGTTTACGGTTAAAAACTAGATGATTGAGAATGATTTTCAGTTTTTTGGACATTTGGCATTGCTTTCCTTTTTTTTCCTCAGAAAGAATTCGGGACATTTTACTAAAATGTTACCATACATAGATTTTTTTATTTCATTCGTTTCAAGATAGCCGGGGAAAAAACACATGCAAAGTCTAAAAGCTACATTGTGAACTCTTCTTTCCTTCCCCAGGCAGCACTAACTGTGACATTTAGGAAGTGACAGTAATGGCTCTACTTCTAAAAACTGTGATGATGCTATGCTATCTGGCAGCTGTTACATCATCGGCCCCTACAATCCTCCTACTTGAAGCAAGGACCTTCTGACAGATTGTTGTACACAAAGAAACATCTTGGTGACGGAGCGTGCGGCTGCACCAAATGAAGGACTTCTGCATACTCCATGTCTGAATACAATGAGTCAGGAACTGAAAATGGGTATAATACACTGTCAAAGTGTGCAAGGAGGAGAGTAAGTGCCTGTGCACACATACTGGGGAATCCATATTTTGTATATTATCCTTTTGTATCAGGCACTCTGTAATGCAAGTATGCATTCAGGTACACAAACACACGGCCAAATGGAGTGTCATCCTCCAACTGTGTGTTTGCCACGCAGCCCTCCGGCTAGGATTTGCCCAGTTTCCTTTTTAGCTCCAATCAGGCAGACGCAGCGCACGCACGCACGCACGCACGCACGGCATTAATCATGTTTGTTCCCTTCATACAGCGCATAACCATCACTTCGCTCCCCAGATCTCAGCTTAGTATTCCCCTCTCTGAGATTTCACAGCCAGTTTCCTCTCACATGCCCCAATGTTCATCTCATTGAAGGCGCTATGTAGAACGTATACAAGTTGGAGTTGACAAAGGAATGAAACAGATTGCAGAAGCTGCACTCCTGGACCAGTATTTGTTAGATCGTGTGTCATAACAGATTTGAGTTATAATAGACCCGTGATATCAATTATTTCTTTGTGACTTAAGTCAATGTTTACAGTTATTTTAAGATAAAACACCTGTTAATCCACAGTGTGTCGGACGTGTCCTGATATTAAACATGTCCATTTACAGTAATTATAATTGTGCTTATAGTGAGGCAGTATAACACACAAACCAGAGATCCAGCTAAGCTGCACAAGCCCCTAAAAGTCAAAGAAAGGTAATCTAAGCCCCCAGCACGCCACCTCCTGTGCTGATGTTACAAACACTCAGTGAGCAGATGTTACTTGGGCTGTGTAGTACTCACACGTCTTGGAATTCTTCCAGTGTCTTCTGTGGTGTGAATACATTTAATAGGCCGATTATCTGTCAAAATGAAGAAGAAGAAAAAAAAGCAGTTATTGATCTGCAAGTCCGGAGAGGAGACGAAGGTCCTCTGCACCTCTGAACCAGGAAGGAGGAACAACTGAGGTAGTGACAGCAGCCGCCTGAGCATCGATGATGAACCATAACAGGACATTCCCCAAATTAAAATAGTACATAACAAAGCAGCAGCAGCGAGGAGCGGTGTTGTGATCCGTCAACCAAACGAGGGGAGTGAGGTGGTTGGAAATACGGCACAATTTAAATGGATGCATGAGGACAAGAATGATGTTCAAACTGATTTGAGCCTCAGGGCTTCTGTTCATCACATTTCATCTCGACTAATCTAAACTGTGAGACAACCCTGTGCATTTAAACCCAGATGTGAGCCCGTCTCCATTGGAACCAGACGACAACACTAAACGGTTCAGGTGTCACAGCTCATCCCTGATGTTGAAATAGATATACAGGAACATTAAAACATGCAAAACAGAACATGTGGAGAGAACTCGAGCTCTTACGTTCTTGTGGTTGACACATTTCATCAGCACCAGCTCCCTGTAGGCCCGCTTGGCGTGGGTCTGGTTCTGAAACGGCCGGCTCAGCTTCTTGATGGCGACGTTCCTCTCAAAGTTGTGGTCGTACGCCGAACTGAGGTGAAGAAATGAAAGCAAGAACTCGCTGAAAAATGTTGATTTCTTTGTAGCACTTCCCAGAGGACCTCAGAGACACTCTTTACACACAGACACTTCATTTGTTCGGTAGCTGGTTCAACATGACAGCACATTAACAAAAGTCCAATATTTACTCTCCCTTTAGTTCAGTTTCCTCTGATGGAAACATCTCTGGAGCTGCTAAACGCTCCGCTGTGTTCACCACAAAGTCGCTAACTGGGTCTGTTTGTTACTGTGTACAGTTTACAGTGGAGTTGGTCATAAAGGCAGATGACAATAACCTGTGGGTTCATCACGACAAGTAACCTCTTTCACACACATCTAACACGTTTGCTAACATGTACAGGACTGTTGTTAATTCACAAGATGGGCTCAAAAATGATGTTCCAAAGTATTGTAAACAAACAGCCAAACAGTATATGTAAACAACACCATCACTAACTGCGACGTGGACCTGAGAGATCCTCAAGTTCAGATACAAACGCCCACCTTTCCTTTAGTCCGCTCACGTCTACAGAAACTCACACTGCACAGTCAGCAGATACTACATTCTGCATCCATGTCTGTGCTGAATGCAACTCATGCTAATATTATGAAAATCTGATCTCATCAACTTTCAAAGCCGCAAAGACCGAGCGCTGCATCGATAACTTCCATCAAATGTTCGCTCACCTGAAGGTTTTTCCCCTTTCTGACAGATAAATGGATTTTTAGACACCTCGTCCACATGGCTGACAAGACACGCCATACATACGGTGGTAGAAATATTCACTCCTCGATTCATTTCTAATCATGTTTTCAGCTTTCATAAAAATGCTCCTGTAGTTCAAAGAGAGGTCAGAAAGTAAGATGTGAAAAGACCAAGACATTGATTTTAGATTAAACTCTGTTTCGAAAATTAGTGGGTCAGGTTTGGCATCCACCATTTTTTTATATTTATGCCAAGTTCCTAAAATTAAATATGAATAAACAAAAAACAAACAAAAGAGACAAAAACAATAATCTTAACTCAAGGTCCACTTACTTTTTTTCAGGGCTTAAAGCCACGTCTCTCAGAGTTGACCTATTTTAGCAAGTCAGTTAGTTCCCATGTGACCCGAGTAAGGGACCATCTTCACGACCACTCAGCAAACACACAGTCACTGATCACATGCAGTTGAAAATATAAAATGCTGTTTAAGTGGACCTTTTTGTACTTTGACTTACCAGACAATTCCCTGTGCTCCGGATCCGATGGGCCTGAGGTTCTGGTAGCGCTTTATAACCATGAAAGTCGAGTCGCCCACATCGATGCTGTAGTACTCCTTCTCGCGCTTGTTCCGGTTCATGGTGAAACCTTGGACGAACGCAATGACTGGGCGTCCAAGTGGGGCTGTCCTCTCAAGACCTGCAGTGCGTAGAGGGAAGGAGGAGGTTGTCACTTCACACTTTTCCTTCCAGCGGCCAAAAAACATCCACACTGAACGAGAAAAATGTAGAGATTTTTATATAAATATATTGTATGCTTCCTGATCGGCAAAAGAAGCTGAGCTGCCTGCCTGGTACCAGCATCAACAGCCAATGAAACGCAGAGGAACTGCATGATGTACTGTAGATCCGTCCATCCATCAGCGCCACAGCACTGGCTCGGAAAGCTCATCACCTCACCAATAACTCACTTAATTCTGCTCAACACTAGTAGGGTTGGAATTATGCGTGGACGTCGTGTACTGAATGCCTCATTTGCATGTATTTCCTGAAGAACTGTCAAGTCTCCATCGGTTACAATGAGTACTGTATTATAACCCCCAGAGGTCTGGGCAACGGAGAGACACACAGAGGAAGCAGGAAGCTGGGTTTCATGCTGCGTCTGAAGACGACGAATCATTAGTGGGATTTGGAACACTGCGCTGAGGTCTGATGATAGATGTGTGTTTCATGGACCGTGACCCGACCGACGACTACTGCTGCTGCTGCTGCTAACCCAACCCCCCCCCTTCCTGTCAGTATCCATTAGCCTACGAGGCTTTCCCTTCTCCTCGCTGCTAAAACCCATCTTCCATTTCTTCAGTTTTCTCCTCTATACGCCAGACAAACTATCTTGTATCCACCTGTGCCACCTCCTCTCTTGTACTTGTGTTTCATCCTTTTTCTGCTTCCTCTAATCTTTGTCTCCTCTCCGCTCTCCTGCCTTCAATCATCTTCCGTCTCCCGACAGTCTGCAGCTGAGCCACGCCGTACAGACGTACGGGGGATGGATGAAAGGTGCACAGAGGAGGCTGAACTCACTCACGTTATCTAACAAGCAAGAGACGCACTGCCAGATTTGGGAAGGAAAGAAATAAGACATATACTTGAGTAAAAGCATACTCTTGCAGTTGCAGAAACACTTCCAGAGAATCAAAAGCTTACTAAACAAATTCACTGAAACAAACACACCCTAACCCAACACGTCATCTTCAGAGATGTTTCACTGAATCCTAAATTACCATTAACCAAACGATTATTTCTGCTGCACCCAACCAGAACCCTACTAAGCCCCGACGCCAACCGAGGAGGCATCTAATGGGAGGGAAACACTATTTGAACGGGGAAAAGCTAAATAATCTAGACTCGTGAAAACATATTCTGCACCGCTCGTCAAGGCATCTTTGCAGAGACCGATGAGCTGTAAAAAGGATGAAATGAAGTATCTCCACTACCTGCTACTGTTCAATTATCACCTGATAGAGACTCTGTGTCATTTAACAACCGCCTCACATGTCGCCTGCAATGACTCCGGATGCCAACAGAGCACTTTGCTAAGTGCCATGGAGCCCACACTGTCAGTAACTGCACTCCCTGATGAATATGATCAAATTTTTGGGAAAAACTAAAAAAGACAGAAAGGTCTACAATGTGTGTTTGAAGGATATATCCAGGATGTCAAAAATTATTCAGCAGGGGAAACAGGTTTGAAAACAAAAAGACCTAGAGATCACTGTGTGAAAGTGAACAATCACCTGGGGGAGCGAGACAGAAGACAACGAAATTAAGGAACAACACTCTTCCAGGAAGGCCGGGTCGGTCTTTATTCACCGTTAATCATTACAAAGCAAAAGCAGCGTACATCCAGTGTACCTTCAGTATCTGTCTGCTAATGGTAGCTCCACAGGAGTATCCCTATTATGCAACGTTTAACCACGACTAGCTCCAAAATCCACAAAACCAGCCTGAAAATGAAGGAAATCTGCACTGATTGCATGAGAGTCTATGGCGCACGGCCGGATAGTTTTCAAACCGGGTCAGAGCCGGCCGATGCTACGCTATGATTGGCTAGTCTACGTTTAAGTGGCGTGACTTAGCAAAGGGTCAATTACAAACACACATAAAAAGTCTCACTGTGTTCAGCGTTTGTAGCTCCAAAGTAATAAAAGCTAGTAACTGTATGTTTGGTGATACCACCACTAGGATACACCAAAGTAAGGGATGAATGAAGACTGGCTCTTTATCGGCAAAGTACGACCAAACAACACTAAATCTGTCTGAGTGTTTACTTCCCTGCCGTAGCGAATCAGGAAGAATTCTTGATAGATAATGTTCTCACGTCCCTTTATTTTCATGTCGAATATCATCAAATCTCTCGACTGATCCACCCAGCAGCAGAAAAACGTCAACTTCATTTGCCAGCGGCCAAGGGACCAGAAATAAAATGTGAGGCACTTCTATGATTCTTTCTGGAAAATGTCATTCGGTAAATCAAATGTGAGCCACATTTGACAGAGAGAGAGAGCTCTCGTCGAGCTCTACCAGGCGTATGTAAGCACTGCAGAATGTCACAGCTGATGTTATGCTTCAGTGGTGTGACATGATTTTCCTCCACTTGGAGACAGAACAGCACATATCAGGGTGACTGAGACTGGAGGATCTGTGGCTGCATGTGGAAATGGTGCTGACTGTGTGTGTGTGTGTGTGTCGGCCTGTCAACCCAAATAGACAGTTAGGAGGCATGTTACACAACCAGGGCTGCACGCAAACACAGAACCAGTGAGTGAAGTCTGTTCACTAAGTGATCGAGTGGGTTTTTCATGTTTAGACAGAACAAAACAAAAGACCGGCCCACAGCTACACTTCATCTGTACGACCACACGACCCCTTCAGGGGTCGAAGGTCAATTAGATGTACTGATAATCAAGTCGCAGCTTTATCAAAGACTTCCCAAAGACCACGGCTGACATAGCTGTCTGTGAGGAAATAATGTCTCCGACAAGCAGACAGAAAAGAAGTGTGTCCAAAAGTGTCAGATGTGGCTTCGTAGAGGTGAATACACGCTTGTCTTGGCAACCCTGTCCAGATAGACACCGATATCTCCCTCACATCCGTCCATCACACCGTCTCTACTGCAAGTCAATCTGTCCCTCATCAGCTATCACAGGTCTCCTGTGTACTAACGAGGTTCGAGTTATCCGTGCGACCAGGATCCAGTCCGCCAGCAATTTGGGAGGGTTACAGTCTATTTTATCTTTGAATTGCTCGCATTCAGCCAAAGTAATGGCTGCTGATAAGAACCCAGAAGGGCACATTCTGTGCCGCATATTGGCACCAGATTAAGACACAGAATAACACTTCTATTGTGATAGTCCGGAGGGACGATTTGGAGGTGTTTAAGCTCATGCTTCCAACAATCTGAGACGGATTTGAGCAAATGTGCTAATCATGAAACAATACACAACAATTGGGCCTTTGCTAAGCCCCGCCCAAAGGCTGGGCCATTGGGTCTTGAAGTCGGTGTGTTATTTTTGGAGGTGTTTTAGTTAGATTGCTGAAATAAGGTATTTTGTTAACACAAGCTCAGGAGATTTCCAAGTTTTGCTCTACGATATAAAGTACGTCAATAGTTAGCAGTTGCTAACAAGTGGCTAAAGGAGACTACAAAACGCCATCTCGCCAACTAGTCCGCCTTCACAGCCTCGTTGTGTATACTCGTGCTCATGAGACCGCGTCGTTCGTTCATTTAGCTTTTTATTACTAAAAGTGGGGTTCAGTCGAGAAGATTTTCTTACTGAATAAAACTTAGTATCATAAACTTGTGTTTGCCACAGAGCTTATTTTCTGCAATATTCCAAAATCCATTGGGACTATCCCATTGGCTCTTTGTCCAGGGAACCAGCATGATGCTAACTTTGGCCTACAATACACAACGCGTGGTATCTTTTTGAAGCTGTACCGACATGATTGTAGATTTGTTTATTTTGTGTTTGCAGCTCACACAGTTCTTCATTGTTCTTCATTTTTCAGGTTCAGAATCAACCACTAAAGAAGGGAATCTAACGGACACAACAGCAGTAGTGACAGCAGTAGTGACTGAAAGTGGTGTATACCAATATGGACAGCTACGAAGAGGAAAAAGATTTTTTTTTTTCTGCCACATTGCTGCACAATGAATATCAATAATGTCTTCATACATGATGCACATGATGCACATGATGCACATGATCAACTCTGCTTGTAAATCTTTACAGCAAGCCTCATTTGAACAGCTATGTCAGGTGCGAGCACAAAACACATATTTGCACAAGGATAAGGACTAATGAAGTATCACATGTTGCAGAGGAGGATCTGAACATGATCCGAAGGAGTGGAAAGACACGGGAGGGCGGCCGGTTCTTCCTCAAAGGAAACCGTCTTTGCACTCACCCGTGACCGTTTGAACTGTGGCATGCTGTCGTTTCTGTTTCGTCAGGGTTCTGGCCACCGGGGTTATCAAAATATCGACTACACTTGGCATGTTATGGAAGACAACTGTGGGATACAAAGAGTCACGCAGTGCATTCAACAAAGAAATCCATGGACTGATACTGCTAGTACTGTGGTTCAACTACTGAGAAACTTAAAAATGATCTAATATTCACAACTCAATAAGCCCAAAAATCTCTCAGTACCGACCTATCAGACCTCCAGATATGAATGCGGGCTCGTCATGCTTCAGCCAGGACTCATGATCACATCTCTGAAGGCTACCTTTATACTTTGGGTGCAGGAATCACATTTCTGGGTGCTTTCGGCAGGACAACTGCTGTTCTCCTGGCAGGTTATTTAAAGAAATAAAATTAAAAAAACCTTGCTAGCAATGTGCAGTGCAGTCTGGGAGCTGCAGAAACCAAAAGTGACTAGAGGAACATGTTCGACAGATAGCACAACCAAGATGCACACACGCGCGCGCACACACACACAAGCTGCAACCTGTGACGATCTCAGTCAAACCTGATTTTGATCAGACCGTTCTAATAACAGATCACGTTTTTGAATATCACTGATAATCTGTTGGATTAGAAAACCTCCCATTAGATCAACCTGCTTGATGTATTCGCATTTTACCTTTTTTGCAGGCAAGTGAAGCCATTAGCATCGCATAATAAACCACACACACAGACGGACTGCAGCCTCGCATGTAGCCAAATATTGATATCCCATCTGCCCCGAGTGGCCATCGCATTAACAGAGATGCTGCTACAGTACAATAACCGGTGTAGACCCACCTATGCTCACTTCACAGCGCAGGCATTGAGTTAGCCCACATTCCAAGCGAATAGAAACATGTGCGAGATCGTATCTTTACCAGTAAATATCAGCACACACCGATGCTAGCCGAAACGGGGTGTATTCAAAGGCGTCGATGCGTGATTTGTGTTTACCGGGAGGGTGTTCTCTTCTTCGGGTGACCACAGACTGGAGGTCACGGCGTTGTGGTTTGAGGCTTTTCGCCAATTTCGCGACTGGCAACGCCACCCCGGTTCACAGTTTACAGTGTAAACTGTGCTAATGCGTGCTGACGTGTGTGTAGCACTGGCACGGATAGGTTAACCGCGTTACAGTAGTGCGCTCCCCCAGTGTAGCCACTCAGTCTGGCTGCCTTCTACCAGTTAGGCCGGACCTGTCCTGCCTGCTGTGGTAGTCACCCTACTGTAGTAACACCTAGGCACAGTAACGCGCGTGAGACAAATGTGCCCGTTCCCATCCCCCAACTGTTGACAATTACACGTCTGACATGTTTTAAAGGAAGAAAATAAAAATACATATGTCGAGCTCACCCCTCTCCGGTTAATTCCAACAGTGTCGACCCGCAGTCGATGTTTGCTGCCTGCTGGAGACACAACCCGGACGTTTTTTTTGGGGGGGGGGGGGGGGGGGGGGGGAAAAAACACGCTTTTCTTTTTTTTTTTCTTCCCCCCCTTCAGCCTTCCTTCCCACC
>NW_022280034.1:14732477-14782826 GCF_004355925.1 Anarrhichthys ocellatus
GGGGGGGGGGGGGGGGGGGGGCGGGGGGGGGGTGGGAGGGGGGGGGGGGGGGGCGGGCGGAGAAAAACAGCTCTTTAATCTCTTATTTCCTCCGGATACTCTCCCGTTTCCCCTCACACTAGCAGGCCAGGGTCATCGCAAAATACCCGTGTAGCTTCAACGTAACCTAATCTTTGATCTTCCGCGACACGAGCGGTTTCTGCCATTTCATAGCAGCGTCGTCGAAACCTTGCGACGTTCCCTCGGCTGCACAATGAGGACCAGGGGGACGTTCAACACCGCCTGTGCGTTCCCGGCAGCCGCCGCTGGAAAGCGGAAGCGACGGTTTCGCAACGTTTTGTAATGACACGGCAAACGGCGAAGATTTTTGCTATTTTACACATATTGGTGGGTTTAAAAAAAAGGATTAAAAATGCATCCATAAATACATAAATGCAAACGTTTAATAAACGAGTTTGTACCAGGGATTACATTTAAGATACCGTGTATATTTTTTCTATTTGCTGTTAACAGTTAATGTTACAAAATAAAGTCGACTGAACTCCAATTTGTATATGCATTCATTTGAATAAGTTATAGGTTGGCTAATGCAGCCTGCAACTTGGAGTGCCCAATTGTATTTGCTAGATTCAGTTGCCAGTATATAAGGTATCCTACAATTGTAAATTAAGTAATTCTACCTTCATGAGGTTTTAACATTTACAACTTTATGTACTTGAAGTGCTGTACTTGGCCTAAATACAACTTAGATATTTATTTATACTACATACTATACTATCTACGCCATAGACTGTATTTATGCTTATCTGGCTGCTGTAGTAACTAGTTAGTTTTCAGAACATTTGAAACGATTATCATTTGCAATGCATTATCGGCATTATCTAAGAAGGAAATACTTGTAATGGAGTATGGTGTCTGCCTGAAACGTCATAGGCCTACCTCAATCATTTAAAATCAGATTTTAATTTAATCAAAGATGTCCTTTTAATGATTTTCCATACCAGTTTTTGAGAATTGACCACTGTGGAGAATTTCAGTATTAGAAACGCATTATTAGTAGGATTAAATAACACCCCAAGTGGTGAGTAGAAGTGTCACAATAATAAATATGTTAGTCACAATATGTTTCCATATGGAATGTATTATATGTTTACAATATTCTTACTTATAGAGGATATTATATGTTACAGTATATTAACTCATTGAATGTATTAAATCATAGTCACTAAAGGTATTAAAAACACTGTATGAATAGTTTTGAGGGTCAGAAAGAGATCATTTTGAGTGAGGCATTTTTAGAGGTGCAGCAGACAGCAGAGGGATGGACAACTGACCAGCAGGTCAGAGAGGAGGAGTTCAGGATGTTTGCCACAAAGGATCGATCCAGGGAGGGGACAGGATTCAAATGGAGCCAATCACTAATCGACCATTCAGACGTTTTAGGACAGTTCGGACACTTTCCGACGGTCAGGGAATATAAAAGACAACGTTCTAGAGAGCATTCCTCAGACCACTTCCGCTCTCGTTTTTCAGAACCTGAATTCAGACCTGTGAGTGAGATGCGTGCATGTGGTCTCTGTTCTCGAGAACATTACTATTGATAGTTAATTCAGTTTGTAAGTGAACTTTGTGTAGTACATTAAATATTGTTTTTAATTTTGAACCGGATCCAGCTCATTTTTCTGATGCGCGTGCGCAGGAAGAAGGTCGCAGCAGAAAAGTACCTGCGGCCTGCAGGCTCTCTCATCCTTTGTTTTAAACCTCAACAACTGCGATGGGCATACTAGAGTTAGTGTGTTTAACTATTATTATAGGTGTCACATTTATACATCTAGCTGCACATGCAAGCATCACTTTGACCTTCTGCCACAGGTCACATGTGTTTATTATTCCTCGGGCTGTAAAGGACATAGAGTAAGTTAAATTACTCTCTTGATGATGTGGCTGACGATGAAGTGGTGGGTCAGCGTGTACTATGCGGCCTACAGATATGTGGACAAGAAAATACCATCAAACTGCAAATAGTTTGCACACTAAACAGCAGGAGAGCATGAACAGCACCTCTCAGAGGCCCTCGGTACTGCAATGTTTGTATGTCATAAGACTTTATACTCCTGACCTAGTGAAACTCACCTATGAATTCAAATGTGTTACTTGTTACATCAAACCTATATATCCTTCAGAATAGTGCTTTTACCATTGATACTTTGTCACATTTGATATTTAATACCTCACTTATGTAGATCAAATGTTTGAATAGAGTATTTCTACATTAGATTTTTTTCTCTTTTACTAAGTAACATTTCAATCACAGAAGAAAGGTTACATAAGCCGTGAAATCTGGTTATTCTCCAAGGGCTGCTGTATTAGTTAATCAATTTAATCTATGTAAGGTGCTAATAGAAAGTGGGACAATTACTGTGTCACTAGTGGTTGAAACATCAGATTAACACAATGGATTGGTCCATTGCTGCCCCATCTGCCGTTCCCTCGCCCTGCAAATCCAATTATGTTCTTACGTCCCCCGGTCTAAAAATAGTTGAAAATGAAGCGGAACGCAGAAACAACACGTCATTAGTTGTCAGCAAATGACGTTACGGAGCTGATGTGTCCTTTGCATGGAGACAATTGATCTGTCGTGAGGAAATGACCGTGTGTGACGAGCTGCCATGACAGACAGCAGCACCGGGTCGAAGGAGCGGTGGGTGGAATGGCAGCAGGGGATGCATGAGAGGAAGAAGGATTAGGTCCAAGAGTGGCTGATGTCTGAAGGAATTTAAGAAGAGTCTTTCCAGATACCGGATGAAATAAGGTACACTGCGTGATGTGTCAAAACCAAGTTGTAATGTTTTTTAGTCAGAGCGTTTAGTCATCTAACCACCTGTAGGCCTAAGAATGTGTGATTGCACACACAGTGGTGGCATGGGGCATGAGGTGCAGCATTCTTTATATATCCTGCTGCTGTGACAACACAATTCCCATATGGGATTGAGAAGTCCTCTGCCAGATTTATCGAGGATAAATCAAGGCAACAAACAGCAGAAAGCAACACTGAAACCTGGTCAATAACACGCGCACAAAAGTGGCATAATCAGTTGATTGTGTGTGATTAGATTCAAATTCTGGTCATTTTTCACACAAGACATGTCACAGTAGCAAAAGCACTGAGGTAAATCACAAAAGGAATGGTGTCTGAATTCCATTTAGCTGCTTCGGTTTTCAGGGTATAGTGCATCGCTGGCCCACTGTCACACCGTCACAACGTGCGTATTCCTACAGAGAACAGAAACAGTGTTAATGTTAATAGCAACACGTGCTTTTCCAGCTATGATGAGTCAAAATGTCTGCTGTGAAGAAAGGCCATCACCGATTGCTGCCGACAAGGTTGTCTGGGTGAATCAAAAGTACACCGGATTATCAGAGCACAGTTAAAGTAGTACATTTAATGAAGTAATTCATTAAATCATTAAAATAAATGAAAGCAGTAAAGTCATCAGTAAATAAAAGAATAAAAAAACAAAAAAATACAAGAAAACGATAAAGATTCCTCCATTATCTGGTATCCTCTAATATAAGGAGGAATAAGATGATTATAATGAGATCCTTTCAGGAGGCGACATCCAGATGTTAATCTGATTGTAAAACAATTAATGACAACTCGCAGGTTACCGTGGTTGCCGAGAACCATGCTAATACTTCTGAGTGATTTGTTAATCTGTTCGGACTTCCTCCTGTGTTGTGCCATAAGTGATCCCACAGGCTCAACAGAACAGACTGAACCTGTACAAGTTGAATCAAAAAAAAAAAACACTGATTTGACAAAGAAAACAAAAATCACACAAAGTAATGTGATTTGTCTCAAGCTTTGAAACTACAGCTTCCTGTAATCTTCTAGTCATTAATCTGGTAAAACAAAAAGGGATCTGTTGCTGTCCATTCTGCGTGTTCGGTCTTGTTTTTGTCAGTAGATAAAACCTAGATGTGGTCAGTAGAGATTGTTATATTCTGAGCATGAAAGCAAAAAAAAAAAACTGTTGGGATTGTTTTCCAATTAGATCTAAATCCTCTCAACCTTAAGCTTGTCCGTCTCAAAGTCTGACCTCCGACATCTTAATGTTAATTGTGTCAGTCGTACTTAGTGACCGGATTCTAGCTCGTGAGGACGTTCAGCCTGTTTGGTAAGAAATGACACAACTCCTCCTGTAATGTACCGTGTTGTGGTATACAGCAGTGTTAATCCAGGTAACAGGTATTACTTATTAAAAAAACGATTGCATTTTAATGTAGATAAATAATTCAACTCATGTGCGGTGCAGAAACACATACCTATCTCCCACACGTAATACAGCAGTACAGTCTTTCGACCTGCAGCCTTGTGTGTGTCTCTGTTGTGTGTGTGTCCCAGCAGAATGGGTACATTTGTGACCCTGGCAGAAGTGTTGGAGGGCCGGGGTTCCAATCTGGATGAGGATGAGGTCTGGTGTCTGCTGCTCGCCACCACTGAGGCCTTACTGGCCATTTCCAAAAAAGGTAACCGCTCATGCAGTTCCCATTTCCTCCAAAATCCACCTGTCTCAGTGCACAGGGGCTCTCTTCTCAGGCAGCATTCAAGAGCACCCAAACAGTCTGAGGTTGAAACACTGCGAAACAGCACAGCAGAAAGACAAAGAAACTCTATGAGTTAGTAAATGTTACCGGTTTGTGCCGTGCTTTCTGTTCAGGTTCGGGCAACATGTGCAGTGTGCTGAGCCCAGGCTCGGTGCTGCTGTCAGCCAATGGGAGTCTGGCCTTCAAGAGCTGTGCCCGATACGAAGACGTGGCCTCCTTCACAGCTCCTGAGGTCCAGCAGGGTCAGGCTGCCTCCACCAGGACTACAGCCGAAAAGGTTTGTATGTTAAATCTGAGGGGTCATTACATTTATTTATGGGATAGGGAAGGATTCAAAACTTGCAATCTTTCTCTTTAAATGTCACTGCTGAGACACGTGGAGAAGATGCTTTGTTTTAGGACACAAGTTAAAATATTTGAGCACCAGACCATCGTGAAATAAGAAGAAATCCATATAACTTGTTATTTTTATTTAGCCTACAGTATCCTTGAATTGGAGTAATATCCCATGTATATCCATTTTTAATTGTCCAAAAATTGTGTGTGAAGGTAACTTCACTAACAATCAGTTAATTGTTAGTGAAGGTAACTTCACTAACAATCAGTTAATTGCACGAGCTCCGCACATAAAGTAACACACTTTTAGTACCGTTTGAGCAGAAATTGACGTCTGAATCCTTTCCTTGTTCCCGCTCTCCTCAGATGGTTGTGTACTCACTGGGGATGACTCTTTATTGGTGTGTCGATTATCATCTACCTCAAAACCAGGTACACTTTTCCTCCCTCTTTTATCTCTCGCTCCAACTCATTTCTCACATCGTTCTTAGCGCTCGTGGTATATCAGCCATTTTGCTGTCACTTGTTTCCTCCCAGCTGGTCCAGCTGAGCACAGAGCTGGAGGCTTTGCTGCTCAGCATGTGCGAGGACATGGTGGTCAGGCGGACCGACCTGCTGACGGTGCTGGAGACCTGCGAGCTCCACCACAGGGCCTTAATGCTGCCTCCTGCCGATCGGCTCGTCAGGCAGCTGGTAGAGGATGTCTACAGAAACTCGGTGAGTGGGCGGATGAGGGAATTGTGTTGGTTTGGTTTCAGCTCCTCAGGGGAGGAGGAGGTCATGTTTGTTTTTGAGAGGTTTTATTTTTGTTGAGCCTACTGATTGCACCAACCCTGTGCTTGTTTCCTTGACCTGGACAGTGATGTCTTTGCAGATTGATCACGTGTCCATGGCTGAAAATGGATCCCGACTAACAGACCGCAGTCAAATGATCAGGGACAGATTACACAGTAAGAAACCGAGCCCGTCTGTCAGATTTAAAGTCCAACGGAAGTGAAATTGCTTTTCTGTCGTCTGCAGCATTCACATATCTGCTCTGTAAACCACTTTGTCCTTTGTTCTTCTTTGAGAAAGAAATCAGAAACCAAAGAGGAGAATACTACCCACGTTAACTTTCCTGTTAAAGTCTCCTTCTTATATAACTTAGAGAACATGAACACACGACTTTTGTCCTGCACCTTAGCTTGTTGAACGACAAAAAGGGGATGACTGAATGTGATTTCACTTTAAAGCAATAGTTCAGCATTTTAGGAAATATGCTTATATTCACTATTATTGCAAAGTTAGATGAGAAGATTGATACCAATCTCAGACAGGAAGGTTGTAACAATCTTCTTATCTAACTCTAAAATGCTCCATCTTAATTGTGAAAGCCATGATATTGGTATGTGGACAACATGCTAAGTATTGCATACCAATTTGTTTTTCAGGAAACTCTTTTAGTAACTCAACATGGATGCTGAACAGGAAGATTTCTAGAACATTCTCCGGAGCATCTTATCCATGCGAGCCATCAGGGTATGAAGCATTACACACATTATAACAGAGGTTTCATTTTAGCATAGAGGACATTGTCAGTGTCCCATTTAGAGGTTTAAGGCACAGTAAGAAAACACAGTATAAACATATGGTGTTTACCTCAAAACCAACCAAATTCAAGTTTGACATGTTGCTGCAATGATAAAAAGCAATATGAAAAAGTAAAAAGACAGTGCTGGGAAGATAAAACCCCCGGAGGAGAAGGAAAAGAAATGTGTGTGATGTTCAAGCCATCGTGTTCATCGTGTTCTAAGTGACAGATCTCGACTCCGATTAGACTGAGAATGGAAAACTAATTTTTGCCAGGATCCCCTCGGGAAGCCAACACAGGGAGAGTTACGGCAGCTGGCAGCAGCCCCTGTACATGGACGGTGGTCGCAGATCCATCTCAAGATCCCTCGCACGATTCGGATCCACGATGAGTCTCAACAACAAGAAAGTGAAGGTGAGCCGGGTTATCATATCATGTTACATAATATGATAGTAGTAATAACATAATATATCGTCACATGTTTCATCAAAACCTTGTTTTTTATATGATTCGTCCTCTGTTGCAGGACATGGGTCCTGAGTTTATTAGAATGTTAGATGAGCCGCTGGTTGTCTTGGAGCTGCCTGGATCCATTTTGGTGAGTTCTGGAAAACAGAGTCGCTGTTGAGAGTTTGGAGAGTTTGACAGTGGTGTGAAGGGGGCATCTGCATGGATCATTTCTCACCCTGAATCAGATTTTTTTAAAGTCTAATTCTGAAATAAATAATTTTCTCCCTTTTGTAGTCAAAGAAAGGGAAATCTCCAACCACTCAGAGAGAGCTGAGTGTGTTGATGCCAAACGGCCAGAGCATCCTGGTGAAGTGTGAGGTGAAATCCAGAGGAGGGGACGTCTTTGACATGATTGTGGCTCACTCCAACATGATGGAACATTTCTACTTTGGCCTTGCTTATATTGACGGTAAAGAGGTTTCAAGCGGATGAGTGAGGGAGTCTTTCTGAAGGGCTCTGTTTTTGTCTGATTGTAGCATGTTTGAAGCAGTTTATCTGAACACTTGAGCATTTTGAGGTTGTTTAGGTGGTGTCATTTGTTGATACGTTACATGCCCGTTGTCTGTGGTGTAGGTAGATCAGAAGTTATACATTATTTCTGACAATTCATGATTTTCTTTGTGTTCTTTTCCCTTTTCTCTGGTCAGATAATGAGTTTTTCTTTGTGGACAATGACACCAAGATTTCCAAAGTGGCTCCAGATAGCTGGAAGAAAGTGCCTACAACCACCTTTGTCCTTTTTTTCAGGGTCAAATTTTTTGTCAATGACATTTCTCTTTTGTAAGTATCGCTCTTTCTTGTGTTGCTACAAAGAAAAAGCTACAAACATGTGTCTCGTAAAGTCGAATCCTTTAAATGTGTGCGGCCTTCTCTATCAGGCACAAGCAGACCCGCCACCAGTATTACCTCCAGCTCCGGAGAGACCTTTTGGAGGACCGGCTGTCCTGCCATGAGGAGACAGCTCTGTACCTGGGAGCCCTGGCCCTGCAGATGGAGTGCGGAGACTGCATGCCGGAGGTTGTGCACCACGAATTTGAACAAAACATGTCAAATGAATCCAATAAAAATTAATATTTTAAAAGGTGCCACCAACTGAACAGCATTTTTAAACATTGACATATAATGTGAGTGTCTCTGCAATGGTGTGGTATAATTACTGGAAAGCAATGATCAAGTTTCTCTCAATGAAAGGTTTTGATCCATTGTGTGTAGGTGTACGGTAGAAACTACTATCGCCCCGACCAGTACGTCTCCAAGAGCGTGATGGAGAAACGCGCCTTGCCTCACATTCAGGGGGAGCTGCTACGACTTCACACCAACTACGCTCAGATGCTCCCCGACGAATCCGAGATCGAGTACCTCAAGGTGGGCAAATAGTCAAATTTCATTGTGGAAATTCACATCTAGTGGTACAACTATGAGTACCATTAATAACATATGAAGCACAGTTACCACTCTCTGTTTGTCCCTGAAGGTGTGTCATCAGTTGCCTGAATACGGCGTTTTGTTCCACCGCGTGATTCGCGAAAAAAAGCCTTTAGAAGGAGAGGTCATGCTGGGGGTTTGTGCCAAAGGAGTCATCGTCTTCGAGGTTAAAGATGGCTGCCGATCTACCGGTCAGACTTTCTACTGGAGGGAGGCAGCAACCATCTCCTCTAGTGTGAGTGGAGCGATGGGGATTTGATTGTTGCCAAAAAAAAATGTGGTTGGTAGTGACATTCGTTATTTTTCTGTGCGTGGTTTCCCTAAAAACCTTTCCTCCGTGTTCCTGCAGAGGCGTAAATTTGTGGTAGAGAGCCGTGTCAGCAAAAAGAAGCACATCTTTATCACAGAGAGATCGAAGATAGCCAAATATCTGTGTGACCTCTGTTCAGCCCAACACAAGTTCAACAATGAGATGAGCTCCCGCCAGCTCAGCCACAGCCTGGTCTCAGGTCAGTTTGCTGCACCGTGACAATTGCCGAAGCCAGCTTTTTGAGTTGTCGAACTCGCCGAGTGTTGTCGCCATTTTTCTGCGGATCTCAGAAGACATCGCTGGAAAGACTAACTAGCCCTTCCATGTTTGTTTTCTTTACCTCCAGAGGAGAACATCGTGCAGTACACTGCAGTGTGTCGCTCTCAGAGCAGCCGGCTCAAGTCCTTCTCCTGTTCGGAGACGCCACAGGATGACAGCGGACTGACCACGCCTCAGGACGGGTCCCTGAGCAAGCTGTGTGATGACGTCACAGCCGGGATCGAGGCGCGCATTAAACAGCAGCTCCTCAGTGAGCCGAGGTACTTAGTTATCTTGCAGCTCATGCTAATTTCAGTTCTTCTTCTGCTTATTCCAAACATACTTTGGCAGCACAACAAAAAAAAAGCACTTCCTGTTCTCGGAGGACAGAATTTCATAATGACTCCATCACTATTAACACATTGGTTTTCTGTGTTTCTTCTGCAGCACCTGCTCCAGCAGTCAGCGCAGCAGCACTGGTATGCGTTCCCCAGCCTGTTCTCAGAGGAGCGGATCCGAAGCCCCATCCAACTCCCCGGCAGCAAGAGGTACGGCCGAGCACACTGCTGGTTGTCTCTACCTGACGGCCTGCAAACACGATCAACAACGTCAATTCAACTTGTTCTTTACGTGCTACTCTGCTTTGTGTCTTACAGAAACCCCAACGAAACTTGGGTCATCGTCGGAGAGAGAAGTCATATGTGTTAACTTAAAGAAAGACCCAAAGCTTGGCCTGGGTAAGCTGATCACACAACAGAGAAGATTGATATGACCCCTCATAAATCAGTTTGTTAGGATGTTGATGCATGGACTAGTCCACCACTGGCGATTTGTTAATTGTTAACAGGGGGGGCGGACCCGGTTTGTTTCATTCACCGACTAGCGTCTCTCCATCCCATGAACAATGCAACAAGTCGTCCACTGCTTCAGCACCACGGACAGCGCCATGGATTTATCGAGACACTGCACAGTCAGAGCCCATAGATTCTAACTTGCACAAACCTCAGTCAGACAAAGGCTCAATGAGTCAGCCAGACTATACTTAAACGTTCAACTAAACTACCCCTTTGCCCCTGCACTCTCTCTGCTACTAGAGGATGGAGAGGGGGACGGCAGGTTTACAAGGCATTCATTTTGGTAATTTTGCTAACAAAGGGGACGACATCCCTTACATCCCTTACAATTATTTTCACAGTTAGATCATATAAACACTCTGACAGTAATTATGTGAAGTGATGAATGAGTCCAAATCTTACAGAAAAGCCGGTGGAGGGTTCTCTCTTTCCTCTCAACATATCTGTGGTTTGTGTTCATGCAGGTGTAGTGATAGTGGGAGAGGACACCGTGGGCCACTATGACTTGGGCATCTTTGTTGCTTCCATTGTGCCTGGTGGACCCGCCGATAAGGATGGACGCATCCGACCAGGTAAAGGATCACGTGGACATTTTTACCTCTTAACAACACTGTCTTCAATGTGTTAGTGAGGTTCCATGGTGGATACCTCATTTTGGTGCAGACCCCTCACATATGTTCAACTATCTGGATGATAGGCGTCTTTTGAAATCATCCAGCATCGTCCTCTGTTTTTAAGGAAATGAATGCAGGGAAATGTGTAGCGGGGGAAAGTGCTAAAGGAGGACGGAGAGGGAATGGGAGGTTGTCTGTTTGATAAGGTCACAGGCCTTTGGGGGTCACACGTGGGTTCAGAGGTGGTGGGGAGGTCTTCAGACTCCACTGATACTGGACACCGGCACCATTTCACCGTGACCTTTACCCGCAGGTGGTCGTCTGATCTCTCTGAACCACATCAGCATGGAGGGCGTCACCTTCAGCAAGGCAGCAGATGTGATGCAGAGCAGCCCCGAGGAGGTGCAGCTCATAATCTCACAGGCAAAAGGTGCTCTGTGTGTGTGTGTAATGATACTGTGGCTGTGACGCTTGCCCTCCTTTTGTTTGCGTGTAATGTTGGCGTTTTAGTAATTGGCCTATTCCACTAATGCACCTGTTCTGAATTACCAACGTGAGAATGATAATTATGTCCTTTCTCTTCTTTGTGCAGCATAGTGGCTTTTTTGTGGCATGCCTCCCTGGGTGTGTTGGGTTGCCCTCTATTGTTATATGCGATAATATGTAGAACATTTTAGTGTGTTTTCTAAAAATGTTACATCATCATCCCACTTGTTTGTCTTCGTGCAAAATGTCAGTTTTTGTTGACTCATCTTGCTCGCAGAGGTGTAAACAAATTCCATCCTCCAGCTCTCATCATACTGCCCAGTTAAAGCTTCAGACCCTTCTGATGTGAAACACACCATATTCCAAGTGTTCTCTCCGTCTGTCATCTCTTTACATTACAGATGCCAAAACAGCATATAACACAATGTTTTTGCTTATATCACAACCAATATAGTGGCACTATCCTGACAAAAATACATTTCAAATGTGCTTTTTTGCATTCTTGCCGGGAGTTAGATGAGAGGATTTACAATACTTTTGTTTCTTCATGTTTAATATGAAGCTAAGGCCAGCAGCAGCTTAGCATAAAGACAAAAACTAGGTGTAACAACTAGCTGTTTCCCCCCATCTTCAGTCCATATTGCTAAGCTATGCTTACTGGCTACTCGACTTCTTAAAGGGACAGTGTACCCTGTCAAGGGTGCTTGTTAGATGGTCAAATGGCTTTGGAAAAAAACCCATCCCCACACACACACACACCTTTTCGGTGCCTTATTACAAAGGAGGACAGTGTACAAAATCACCATTCCGACAGCGTATTTTCCACAATGACGACCATTTCATTGAACGCTTTCAGACAAAATGCACTGAGAAGAATAGTTAGCACCTCTTAACGTGTTTCAAAAACTTTAGTGTTTTGAGGTATACCATTAACTGACTCTGTTGATGTTATCCACAGTGGGCCTCAGTCCCAACAATGTGCACTCTCCTGTGTTGCGGCATTACGAGTCTCAGACCACAATAATGACGGACGTCCGATCGGGGGACGACAGCTTAGATGAGATTGTTTCGGCCATGATGACGCCGAAGACCGGCAACAGGCTTCACGTCCCCCGAGAAGGACGAGACCTCGGTGCACAGGTAGAATCATGGAGACAGTTTAGGTGTTTTTTGTGGCAGTGTCTTTATTTATAATCCTTAAAGGGTCATAGAGTAATCTCTAACTTATTAGACCCCATATAGGCAGAATTAATGTCAGCAATATGACTTACTGTACTTCCTACATAAGTCTTTGTCTTCATTTGGCGATGGTGATTTTGTACTTGTGACTGTAAATATCTGCCAATAATTTGTATGGATGAGATCAGTGGGTGAGTATGCAGTCGGACATACAGAGATACAGGACTGAAGTGAGTGTTTCTGTCTGTGTTGGTTTCAGGACAGCTGCTCTCTGTCCGTCCCTCTGAACTGTATGAGGCCTGAGGAGATCACTGTGGAGCTCGGAAAGATATCAGGAAGTCTGGGCATCAGCATCTCTGTAAGTTTATGAAACATGCGATTCGTAGAGAACTCACTCTGGGCTGAAATGGTTTATCCATGACATCGACAACATGTCAAATAGTACCAACAAAAAGGCAGAACACACAGGGGGGGAGGACAACTTTCTGTTTTCTGTAAAAAAATATACTGTATATACTGTAAATATCAGAAAATGAGCAGTCAGCCAGTGAAATAAGTACAGCAACTCATCTCCAGCAGTGGGTCACAAATCTACTGTACTCAGTCTGATTAACATGTGACAACATTACAGAGGGAGAGAAGTTGGTCCATGTTACCTCACTCACACGGATCACCGCAGCGTCATCAGTGTATCACAGATCTGTGTTCTAAATCAAAGTTTCATCGCTAACCATTCAGGGTGGTGTCAACACTAACCTTCCTAATGGAGGAATCTACATAAGAAGCCTTGTTCCGGAAGGGGCTGCTGAGAGAGACGGACGAGTACGTTCAGGTACAGCAGCTAAATGTCCACAAACTGCTTTATTAATGGTGTGTTTAATCCATTTATAGTCATGTGAAGCTTACCCAGCAAGGCCATTTGTTGATTCCTTTGAATTTGATAGTGAGAAAGCCTCTTCCCCAGAGCCATAACAGCTCCCAGAGAGCAAACAACACCGTGTCACTGAAATTCATCACTCATTAAGATTGGGAAATTTGGTGTGTACATTTTGGCATTCAGGTGATGATTTCAAGAGGTGAGGAGTAAATAATTAGGAGGAAGAGGAGAAAAAAATAATGAATCTGTTTGTTTATTTGTCTCAAACCTTCTCCGTTACAGGGGACAGACTGTTGGAGGTGGATGGGGTTAGCTTCCAGCGCTTCACCTACCGGCAGGCTGTGGAGCATCTGAGTAAAACTGGGGAGGTAAAGGAAGACATGTGACTCATGTTGTATTACGTCAGTGTGGGAATCCCATTAGAGACCAATGCTTATCTATATACGCTGATGATGATGATCGTTATCTCTACAAGATGGATTGGCACGAAAGTTTATGCGCACATTTACGGCTGTGAGACGCGCATTCATGTCCCAACAGGATAAATTGTAATCATATTGGCGATCCCTTCAGTTTCCTCTCTTCATCAGGTCCAAATTGTAATTGTCCAAAACTTTGGTTTCAGCTGTAATTGGAGTTTTGTGCTAATTAGCAAGTGTTAGCATGCTATCATTATACCTGCTAATGATAGCATTGTCATTGTGAGCCTGAGCTTGCCCCTTCTGACAAGACCTCTGGTTTAGCTGACTCACCCTTCTCAACCGAAATATATGCATCAAGCCCATTTTGTACTTTGCCACTTGGATACTTGCGACCTGACTTCTTTTTTAGAATCAGCTCCTGAGACGGGGCAGAAAGTTGTTGCAAGTGATTCTCATGTTTCCCTCTCCTCTTCTCTAGCTGGTAACCTTGGTTGTGGAGAAGGTGTCGACACACGTACCCAGGGTTTCTTTTGGCGAAGATACCATCAGTATTGTATCCAATCAGAGCATCAGCCCAGCCACCAGCCCACTGAGGATCAACAGCTGCTCGTCCGTCTGTACTGCTCCAAACGTGAGCTTTGTCCGGCCCAGGGACTACAGCTTCGTCACTGAAGGTAGGGGAACTCAGTTTAGATTTAAACCAATGGACTTTGACCTCACGTGCGCAATAGGTGCCTTAACAAACTAAGAAAGCCAGAGATCTCTTTCTGGGAGTTTGTCAGAAATATTTGCTGAGAGCATTTGGGGCTCTTGCCAACTTCCCATTATGAATGCAATTTTGCCAATAGATCGGTCTGCAGGTTCCCCCCAGTTCCTTCAAAAAAACCTAACACTACTGAGGAAGAGCCTGCGTGAGAAAGCCTGTTGACTCTAAGCTGTTTCGTGTTTTTAATAGCAATCACGCTAGTCTGGCTGCTTGAAGGTGAACCTTCACACACTTCCTTCTCTTCATCCTGATCTTCCTTACTGACTTTCCCCTTCTTATCCCCCTGGCCTCCTTTATCCTTTGGCCTGTCCTCCTATATATGTCACGTGTATCCTCTTTCCTCTTAACACAAGCAGGCAGATCACACATTTGTTTACATAATACAGAGTAATTATATGGTCTTAGCACACAACACAAGACGCGTGAGGCCAAAAAGGCCAACGTCTGATGACACCTAAACTGTCACAATGTCAATCCTAACCATTTTGGTTGTTGTGTTGTTGCGTATTAATTAATGTATGTATCTGTTACTGAAAAATATATCTGAATTAAAAAAGTTATATATCAATAATAAATTGATAATTGATTTTACTGTTGCCTTTCATCATGTCTACAGAATGATGAAGAGGACATGCAAGTAAAGATTTATTTATCATGAATGTGATTTTATTTTTAAATTTCTTGATATAACAAGCTTTGATTTCCTGTTTTGACAAAATAATGATTCCGTGATGAAGAGAATCTCTTTTGGCTATATCTTGAGTTGACCCACTCTTTTGGCTAACCAACCTTTGTCTCTTATGTGATAAAAAAAACAAAACTCCCTTACAGGCCAACTACTGCAAAAAGGCAGATTAAAGGAACAGAACGACATTTTGGGAAATACGTTTATTCGTGTTCTTTTTGACAGTTAACTGGAAAGATCAATACTACTTTTATATCTCTCTGATAAATATACGACTACAACCAACAGCTAGTTAGCTTTACTTAGCACCAAGACATGAAATGGGGGAGACAGCTAGCCTGGCTGTGTCAAAAGGTAACAAAATCTGCTCACCAACACCTCTAAAACTCACTTATTACATTACATCTCATTTGTTTAATCCACACAAAAACCTAAAGGTTGCAGTTTTGCGGGTTTTACCGGTTGGCTGATATTCTTTACTTTGAACAGAGCTAGCTGTCCCCTGTCTTTATGCTAACCAGCTACGGGCTCTACCTTAAATTTACTAGATAAATATGTGAGAGGTAATGATTTTGTAATATTAAGCAAGAAAGTGAATAAGAATATTTCCTCTATTGGTGTTAAAGGAGTGAAAGTCCCTAAATGTATTTAAAAAAAAAGAAAATAATGACATAGCGTCCTGCCTTCAAGCTAGTTCAGGCAGACAACTTGAGTCTGCTGAAATGTGCTTCTCATGGATGACATGGCAGCGTAAGCCATCAGTGCTCTGCTCTCTCTTTAGCTTCGTCATGCCTGCTGCTGGATTGCTCTCCCCAACACAAAGCTGGTAACTGCTGCAGTCACTTGTGACCATTGCTGCTGTTGTTCATAAGCGTTTCACAAGACCCACCTACCACCATGTAGCCTCCACCTGTTGGCTTCATTTCCCTGTGAAAAGTTAATATCGTTAATATCTTCCAACTCCCAGTTTTGGAGCATCTTTGTGGGGCGGGACAAGGTCCGCGAATAGACACTGAATATCAATTTTGCTTTTATTTTTGCATTTTAGTTTGATTTAAAGTTTAAATCGCGGCAAAATTGATTAAAATAAATATCATCTAATCAGCTTTTTTTCTTTCCATACCTCCACCTCTCCCGTCCACCTTCTCTTTCCTGTTCCCTTAAACTCCTGACCTCCATACACGTACACTGTTTGCCCTCCTCATTATCCTATAACTGCCTCCGTCCTCCATCCTCCGTCCTCCCAACCCCAAACCCAAACCCTCAGACAACACCCAGGAAGTGACGCTGACTAAGAGTGCCAACGGCCTGGGCTTCAGCTTCCTAATGTGCGAGCTGGATCCGCCAACTCGGGACTTTGGCAGCCTGGTCCGAATAAAGCAGCTTTTCCCCGGCCAGCCAGCCCAGCAGAGCGGCAGGATCCTGGAGGGAGACGTCCTGTTGGCAATCAATGGCCAGTCACTCAAGGAGCTGTCCTATTCAGTATGTGCAGATTTGAAATGAAGTCTATTCGTTTGTCCTTATTAATCAGAATTATTGCCATGGTATGATGAACATACAAGGAATTTGACATGACGGAAGGTGTATAACATTTAACAACAATCAACAACAATCAACAGTGCAAAGTAGAAACATTATAAAATTTACAGAAAAATATAAAATAAAGTAAAATATAAAATAAAGTGGAATATAAAATAAAGTGCACAAACGAACAGATAACAGGACTGTAAACAAGTGAGATCTAAGTGTAGTGTAGAAGTGTCAAGTGTATTAAAAGGTATGTGCAGGGGAGTGACCGGTAGGAAATTGTCCTGGGGATGACAGTCAGTGGGGGACCCGGGCTCTGTTAATGAGCCCGACTGCCGACGGGAAGAAACTGTTCATGTGTCGTGAGGTCTTGATCCTGATGGACCTCAGCCTCCTACCAGATGGAAGAGGCATGAACAATTTTTGTCCAGGGTGAGAGGGGTCGGCTACAATCTTTCTTGCTCGCTTCAGGGTTCTTGAAGTGAACAAGTCCTGGAGGGACGGCAGATTGCAGCCAGTCACCCTCTCGGCAGAGTGAATGATGCGCTGCAGCCTGCCCTTGTCCTTGGCAGTGGCTGCAGCGTACCAGACTGTGGTGGAGGAGCAGAGGATGGACTCAATGATGGCAGTGTAGAAGTGCACCTTCATTGTCTTTGGCAGGTTGAATTTCTTCAGCTGCCTCAGGAAGTACATCCTCTGCTGAGCCTTCTTTGTGATGGAGCTGATGTTAAGCTCCCACTTGAGGTCCTGGGATATGATGGAGCCCAGGAAGCAGAAGGACTCCACCGCGTCGACGGGGGAGTCACACAGGGTGATAGGGGCTGGTGGGGCTGCATTCTTCCGGAAATCCACAACCATCTCCATTGGCTTTAGAGCGTTGAGCTCTAAGTTGTTCAACCCGCACCAGGTCACCAGATGGTCAGTCTCCCACCTGTAAGCGGACTCATCCCCACCAGAGATGAGTCCAATGCGGGTGGTGTCATCCGCGAACTTCAGGAGCTTGACGGACTGGTGACTGAGGTGCAGCTAATCTCATTAGTAATCATTGATTGGCTTTTACATAATGGACTTTTCTTAAATTGACTTGTTATTATTTGCACGATGATGTATCAGTTTGACACATGACTGTAAAAGAGTTCAACTGAGTCGCTCATTTTATCAAATTAGATATTGTTGTCCCGCTCTAATATGACAGACATGATGCTGTTGCGGTGTATATATATATATAATTCATCAGTACATACATGGAAATATATCATTTCTACTTTTATCAACTATTGTGGGTTGTTTTGCTCTCATGATGGTTTAAATCTTGTTTTGAGCAAAATCTGAACATTGAGGAGATACTGATAGTGAACTTTTTAGCTATCACTTGGAATGAAGATGGTGTGTTTACTCAAGTACTGTACTTAAGTAGAAATCTGAGGTACATGTACATTTACTTGAGTATTTCCATTTTATTCTACTTCATACTTCTACATCTCAAAGGCAAATACTTTTTACTCCACTACATTTGTCGGACACATTAAGTTTCTTTTCAGATTGGAATTTTTGATTCCCCTCCATTCCAGTGAAAACCATGTATCTCCAGATTTTGGGATTTTGAATATGATTACTTTTCTGATCAACAGCAGGAGGATGTGTTGATAGAATTATCATACTTCTTAAGCTATGTAAACTATTTTAAAACTGTCTTGCATAAACTGGAAAATGCATCGTCACAAAGCTGAACACAGGGCTGTTTTCTGAGGCCTTGACTTTTTAGAAATACGAGGTCTGTTTAACAAGACAGCAAAGTTCTACTGGTCTTATAGACTACGATGCATTGCTGTAGATTAAACTACCCAACAGTATATAAAGTAGTTAATATTAACACAACCTTAAACATCTACAACAATAAAATATTGCTTTTAATGCAGAAGTAATATTAATCCAGAGGCATCAAAATAGTAAAACACTGACCGGGACCATTGAACTGCACAATGCCTTCTTTTACTTTGAATCATTTCGGTTAGTGCTGAATATACTAACATACTTTTACTTAATTAGGGATTTAAATGCGGGACTTGTACTTGTTATGGAGCATTTTCAAAGAGTGGTATTGCTGTTAACAGTTCTCTCTTCTGTCTGTAGAAGGTGCTAAAGCTGTTCAAGACTTCACCGCTTGAGGTTCGACTGACTCTCAGTCGGCCTGCTCCAGGTACACACACACACACACACACATTCAAACATGTGCATGTACACGCTGGCACCATGGGCGGATTATAAGATAATGGGCTTCTGGACACAGACACGCAAAAAGCCCCACCACATTTCCTACACAAGTAGGACACAATTACTTTTTAGTTGTTCAGCCTTTTTTTGTTGCTGTTTTGTGTCTCTTTTTGGTTGCTTTGCTCCTTTTCTTAGTTGTTGTGAGTCTCTTTCTGGTCATTTTGTGTCTCTGTAATTGTTTGGGTATTTTGTAGTTATTTGCAGTTATTTTTGTAGTTATCAATGGTTGTTTGGCCCCTTTTTGTAGCCGTTGTGAGTCTCTTTAGTCTCTCTTTGTGGTCATTCTGGTCCCTTTGAAGTTGTTTTGTGTCTCTTTGTAGTCATTTTGAGTCTCTTTGTAGTTGCTTTGTGTCTCTTTGAGGTCATTTGATGTCTCTTGGTAGTTATTTTGCTCCTGTTTGTCTTCTTATAGTCTCTTTGTTTCTTTTTGTGGTCGTTTTTTTGTTTCTTTTTCTTTTGAGTCTCTTTGAGTGACATTTTGGAGGTGAAGGCTAAGAGGGCCCCTCACACATTGGGCTGTTGGCCATGTGCCTGGTCAGCCTGTACAGTAATTTACCCACTGGCTAACAACCCACATCATTTCCTCACCCATTTGTCTGTTTTCTGCAGGGATCCTTCCTTCCATTGATCAGTTTACTGACACATGAGTGATGTCACAGTGTCATACAGCACCAGCATCCAGGGATGTTCAGAAGCAACACTGTGCTTCCTATTCAGTCAGGAAGTGGCGATGGAGACCGAGGAAAGAATGAACGATACGTGTGTTTGGATCAGTGCATTAAACGCTGCTGAAAGGTCAGTGATGTTCCGCAGTGTGACGCGACGTGATGTGATTTGACACAGCATGTTTTATTAATTGAGGGTTGTCATATCGTATTGTATTTTCACAAAGACTCTGGTTAGTCTGTCTAAATGGGCGCACGTTAGTTCAGAGGGAGAAACTGATGTTTTCAATCACCTCAAACACCGGAGCCGGGAAACTAAAATCAACTGAACCAATCATGAAACAACATAGCGCACTGTGATATCTTACACAACGTGCTGTGACATGACATAGTGCAACTCAGTGTGACATGACGGAACATGAGACGGTGCTTCACCGTGCTTGCTGTTTGCTTTGTCTTGAGCTTCTGACTAACAGTGAGGTTTTGTTTTCTCTGTTTTCCAGGCGCGCTGAAGAAACACTGACGTAGCAGGGGAGCGGAGAGTTTTTGAGGCCTTATGTGAATGGATTTGTAGAAGCAATAGTTAAATAAAAATGTGAGTAACTGGATAATTGGGGAGCCATGATGACATTATTAAGATTTTTAAATATGTGCATGTTTATTACCAGTGAAGTTGATATTTTGTGTCATAATGGCAAAATGTTTCCTGGAGATACCTATTGTGGGAACTACCACAGAGGAGGTTTTGAGTACTTTTCCAGATGTCCGTTCATTTCTGTTAATTTTCCAAATTTGATTTGTCAATTATATCCAAACATAAGCATTTTTGATTAAACACCCATGCACCATTTCAGGTCAAATAACCTCTGCTCATAACTGTGGTTTGATCTATAATTGCATGCTGTAAAAGCAACCTTAATCTGTTTTTACCAGTTCATCTCTGAACCAGAAGGTGGAAGCATAGTGCTAAAAATGACAACATTTGCCTTCTTTGTATGGCAAATGGCAATCACCAGTGCATTATATAACATTTAATTTATTATAAACGTATTGATTATATATAGTAAATTAAACAAAGTAAGTAAACGATATTTACCCAGATTTTTATTAAGACTCTCAAACTTATAAACACTAACAAAAGTAATGAAACTGTCAAACTGTATGGTGAAGAATGACGTATGTTGTGTTGAGTACATGTCTGCAATATTAATGCTTAAAATAAAAAAGTTAGCAGAGCCACAAAAATAAAAGCCTCTAATGCCAAAATATTAAGATCAGAGCCTCACGTCTCAATTAATTAACAGCATTTCTTGGAAACAAAGTAATAGTGTGATTTTTTTTTTTCTCCTTCATAGGAAGTCCAGAAGGGGCATTTTGTTGACGCTAAAGAAGAAGAAGACAACTAAAACCGATTGTAAAATAATTGTTGGTGTAAATGTTGTTGAGGACACAAAAAGTCCACAGATATGGAAAATATGTTGCATCTTTACCTGTGAAAGGTCCTTTCTCCACCATTAAAAGGAATTCACTTTTCTGTGTGTTGGCAACTTCTTCTGCTTTTGAGTCTCCTGGAGTTCATTAAGGCTCACATTATTATGTGTTCAGGTATACCATGAATACAAACACTCGTTTTCCCACGAAAAACAAAAGCCCTTAAACTGAGTCTGACCTGAATATGGATGATCCACCAACAACACAACTCATTTAGTATCTGGACGAACAGGGCAGTACACACACACACACACACACACACACACACACACCTCCCTGGGTGAGGAGCCAGTAATGGCCCCTCGTAAATAAGGGTTCCTATATTTCGGTGAAACCCAGTAGTGCATCTGGATCCCATCAGAGCTCGTGTTCCCTTTGCAAATGATCCCAAATGTTTCTAATTATGCCAGTGGAGTCGGCACGAGGCTGTATGAGCGCTTGTGTGTGTGTGTGTGTACGTAATCGCCCTGACGGACACGCACACCCATACACTGGCCTCTGTTTATTCATGAACAGGGTAACGGAGATGGACAGCGCGGTCTTGACCTCTGCAGCCTCTGCTTAGGTCACTGCACACGGCGATGACTGATGAGTGAAAGACGAGGCAGAGGTGGATTTTCTCCACCGGTCTCGTCTGCTGACATCGCCGTCTTCCTCTTGTGCTCAAGTAATTTCATGCAATCATGCAACCATATGTTGAGTATCTACAGTGAGAGAAAAGTTATTGGTCTAATCCACAGTAAAAAAATACCGTCAAATCATTTGCATTCATGCAGTTTACGTCTTGTAAGCCAAGGGTTCAGTATGCAAGACCTGCATCATGTTTAATACATGTTCGTTGTTTGAGTCGGAGGGTGTGGATGACCCTTTTCATCGTGCATTCAGCATACAAGCCGGGATTGTTCGCACTCGCATTGTGTTGTTATAACCTCATGGGTGCGTGACTGCACACACCAGGGTACATTTTATTAAGTGCTAACAGAGTATTATGAACTTTTTCTCTGGTACTTCACCATAGATTAATATGCTGGAATTGAGCCACCTTTAACAAAGCCAAGTGTTGTGTTGTACTGCAAAAACAAAAGGCATGATTTTTTTTTAAAAGAGAGGAGAGCACCACCCATTTGCTGGTTGGCTTTTGTTGTTAGCTACGCCAGGAAGATCGTGTGATCAGTCGCTATGTGTGCGTGCCTGCGTCCGTGAGTGAGTGTGCACCTCTGTGTCCGTCCACAGCTAATCTCGCATTGTACTCTCACATTTGTGGTGACTTGCACTTTCTCAAAGCACCGTTTATTGCCTGTTCTATACTGCCACACTGCCAAACTCCACAGTTCCATTCAGGCCATCAGGGCATCTTTCTGCTAATTGTCTGGGTTGGCCAGTAACTTTACCGTATTGGTTCAGTATGAAATTTAGAATTTAGAATTTAGATCCATCATACTGTTTAAAGATAAACCTAACTGTGTCTTACTCAACATCATCTCTGCATTCAGAACATTGTAACAACCTTAGACTCCAGTCTGCCCTTAAACTCACCGACAGTTATGAAGAGTCACAGACTGGGTGTGACAATTTCCCTGTGCTGTGCATTGTACACATTTACAAAGAACAGCATTATACAGTAACTGGAACTCAAACGAGAGGTCTGGTCTGACCTCGTCCTAACCTTGATGTAAGCAAGGAGAATGTGACATATGAGAATCTGGCTCTTAAAACCATAAACGTTGCCCATTGTTTCATACTGCGTCTCCAACACACGGGTGCGGATAAACATCTCTGCTCCTGAGTCACATGCTAAACGCTCCATGACCCCTAAGTAACCTGAAAAACACCACCCAGACAAATGGGCACGGTGATGCAGTGTGGCAGGCCTCAAAGACCTCTCTCTGCATTACAAGGCATTGTGAACAATTCACATTTTCCACTGCAGCCACCGTGACACACGGCCGTGTCCAGAGGCAGCAATGGATGCTGGGTGATTGCATGCGTTGGGTTGTTTTGCCTCCGTCTTTTGATGTCACCTCTTGCTCAGCAATTTCCCCAATTAAATTTGATTGTGCTAATGTGTTAAGTGGACTGCCACGATTAAAGGTAAGCCGTGTTGTTTTTGAGAAGGTCCTCAAATCCATCACCATGGCTGCGATGCCAAGCACCCAGCGGCACCAACTCTGGGCTTGGAAAAAGTTTGAAACCTGAAGGGGAAATCGTCAAATGTGACTTATTACTGGCAAGTGGGAAAGGATATTCTAATTATAATTATATCCTGACCAAGATGGTCGATATTTAAAAATGAAAACAATGATAATTGCGCATTGTAATGGAGCAGTCAGGCAAAGAATTCCACCTTTTTGGGGTAGACAAGACGAAAAAGGAGACTGAAAAGGTAATTGAGGGGATGTCGGTGAAAAGGAGTCCAAAGTGAACTCAATCCGTCGAATAGATGAATAGACTGAAGGAGTAAGTGGGTGTGCGCACGCTCACACTCTTAGGATAGAGGGGGGAAATCAAAGTTATACAGCGAGCCCATGATGTGTCAACATTGTTCAGCGTGGGAGGTCGCCCCAGGGGAAAGCTGCCTAACACACGAGGGAGAAATTCAACAGCTCTTTCAACAGAAATCCTCATCATACGTCTCCGCCTGCTTCAAGAAAGCAAAACACAACCTGATGAGATGACCGCGGAGCCCCGAGCTGGAGCCTGGCCTGCGGTTATCTCGTTTTGTGAGGTGGAAAGGATCGTGAAAGATTGACTCACTTTGACGACAGGAATCCGATACTTCACATGTCAAAACTCAGCAGAACGAGATACAGTATTTAAGTATTATTAAATGGTTAATTTGGCATATTTTTACTTCCCTATAATATGTCCGCCTGGGGCTGATCAGGCTTCTGACTGATGCCAAAGCGTTCAGTGATTACTTCATTAGATGAGATCTCTTTGAAGTAAATACTCATTTCCACAGAGGAACTTTTAAGGTATTGACAGGATCCATCTATCCTGGGAAAGATGACAGTAATATGTCTCAATATTTCCTAGTGCTGGCTGCTGAGCACCTCCAATTAGCTAACGTGGCTGATTGGGCATGTTGTTGTCGAGACTCAAAACTTTTCGACGAGCAGAATCTACCGACAAACCTTTGTCTCGGTACACGTTCTGGCAGGCGACAAGTTTATCACATTGATACATTTTAATCTCTGTTGCAAATATAATAAAACCTTAGTTGAATGCCATTGTCAAACATCTATTCATCACAATCTCTTCCTGTGGTGTTTTTTATTTTTGTAGACCTCTGTTGCTAATGTTTTAAGCTAGCAAGCTGTCCACTTCTTAGGAAGCAAGTTTGCTAAATTTCACGGTGGAGATAAAGGAGCGTCGGTCCAAAAACATGAGGTATGTGGGACTGTTGAAGAGGCGGGGAGCCGGTTGCAGCTAGCTTGTGTGCAAATTAAAAATTTAGCACAGCTATGACTTAAGTCTTCACTAATTTAAATGGGTTGCACATAACAAAAGCAGAGATGGTTATTTCTTATGCAGAGACATAGTCTACTAAATAGTTACAATCTGGTACAACTGTGGCATAATCAAACCAACTGATAAAAAATAACATTAGCTCACTAATATATCAGCTGTTAAGAGTGAAAAGGTGATGTGGAAAACAGGCCACATATTTGACTTCACACATGGGCTGTATCCGAAATGACTCCCTCTGTGGTGCACTATATTTACTGTCCGTCGTTTTATTTGAGCGTCCACATGAAAATTCGAACCATTATCCACTCAGAACTTCCACATAGTAACGAAAAAGTAATGCCCATGGCATGTACACTACTTTCTGCTAACTATCCCAAAATGCACTGCATCTGAGCTGCATCTTGGGTGAGTATGGTTGAATGAGCTGGCGTTTGATCTGAGAGTATCAGGCGATCCTTCATCATGACACCAAGTGTGCCTTGCAGGATCGAGGATGACACCATGTTGTCCTCCATTGAGATGGAGAGCTCAGTGAAGTGTAGCTTTTAAATGACAGTATGAAGTATGTCTGGACTGCATTGAGCTTCAAGAGACGTGAGCTTTAGAAGAAGGAATAGTTGAGTGTCGTCAGGATATGAGTATTATGGCTTCTTTCCACATCACTTGACCGCTGATGTTTGGAATGAAACAATTCCCATGCAAAACTGGATACTCATCCAGGGTGGGTAGCAGATCCAATGTTTCAATATGTCAAATACAGCAAAGACATCAAGGTGTCTAAACCTAATGTCACAGTTCAGCTCCACACCCTCCTAACTCTTATTGTCAGTCACTCCCTCCTCATTAGTCTAAACTCCCTTCACCTGTTCAATCACCTGCCTCTGATCAGTAATCAAGCCCCTATATAGACTCCTGCCTCCCAGACACATTTGCCAGATTGTTCTTCGGTTCTATGCCAGACTCTCCAGCACACTCTAACGGACTGCTCTCCTGTTCCCGATCCTGCCTGACTCCCGGTAAACCCACCAGCCTTCTGATCCTGACCCTGTTTGAACTCTGCCTGCTATATTTGAAGTTAGCAATAAAAGCCAAAGATCTCTGGAATCCTGTGTTGCATTTGGGTCCATATACAACCCGTTACATTACAATCTGGCCAGTCATGGACCCAGCACACACCCCTGCACCAGTGAGCCGTTTCGAGAGGATCGAGGGGGCTCTCCAGCAGCATGAGGCACTGATGACCTACATCGCCACTGAGACACGTCAGTCAGCAGCAGCACAGGAGCAGGCTATGGCTGCGTTAGCCACTCAGGTCCAACAACTAACGGCAGCCCTGACCCAGCATGTAGTCTCAGCTTCGCCTCCTGCCCCTCCGACGCCTGCTCCAGCACACGAGCCCCCTGTGGGAACCCCAGAACGCTATGCTGGAGAACCTGAGGGCTGCAACCCATTCGTCACCAACTGCTCCATCTTGTTTTCCCTGCAGCCCTACACGTTTGCCTCGGAGGAAGCTAAAGTAGCCTTCACAATCAACCACCTGACAGGCAGAGCACTGTCGCCTGTATTCCTTATCTGCACCTGAAAGAGAGACCATGGAGGCATACATAAATTCCTCTCTAGCTGCTGGGATCATCCGTCCCTCTTCTTCACCTGCTGGTGCGGGGTTCTTCTTTGTGGGAAAGAAGGACAAGTCACTGAGGCCTTGCATTGACTACAGGGGCCTCAACGACATTACCATCACGAACCGCTATCCACTCCCACTCATCTCTTCTGCCTTTGAGTTGCTGCGGGGGGCTACCATTTTCACCAAGCTAGACCTGCATAACGCCTATCATTTGGTCCGGATCCGAGAGGGTGACGAGTGGAAGACCCCCACTGGACATTATGAATACCTGGTCATGCCCTTCGGTCTTACCAATGCCCCAGCTGTCTTCCAGGCCCTGGTGAATGATGTGCTGAGAGACATGTTAAACAAACAGGTGTTCGTTTACCTTGACGACATTCTGATTTTCTCCAGGTCCCAAGAGGAGCACATTCACCATGTCCAAGCAGTCCTTGAATGCCTCCTAAAGAATTCTCTGTTCGTTAAGGCAGAGAAGTGTGAATTCCACGCCTCATCTGTCTCCTTCCTGGGGTACATCGTGGGACAGGGGATTGTGCAGATGGATCCAGCCAAGGTGTCAGCTGTTACGTCCTGGCCCGTCCCTGACTCACGTAAACAGCTGCAACAATTCCTGGGGTTTGCTAACTTCTACCGGAGGTTCATCTGTGGCTATAGCACCGTGGCTGCCCCACTCACGACCCTTACCTCATCCAAAGTGTTGTTCCAGTGGTCACCCTCGGCTGAGGAGGCCTTCCAGAACCTTAAGGCCCGGTTTACCTCTGCCCCTATCCTCCAAGTCCCTGACCCAGAGAGACAGTTCGTTGTGGAGGTAGATGCCTCCGATGTTGGGGTGGGGGCCATCCTATCCCAGCGGGCTGCCAGCGACCTGAAACTCCACCCCTGTGCCTTCTTTTCTAGGCGGCTCTCACCTGCTGAAAGGAACTATGACATTGGTAACCGAGAGCTGCTAGCTGTTAAGCTGGCCCTTGAGGAGTGGCGTCACTGGCTTGAGGGGACCAGCCTGCCCTTTTTGGTATGGACTGATCACAAGAACCTCGAGTACATTCAGTCTGCCAAGAGACTGAACTCTCGGCAAGCCAGATGGTCCCTGTTTTTTACCCGATTCAACTTTTCCCTCTGTTACCGGCCCGGTACCCGCAACGTCAAGCCTGACGCCCTGTCCCGCCAGTTTGTTGATAAGGGCGATTCCACCCCTTGCAAAGACAATATCCTTTCTGCCCCTGTCTTGGTTGCTTCAGTCACCTGGGAGGTAGAGGAGAGAGTCAAGGCCGCCCTGGAGGACCAGCCTGGTCGTAGCTCCTGACCGCCTGTTCGTCCCTCAGACCCTGAGGTCCGACGTCCTCCAGTGGGCCCACAGCTCCAAACTCACTTGCCACCCCGGGAGCCAGCGTACCAGGGATGCTCTGCGGCAGAGGTTCTGGTGGGCTACTCTGGAGAAAGACACCCGGGAGTTCATCAATGAAAACCAAAAAGAAACCCAAATGTGCATTCAAACATAACACAAATCCCTTCAACAGAGCATCAGTACATTGGTTTCCAGAGAGTCGAACTGACTGTCCTGTCTGCAACCAGCACAAACCATCCCACCAGGCTCCCGCTGGTTTCCTGCAACCTCTCTGTGCCCCATCGGCCCTGGTCCCACATCTCCTTGGACTTTGTTACCGGTCTACCACTGTCCAACAAACATACCACCATCCTGACAGTGGTAGATAGGTTCAGCAAGATGGCCCACTTTGTACCCTTGCCCAAGCTCCCCTCGGCTAAAGAGACTGCTGAGCTGGTCCTGCTGCATGTCTTCCGGCTCCATGGTCTCCCCACTGACGTGGTTTCTGACCGGGGACCTCAGTTTACATCCGTGTTCTGGAGGGAGTTCTGTGCACTCATCGGGGCCTCAGCCAGCCTGCCATCTGGATACCACCCGCAATCTAACGGCCAGACTGAGCGCAAGAACCAGGAGATGGAGACGGCTCTACGGTGCTTGGTCTCCAAGCATCCATCGTCCTGGTCCCAGCAGCTCCTGTGGGTGGAGTACGCCCACAACACCCTGACCAGCTCTGCCACCGGAATGTCCCCGTTTCAGTGCGCCTACGGTTTTCAACCGCCACTGTTTTCAGCCCTGGAGAAAGCGGTTTCCTGCCCCTCTGCCCAAGCCTTCGTCTGTCGCTGCCGCCGTACCTGGACTGAGGCCAGAGTTGCGCTCCGCCGATCAGCCAACCGGTACTCCACAGCGGCCAACCGGCGTCGCTCCAAAGCCCCCATCTACCAGGCTGGTCAGAAGGTGTGGCTATCGACCCAGGACCTACCCTTGTGGGTAGAGTCTAAGAAGTTGGCACCCAGGTTCATTGGGCCATTCGAGATCCTGAAGGTCATCAATCCAGCAGCAGTGAGGCTCAAGCTGCCCCGGACCATGCGGGTCCACCCGTCATTCCACGTCTCCAAGTTGAAGCCGGTTCGAGAGTGCCCACTGGTTCCTGCTGTACAGCCTCCGCCACCACCTCGATTCATCGATGGAGGGCTTACCTACACAGTTCCCCGCCTGCTTTGTTCCCGCCGCCGTGGGAGAGGCCTGCAATACCTGGTCGACTGGGAGGGCTACGATCCAGAAGAAAGATCCTGGGTCCCAGCTCGACACGTTTTGGATGCCCCTCTCATCAGGGAGTTTCACCGCTGCCATCCTGACCAGCCCTCCAAGGGTCCTGTGCCCACTGGGGCTACCCAGCTAGACTCTGTTCCCTCTCTTCCATCTGTAGCTTCAGACGTTGGGGAGGATGAAGAGGAGCCGTCTTCTGGCCCGGACAACTCACCCACCGATGATGATGAGGATGGAGATGTCGGAGGAATATTAGCCCTTCTCCAGGCCCCTCCACCCACCCGGCTTGGTTGTGGTTGTTTTTGGGACGTCGAGAGCCGTCCCTTAAAGGGGGGGGGTTCTGTCACAGTTCAGCTCCACACCCTCCTCACTCTTATTGTCAGTCACTCCCTCCTCATTAGTCTAAACTCCCTTCACCTGTTCAATCACCTGCCTCTGATCAGTAATCAAGCCCCTATATAGACTCCTGCCTCCCAGACACATTTGCCAGATTGTTCTTCGGTTCTATGCCAGACTCTCCAGCACACTCTCACGGACTGCTCTCCTGTTACCGATCCTGCCTGCCCCTGTTCTACCAGCCTTGCCTGACTCCCGGTAAACACACCCGCCTTCTGATCCTGATCTTGATTAACTCTGCCTGCCGTATCTGGAAACCCTGCCTGCCCCCGTTTTACCTGCCTTGTCTGACTCCCGGTAAACCCACCAGCCTTCTGATCCTGACCCTGTTTGAACTCTGCCTGCTATATTTGAAGTTAGCAATAAAAGCCAAAGATCTCTGGAATCCTGTGTTGCATTTGGGTCCATATACAACCCGTTACACCTAATCTAAATCATAGTTAGATTGAATTAATCATGTTAATATATCCAAAGATAAATGATTGAAAAGGTAACCACACAATATTGTAAAAGATTTAAAGTAATAGCTCGAAAGTTGAAAATATAACCGTCATTTTATACTACAATGATTTCAGGCTTTGACTCCTCATTTAGAGGGGCATTACATTATATATGTACATTACATTATACACACGTCACATTACTGTTTGCGACAATCAAACTGCAGCTTTGTCTCTTCTGTTGTCTGAAAATTTCAAGCTTGTGAATTGCACAAAAATCATCTAATATGTGATTATGGCTGTACACTTATCCTGACCTTCAGTCAGAGCCCTTTTTTGTTTGCTTATTCTCCCACTAGCCCGAGCCGGACATAGAGCGCGGTCAGTATTCTCAGGTTCTTTTGATGCCATAAACCTGGGTTTTCAGCTCTCACTCGGCACCTTTTGCTGAGGAAAACCATCTGTGCAAAGGATCAAACAGCTGAAAGGAAAGAGGCTCAGTCTCCCTGCAGTGGAGGTTGGGCCAGGGCCTGATGTTCTGCATAGTTGAAGGCCAAGAATTTTGGTTATGGACTTACAATGAGGGAGGAATGTTACTTGTAAAGACAAAGGAGAGACGGGACTTCATTTTCCCTGAATACCTTTACAGTGATGATAAGACCAGAAGGATGAGGGTACAGTGCATCAAATTAAGTCATTTTTCCAAAAGTCTTAATGAGGCTTACATAAGGGTAAGGAGTTTCACTTTGCCAAAGCCCCTTTTTGCACGGGACTTGTATTACCAGGGGACCTCATGTGATTTAGAAATGATCCGCCCACGTCTGTGTTTCGTGAGGTGCATTCTCACAGAATAAGTGGAGTCTGTATTTTACTCTAATTCACTGATATTGTCCCTCGGTTGTGTCAAGGCTCAGGGTATTCACTTATTGATTGCTGTCATACAATAGTGGTTCAGTAGAGCTTTTACATCTGAAGGGTTTCATTCCAAAACACCATATTTACTTTGGTAAAGCTTTGCTCGTTGAAATGAATCAGGAAAAAACATAATTGACTCTGTCCAGTAAATTAATGGAATTCACTGTTCCTAGCCAAATATTGGTTTAATTCTTTTTCCCTGGACAATTAATCAAATACACAAACAATCACACACCACTCGGCGTCAAAGGGCTAACTTGGTAAAACATTTCAAGTCAAGTGTGAGACGAGAGAGTTGATTCTCTACATGAAATCAGGAATCTCCGCCACGGCCGTTACTGCGTGGGGACGTTGAACGTTTTGATGGACCAAACGGTCTGCGCTGTCGAATGAAACACGCTCCATTGCAACTTTATGGTTTGAATCCTGATGTAGTGCACCGCCCAGATATGTGGGAGAGAAACACGAGTTAGGGAAATGAATCACGTTGAGGATTGTTGTTGTAGTAAAAGCAATATTTAGAACAAACATGGTTAAAATAATACACTTATCCTGCAAAATAGAATTCATACAAAAATGGCACAAAGTACGGCAGGGAGCTCTTCCACCAGCGTTTGTATCCGGAAACCGGAGCTGACCTTCAGGTGTGCATCCAGCTGAGATGGATGAAGACAAAATGTGTTTCTGTTCATTGTAAATGATGGAGGGAGTGGAGTTACATCCTCTGTGAAAGTCCCTCATGGATGTGCCAGTACATTGTGAAGGCAATAATCGTTCTGTCAGTTGTGTGTCACGAGCGTCCGCCACATGAACGCATGCGGTCAGTACAACTCTCACGCGTACTGTAAAGCCCACCCATCTCTCTCTCTCTCTCTCTCTCTCTCTCTCTGCACCCAGCTACCTTCCTGTCCAGGATAAACAGACCGGGCTCGGACCCTCCACCTCGCTGCAGCAGTTAACGTCGGCCTCCGTGAAACGCAGCAAGACCGCATCAGCCACAGACAAGTTTTACGAGCGCCGCGCTCTCTGTCCTGCTGCCCTCCATCAGCCCGCCCCCCTTTTGTCCCAAAAGCCCCGTTCCCCATCCCAGACCACTCCCCCAGGCTCCATTAGCACTCTCGCGTTGAGGTTTTACTTTTAGAAAATGTACTTTTACACACAGCTATATATATATATATATATATATATACACACACAGACACACACTGCAACAAAAACGAAGGGGTGTAAATTGTGGAAAAAAGAGTGCAAAATAAGCATGTACACACACATATATGGGGCTGAGACATGCAGGTCACTCGTAAGACGGCCGCTCGTACCACTTGGCTTGCAGTATTCGTTCAGGTGCACAGAAAACAGAATTCATTAATTTTCAACCCTTCCACCATACTTTTTCTGTAATTTTGTCCAGAATTCAGTTAGTAAAGCTGCTGCCTTGCTCCCTAAAAACTGTGGTGTTGTTTCAGCCATTAGTAGAGAGCTGCTGGGATGATGTCATATTTGTAGGCCAACCCAGGAAGTTAGCATCACGCTGATTCCCACCACAAAAAGCCAATGGGATTTTTGTCCCTTTGGATTATTGCAGGAACCAAACTCTGTGGCAAACAAGGGTTAACAATACTAACACGTTTCGTTCAACAAGATATCGTTATTTATTTGGCAGGGACAAAAATGTGTATCACAGCATTTTTAGCCAATGCTAATTTCCAATGCTCGTCCCCAGAAGATCCTTTAAACTTGTAAGCATAGTCATGTACACAGTATATACACATTCAGAAACATACAGACATATACATAGTATACACATACAACCCCCCCCCCCACCCCCCTTCACTTATATCATTTTTGAATCGTCAAAAGTAAAAAGCTAACGTTGGGCTGTACACAAACTACACCACTGTTGTCTTAAGTTCTTAAGCTTGTGTTAACCACATACCCTATTTCAGTCATCTAACACCCATTGACTTTGAGACAAGGGAACCAGTAGTGCATAAATGCTAACTCATTACCTGGTTGTTAGGATTCCTGCAGCACTGTATTGTTAACCAGCTGAGGTTTAGCCGAGCCAGGAAGATCATCTCTGCCCTGTTAGCAGCTTTGCTCATGTTTCCATCAAACTGTGAAAAACCCCAGTGGGCTCACCATAGATATCCACATTCCTTGCGATCATCTGCAGAGATGTGCAGTAGTGAACAAGAACAAGAGTCCAATAATGTCAAAGGGCCAATTAAAGACGAGACTCATAACTCAGTCCGCAGAGGAGTGTACAGTGACCGCTTCTTTTATTTGAAGCTGAGCTAATGGCTGTGGAGGAAGCACTCTTTTTCTCTTTTGTCTCTCTTCCATTTACCCTCTTCCTCCTCGTCTATCTCTCCCGCCCATCTCTTCCTTAATGTGTCCCTTCAGAGTAGGCCACACCACAGCCATAAAGCTCAGCTCTGTATCTGTCCATCACTTCTCATAAAAGTCTTATTCGTCCCAGTAAACACTCAAGCTCCTTTCCCTGTGAATGTTTTTTATTATTATTTTTTTTTTTTTCGGTGCAAGGTTCCCTGTAAATAATTTGTTGCCGTGTATTTTACAAATCATCCTCCGACTGCTACGTCCATCTTGTTTCAATCAGCGCTCGGAGCGGATGATTTGATGCACAGATTGTTACAAGGTGGACTGGAGCGTGCATCAAGGATTGATGCACGCATGTAAGCATAGAAGAAGACTGTGTGTGCATAATGCATCTTGACCTGGAGGTCAAATTGTCTCCACCTGTTATTCTGTGTCCCGTTGCTTTTCCAAATTTGAGGCTTCAACAAATCTTTCCAACATGTTGTGAATCATTTATGAATCTTGACCTCGGACCCTGTGAATAGGACCATGGAAGGAACCTGGATGAAAATTGTTGTGTAAAACACCCTGCTGAAAGATCGTTGAAGCGGTGTGTCTGTCATGTACGATGGCTGACATGTGGGTCAGGACACATTGAACAGCCGGTTGTTGGTTCAAATCCCAGAGGGGGAAATGTTGCCCACTTCCTCCACAAGTACAGTCAAACAAGGGGTCACTTGTAGCGATAAACCTACAGGAAATTACCATCTGATTCTGCAGCTTCCATCACCTTACTGAGTTTATAGTGAGATTTTCCTCGTTGTTTTGCTGACTGGCTCCAACTTTACTGTTTTGGTTCACTCTCACCTCAGTGTTCACACGGTAGCGTCAGTTTAAGCCTCAGCAGGCAGCTCTTTTCACAGTAATAAGCTATAAAAACCCACTGTATACTATACACATTTAGCAGCTACAGAGCCAGATATTTCCATCAGGAGTGGCTAGCGACCAAAAACAGAGCTACAAGAAGAAGGAATACATTGGAAACACAACCACACCTGCTGTATGTGTAAATAAGGAACTGTTTGCTAACAAGTTCGTCACAGCGTATACTCTGTATGCTTTAAACCACACTAAAGAGATGGAGACCAATGACGACGCAGGATGATTGTATGTTTCCCTGGGTCCCAGCTCCTCCGTGATGTCAACATCTGAATGTTACTATATTACTGTGTTATTGGCTATAGGACGTTCACTTATCACAGTATGTGCAAAGCCAGAAGATGGCAGTGCAGAGCTTCAGCTGGTGTCCAAATGACTGCGCTACATGTGCCACAGCTTCAAGTTTCTTCAATGTATTATCTGTTCTTTAAGTTCAGCACGCTTGATTCATCTTATGTGTGTGTGTGTGTGTGTGTGTGTGTGTGTGTGTGTGTGTGTGTGTCTGTCTGTGCATGTGTCCATCATTAAAGATGAATCAGTCTACTTCTGTCTGTGTCTGCTTGGCTATTACCGGAGCAGACGGACCATCAGATTGTTAAAACGTACCCTACTAGTGTGTGTGTGTGTTCCTGTTCGTAAGGCCGCGTGTGGATGGTGCGCCTGTATCTTTGCCATTATTAGGACTCCGTCCGCTGCTGCAACTGTGTGGCCCACAGACCGAACCAGACAGCTGATTCTGTTTCACTGACTAGGGCTGACACGACATCACTTCCCAGGAAAATATGCGTATTGTGCCTAAAGTTATATAAAATGAAAAGGGATGGTATGGGTTGAATCCAACCCTGTCAGGAATCCAAGTTGTCACTTTTGTTGGTAGATTTTTTTAATCATATTGTAATCAAAGATTACATGGATTATTTTTCTCCAAAATCTGTACATGAAATTCATCTCGTCAACACGAAATGTTTCAGGGGAAATGCTGCCCTCAGTCTCTTGACCTGCCGGCGTTTGATCGTCAGCTGATAAAGGTTTACTACAAATCATATACCTGCCGTCTCATGTGCCACCTCCACTCCATCAGTTTTCCACACCCTTACCTCTCCATGTTGCACATCAGCACGGCCAACTGCAGAGCAGGCAGCAGATCTTTCAATGGAGCTTTTAAACCCAATAAAGTCGAGAGTAATGACAGAGTGGTGACAGGAACTCGGCGTCCGTCACATTTACACTCTACTCTGCTTCCTGCAGTGTGTGGAAGCAGTGGCGGCTGGGGGAAAAGTTTCTAGGTAGGGCCATCCTATCAATTTCAGCAAACATCCCAGTATGATTTAATGCAAAAAAAATTAAAGTATCAAACACGCATTACTACTTTGCAATTAAATATTTAACATTTATTCCAACACGAAAAAAAGCAGTAAATAAAACTTATATAATATAATATAACATGTTTATTTATTGAGACCTTGTTATAGGAGGTAAAGATCAGGAGAAGTAAACATGAAGTGTAATTATGAATACTGATGTTAAATTAAGCTATGATAAGTTTTCACTGTTAATTTACCATCTCAATTACATGTTGATGCCTCCATGACCAAGTTAAGCAGATGAGACTGAGGACAACTATGTAGAAGAAAAGATGTTCACTTTGCCTAATATGTAGCTTGACAGAGTTCTCATGTGTGTCCTGGTGTTCTCATGTTTCCTTATTTCCTCATCCCTCACTCCCGTAACTGTCCGTGCTGGATCTGTCCCCGTTGTTTAAAAAAGCTAAATAAGTTATTAGCATGACGTCATCCAGCTAGCCAAACCTGTCTGGTGTACAGCTAGTACAGAAGCTTCGCATGTACTGCTTCCCTTTCCCGCTAGTCTGCTGTCTGATTGTGAGGTCAGGCTGATCTGATATCAGCTCTTTGGCCTGCAGAATCTCCGCCATAGTTCTCCTCTCAAACGAGACTTGGAGGTGTAGTGCTCGCGCTGGCCTGTAGAGACTTCTCCTGACGAGAACGCGCAGCTAGGGGGGCCAAATCGTTTTGGCCCCACGCTGAATCTATTTGAGGGCGCTGATTGGCTAAATTGTATGTCACTCATTTATATCTTTAATCAGCAATTGGCTAAACTGCTTCATAGACCCGCCTCTTTTGGGCCAAAACGATTTGGCCCCCTAGCTGCGCGTTCTGAGACGTGTGTGCACACAGGCGGAGAGCACGAGCAGGAAAAGCATATATTTTGCACAGATATCACATTTTACACATATTACTGGGTACATTCCACAGTTCAAAAACAAATATTGACAATTTGTATAATTTATTATTATTATAATTTATTTATTTTTTTATTTTTTTGTGTGGCTCAAGGTGGGGCCAGGCCCCATGGCCCTCTATTGACCAACCGCCACTGTGTGGAAGTAAGAGCGCTACAGTTGCTGCCGTTGCGGTTCTCTGGACGTCGACGTCTAAAGTTCCACTCAAAATGTAGTAAAAAGTTAGCTTTCCATTACAGCCTCTGTGTGTGTGTCTCTATGTATTTGTGTGTAGACACGTGCCTGTATGCACATGCCTGTTTAGTTTAAGTGGTTGTGTGTGTATGTACAGTATGTCTACGTGAACAGGTGTATAGTGGCTTAGAGTGCGTACTGTGTGTGTGTGTGTGTGTGTGTGTGAGAGACATTGGCTCTTCCATCTGCCATTACCTCACTGTAATAATAACACCATTATTCTCACTAACTAAGATTCCATCCTCAACTTTTGATGGCAGTTGAAGCTCATCCAGCTTCAGTGTGTGTGTGTGTGTGTGTGTGTGTGTGTGTGTGTGTGTGTGTGTGTATGTGTGTGTGTTTCCCTTCCAAAGACAAATGCCCCAGGAGGACACACAGCTGAGCCGGCTGGTGGCGGCTGACGTTTCACAGCAGAAAATGTGTCATCTTTTTCTCGCTGTGATGGATATTACATCCATGCTTCCTCCAGGTGCCCAGGCTCTGTTTGACTGCGTGCAAGTCTATGTGTGTGTATGTGTGTGTGTGTGTGTGTGAGTGTAAGTGTATGCATGCTTCCTGACTTAGTGTACCCTCGCCGTACTTTCATTAATCACAACTCTCAGACATTCTTTTTTTCCTGTCAAAAGAGAAAAGACGAGAGACAGATGATCTTTGTTTCCATAAAAGACACTTCTTTGATTTCCGCCAGCGTCTTTCCTCTCCCAAACCGCTAAGTGGGATACAAAACATGATCTCCTTTGACTGCCATTCAAAAGCCCTATTGGCGCTCCGGTCGGAAGGCTAGCCTATATTGTCTTTAGATATGGACTAGAGCGTATAGACTGCGCATGTGGTTTTCCTGGCTTGGTAATAAAAAAATGCAGAGAGGCAGAGGAAGAGAAATGTTGAATAGACATTACTGGAGCCATTTATTTTACTTTGCTGAAGGATATCAGTGTCAAGGAGGGATACAGTCCATTTACTGAACCTCTGCTTTTCGAAGTTATTTTGCAATACACACAGATTTTCGTTCATGCCCCATTTTGAAAACTAAACTTAACAGACCCTGTGTTATATTGCTCTCCTGGCCAAAGAAAGATGCTATGAAAACAAAATGAATTTAAAGAACGCATGAATGTATGAATGAAAAAACAGAACTGTGAATAAAACCTCACAATATCTGATTGAATGGGTGCATAATAATAATAGCTGAGTCAATGTATGCTTCATTAATGCTTAAACTACATTACAGGAATAAAAAAAAATGTTACTACAAGGATATTTCATTTTTCTGTTGATATTGGTGTTTCCGAACAAAACGTCTCATTTTACTGAAGCAGGGTCTGACATTCTTCCCCGCGCAGTGCGGGTTCAGATTCTCAACATCCTCTTTTTTTCTCCCCAGGGCCCGACCACACGGCCTGGGCCTCCAGTACTGCTCCTCGCCGGAGGGTTAGGGTTCTCCACCTCACGCCGGAGCACGACTTGCAGGTTAAAGGCGGCAGCTAAGCCAGCACTGGGTCTGTCCGCGGTGGGCTGGTCGAGTCTGAGCTGAAGGACTTGCTGGTGAATCTGAATGATTTCATGTGATTTCGCACAGAATCCGACCCGGCGGCACCGAGTGCTAAGCGTCGAGAACAACTACATAGAAATAGCCAAACTTCATGCTGATGGTCTCGTTCACTTACATAGGTCATATAGAGGCATCAGGAGTACATTGAGAGTTTCACAACCAGTTACTAGTTCCTCACAGTAACTTTAACTTTGTCATCCAATATTGTATGCATGAAGAACCGCTGTCAACTTCTTTTGTTCTTTTAGCCGTGTAGCATTAGCTTCCGTTAGCGTTATTCTCAGGATAGCGTCGTCATTCATTCGGTTGGTTGGTCAGTCGACTAACTTATATGGCTCAGAGTGAAAATACCTTGGTTTATGACCAAATACCTGGAATGTCATTATTACTAGTCGTTACTACATGTGTTGGATGGGATGGGAAGCGAAATACAAGTTACCTGGATAATCACAACCTTCGCCGTACACGCCGGGACGGCTGCTGAGCCCTTGCGTCAAGTATAAAACCAGCTTTAGTCCAGGAAGAACCTCTCCCATGGACTATTTCATCGCAGCATCCGTGCCAATACCTGTTTGGTAATGACTTGATAACATTTGCAGGCTTGCTTTAAGGAAGAAATATCACACTTTTGGATCCTCGATGTGCCAGAATCCGTAAAGACATAAAAACACCGTTTTGGAGGGACCATTTCCTGCAGAGCTTCTGTTTCTTCCTGTGGGCATGGAGTGACTGGCAGGAAGCAGAGCTTAACGTCATGCAGCACTGATATGAAAACACAACTCAGCACAGTGAAGTGAGGATAAACAAGCTCTCTTCATGGTTATTGTGATGGATTATGTCCAGTTAGTTTTGACAGTGGACAAGACTGAATCGCAACAAATGGCTTCTTCTGAAGGAGGAGAACAAACTATATCCACCTACGCGGAGGGAAAATGCACTATAATTATGCATGAATGTATTATTCTACTTGTTCGAAAAGCCACAAGGGTACACCCACAAACACGGGTCATTCCAAGTGTTATTGGGGTGTGTCATTATCTTTATATTTGCTGTCAGCATTGTTGTGCATCTGGCTGAACTCCCGTGGTTTTTCATTCATGCTCTTTTTGGCTTGGAGCGAGCTCGACCTCGGGCCACGGGTTTGGACACATCCAATAACACGAACACACGTACGTATCCAAAAACTCTCACACACACACAGAGAAAATGCATAATCAGAGATTACTCGGGTGAGGTGGGAAGTGAAAAAGAGTGTTCTTGCAAAAGGTTTGAATTGACTTATTGACTGTTTTCTGCGTCAGAAAAAGAATCCCAGATGAAGACCGACTGACTCGGATCACTTCCAAAGAGAATGTTCTTGTCGAAGTCATTTCTCAGAATCGGGCCTTATCAGGATGTAGGAATACATAAACTGCACAGTTTATGGTCTGGATGACACAGAACAACCTCAGCGGGCGAAGCCGAGCATGATCCACATCCATTCCTGGGTTTGTTTGTGTCCAATCATGCTAAATACTGTTTATAGGCTCTGTGTGGAACTGATTCAGATGCATATTTTCTCTAAGTGCCTGGCTGCAATAATGGTAGCTGTTGTTTAAATGCTCGTTCGCATTCAAGTTTATTTATTTCTTCAGGCTGTCATCACAAGCCTGCCTCAAATCAAACCAATCAACAATCAATTACAGAACAAAATGCAGCTATACTGCGTTAGACATAAACGTTAGACATAACACGGCCTTCTAATGTACAGAAGCCAGCCCAGGCTGGTTGGCACCACCACTCTCAGACCCATAAATGTGTTTAAGGAAAAACTGCCATGAAAACCTTCATACATTTATTTATCCTACATCTTTCATAAGCGCTGGAACAAAAGTACAGTCTCCTACGAGTGTCTCTGCCAAAAGCCCTGCTCTTATGTCGTAATTGCAACGGTCGAGTACGAGTTTAATCTGGTGCAAATCTGCCTTATTTATTATTTGTTCAGTAAGAATTTGAGCGCAAATGGCCTTACACATTTTGCTAGAGACAGATGTCCCTTGTTCAAAGTAATCCCACACAAATGAAAAACATGATTTCCTTTTTACAGAGAGTTTCTATTTCTGTAGTCTGAAAACTGGATGCAGAGACCGGTTTAGAATGCATTTTGCACATTTTCTACTGACTGATTTTGGTCAATTTAATTATCCTGTGCAAATGCATTTCATAAGATGCAACACAATGAAAGTTATATTATCTTTTCCATAACGATGCTTTGTCATTTTTTGCTGTAGTTTGAAAGTTACAGGCTGCAGATTTGAGCCGTTCTTTGAGGGTGCAGTATGTGGTGTTGTGTTGGGTTTGTGATGTATCTCAAGGAATTACATCCATATTCAACAGTTCTGCACCTCAGTATCAGTTCAGGGACAATGCAGAAAGTATATCGTAGCAAGACAATTTCACTATATATAGTGAGAAATTAAAGGCAATAAATACAAAAATAGTCCCTCGTAATCATCCTTATAACCCACTGGAAACTCTTTTGGCGGTGTCTGTACCTGTGGAGATCCCACCCTGTGCCTGAATTTTCCTATTTTGCTGTGTTCAAGGGTGTTTCTTCAGCGTCAAATTCTATAAAAACGTATCGACCAGGTGCCAAATCGTAATGCACACGAGAGAAAGATGGCGGACGCAGCGCCGGAAAAAATGCGAGAGGGAATGTTGGGCTGGCTTTTTACACCACGACGAACACCGTAAACCCTCAGTGAGCTTTTAACTATAAGAGTCCTATAGCAACCAGCAGATTGAGATAAAGGCACCAGGGCCGCCACCCTCACAAATAACATGAGCATTTAAAAAAACGGTAGCATCTACAGTATGACATTCCTGCTGTGTGACTGCAGCACAAGAGCTGTTTACCTCCAGTAAACATGGTGCTGGGGGGAAGATACATTAAGAAGAAAATAGAGGTCCGGACTCCAGGATGCCAGCACTCCAGGTCAGAAGTCAGTCTTCCCACAGAGAACATTTACTCTCAGGTCCTTTATGCAGAAGTTCTCATTATAAATAACAATCTTCTGAATTGAAGACAGAAGTGGCAAAGCAGGATAGCTGCAAGGCAGACACAATGGTTGCCGTTGTGAGTTGAGCTGTGCGTTTGTGTGCTGTTTGTATTTTCAGGACAGGACCATTAACTGGCCCCTCGCAGAGAAAGTCAGCGGGGTTCAAATGTGTTTTGTCTTGCTGTTGATTCAAGCTGTGTTCCTCTGAGGTGCCACAACCATCATGGGTGGCCACGCTGGGCCCTTGGCACAGCACACATAAACGCTAACTTGCCCTGTATTGTACAGCACGATCTCTCTCTCTTTCTCTCTCTCTTCCTCTCTCTCTCTCTCTCTCATGCACAGAACACATAAGTAAAAAAAGTGTATACGCACTTATAATCATACTGTGACTTTCTCTCGTTTCTTCAACTACACAAATATACACACCGCTGTTAGTCTGCAAGAACAAACTTCTCAAACACAAATAGTATGCAGTGAATGCACAGAAACAAGAGAAAAATGTGCTTATGCTCAATGCATGTTTATAAAGCACAAATTCAAAGGGACACACACACACACGCACACACACCCCGGCTGGGCCGTAAAAACAAACTTCTCAAAATATGGCATTTGTCTTCTGATTAAAACGCTCACATTCCAGCGAACTGTGTTGGGCCTGCCAGGCAACAGCCGTCATATTGACAGTCGGACGTGCGGTTTGTCCGGGCCGATCTCTCATGAAGGGAAGCTTTATGGCACAGCCAGCCCCATATAATCAGCTTTAAATGGTCCGAATGCTAACGAGAGCGACGGCACCCTCCCACCCTTCATAGCAGCCAGCCGGGCCCCAGGAGTCAGGAAAGACAGAGACGACAACAACAACTTCAGGGGCCATGAAGGAATGTTGGAGAGTTCAGAGATCCCCCCCCCCCCCCCCCCCAAAATGGTCCAATTTATTGACCTATAGTTGTGATAAGGTTTTTAGATCCAAAACCATCTGTCTGGAAATTGTTAAGCTGGAATGATGATTGGCTCTCGCTCTCCGAGTTGCTGCAGCTATGCATATTGGATGGGATAGTCCAAATTGGCGAAATATTTGAGGTTAGGTTTAACCACAAAATAAAAATCAACCATCCAGGCTAACAGTGATGGGTCATTTATTTACAGAAATGTTTAAACTGCCTGTAATTAATCTCTCCCAAACTATCTCTCCGCTGGAGATAGAGGCCATGTGATAACTGCCATCAGACTCCAAATACGATAACGAACAAGCCAACCTCCATATCGCCAAAGCAACGTAGTGGGATTAATGACTGTGCTGCAATTACTAAATATAAAACTTAAATCCCTTACACTAAACTTCCGTTACTGAAAAGTGGTGGATGAGTTACTGTAAGCCGATGTAAAACAACTGCATGTAGAAGGATGGCTCATCTTCTAAGAGCTATGAAGAGCTGAACAGTGAAGGTAAAATGTGATCCTTTGCATACATACAGTATTGTTTCATAGTTGTTTGTATTAAGGAAATGTGTCCCGGCACACAGAAATATATACAGAGTGGTGTCGTAAAATACTGTATCATAGTCTACTGTCTCATAAAGAGGAGCCATAAGAAACTTACAAAATCAAGCAATAGCAGAACATACAGGGCCATACGGACGTGTAGTATATGTACCCATGGTGGAATCACATATGGCATACTGTATATTGGAATGCAATATATGTCTATATACAAATGTATAATTTCATATGTGGATCCATTGGTGCATTGAAAAAGTGCTCAGAACTTTTATTCACACTTTATGTCGCAGCCTTAAGCTAAAATTGAAATCACCAAGAAAACAGGATTTTAGAATTTTTTTAGCAAATTTATTAAAAAGGAAAAACTGAAATATCACATTGACAGAAGTATTTACAGCCTCAACTCAGTACTAAATTGAAACATCTTTGGCCACAGATTACAACCCTGAGTCTACAAGCTTTGCACTTCTGGATTTGGGGATTTTCTGAACCTCTCAGGATCCGTCTGGTTGTACAGGGGCCGTTGTTGGTCAGATAGTTTCAGGCCCCTCCGGAGATGTTCATGTCCGGACTCTTGTCTGTGCCACTCAAGGAAATTCAGAGTTGTCCCTGAGCTCTCCTGCATTTTCTTGGCTGTAATATTTTCCGACATGACTCAGTCCTTATTTACCATCTTCTAAAGCTAAGATCGGTGGAGTGTTGCAGTGTTCGAGTGTTGAAATTTCTCCCATCTTCACACAGGAGGTGTGGCGCTCAGCCAGAGAGCGAGGTTTGCGGTTACCCTTCTAACCAAGGCACTTCTCCCCCAATTACTCAGTTTGGCTGGGCGGCCACCTCTAGTAAGAGTCCTGGTAGTTCCAAACTTATTCCATCAAAGAACCACGGAGACCTAGCTCTGCGCTCTTTTCTTGTTGCCTTCCCCAGATCTGTGCCTCGACACAACCCCGTCTCTGAGCTCTGCAGGAAGTTCATTCAACTGCATGTTTTTTTGTTCTATTGTGCAATGCCAGCCGTGAGACCTTTTTATAGACACGTGTGTGCCTTCCCAAATCATGTCCAATCAGTTGAATTCACCACAGGTGGATTCCAATCAAGGCATATTAGAAACATCTAAAAGATGATCAATAGAAATGGGAGGCCCCTGAGCTCAATTCCATGTGTCAAAGATATAGTGATATCTCTGATTTTTCTTTTTAACAAATTGTCAAAAAACCATAAATTCTAAAATCCTGTTTTCACTTTGTCATTATGGGGTACTGAGTGTGGATTCATGAGGGGGTGATGATTTCAGCATACGTCTGTAACATAACATGTGAAAACGTGAAGTGATCTGATTACTTTCTGAATGCATTGTATGCTTATTTTTTTCCATTTAGGGTTACAGCATCTTGTGCTCTCAGAGACAGACAACACAGCTATTACTGTGCGGAGACTCCACATATCCCCAAGTGACACATTTAATCTATCTGATGCTGCAGACAGGATGCCTTTAGAGCTATGTGGTGGCTCCGTCTCAACGATCTCCGAGATGGAAGGTAAAGAAAGAAAACAGAAAGGTGAATTTTAGGCTGAAGTCAGGGAAGGTCTGCTGCACTTTGTGCATTATTATGAAATAAGATGGAGAGAAGATAACTTTAGGTTCCTCTGAAAGAGTGTAAAAAGCATTCTATATACTGTAATATGACACCTACAAAAGAAATGACTTGATAAAATATGCAAGAACCACATTAATTATCCTTGAATTATCACAATTTCAACCCTTGCATTGAATGTTAGCCTGTATTTAAAGTCAAACTTTGAATTCTCACTTTTTATGTATGGTAATTACTCTGTAATGGAAGCTAGCAAGCTAGGCTAGCAAGCTAGGCTACCGCCCACGTGGAAAGAGGAAGCTAGTTATTCTAGCTTGCAAATGTTCGCAGGAACATTGTTATTGAAAAACTGTCATTGCTATTAGCAAGCCATCCTCATCTGAAAAAAACCCCGGCCTTGGAAGCACTTATTACGACCAATATTTACGTTTGACGTTAGGTGGAAGCCTCTAGTGGCCATAGTCATAATGACGGGAGCCAAGGAGGAAGTCAGGTGACGCAGCACCCAGGAGACAGCTGTTTGTGTCCTGTGTGAAACCAAAAGTCAACGTGTTGAGTTACTTTAAGTTACGGAGTTATTTTAAGCTAGTAAATACATTACTACCTCATGTACCATGCTACGTAACAAACCCAAACTATGATCTTTTAGGTTGCCTAAACCTCACCAAGTAGTTCCGATTCACAGTGTTAAATATAAGAGCTGGACCTGAAATTTCTCCTTTTTTTGATAACTATAAGTTTGGCCAAAAAAGTTACTAATATCTTACCATGAATACAGTTTAATTCAAATTTTAAGAGCCACAAAGAGCCACGCAGTGCAACAGTAGCTTAGCATCTCACCTCAAGTTCAGGCTCAGGCTGATCATTTCGAAATGTGGGAAAGTCATTTTGATAAAACCGGACAGGGAAATTGTCGGTCCATAGAGGAAGAGGAAGACATGGGTGTAATGAGCTGCGGTGGGTAAAGCTCTCCAACGAATCAAACTTCACCACACGTAGTTGTGGGTATAGCTTCTTGAATTGTTGACTTCCTGTTCAGCCATGCAAGTCTTATTAAATGAGCTGAGCTACAATGGGACAAATGAGCTGCAGTTGACGAGGCACAGAGCATCTGGTAAAAGTAAATCTTTACAAGCCCCAGAGCCACAGACAGAGCTGCACAGTGAAAAAGACGTATTATGCAGCGATAGGAAGAGGATGGCTTTATGGGACAGCTGTGTAGCCCAAGAGAGCAGGAGGAAGTGTTAAAAGATGCTACTGAGGCATGTTGACATGGATGTAGACATTTTGTAGACGAATAGTGCCATGTATTTCAATATAAAGACTTGTTTGGACCTCTGCTGTAAAAAATTCATTCACAATCAATTGAATTATTAATTTAACATGGATGCTGCCTGTATAGATTGGTAAAGAGGACTTAAGGAAACCACCCACTGAAGTAACTTCTTGTTTTACAAGTGCTACATATGTGCTGGAGTGTTTCAGGTACGTCTGTGGGACTTCAGGTAATCGGAATGGAGAAACATAAAAAATGAACTAATTTTTGTCAAAAACTTTGACTTCAGGGGTCAAAATCAAAGCGTAATCATTTTAAGAAAAGAAAGCAATGAAGTGACAATCCTGACCATCCTTTTGACAAAGCCGTGTCACTGCCAAAACAACGCTCAGATGGCCTTAATACACATCCAAACCTACAGGGCTCTTTCTGAATCAAACCGCTTCCAGAGCTGTGCTATTTGTCATCATGGCAAGCAAACGATCTGAAGCAAGCGTTTCTCCCCGTGTGTGCAGCTTGTAACAATATCACAGCTGCTCTGCGACTGTAGAGTCGAACGGCTGTAAAAGCTGTGTGTGTGTCTGTCTCAGTGTGTGTGTCAATGTACTTGTGTTAAAGCCAGCATGGGTTGCTGCCTGCCTGCATGAGCTCTTAACCTCAAAATACCACACATTAACAGGATACCTATTTGCATAGCAGACATAATTGAAACCATAAAAAAGTGTTTGTAATCATCGAGGAGGGAAAGTCACTCATTTGAAGTATTCTAATTACTATAATTATGCATGTGCATTCTGATGTGCCCCACATCTTCTGAAAACAAATTATGTATTTTATATATCTGTTTTCAACCAAAGTAATCTCACTTGTATTTGGGTTGTAGTCAAAGGACCATACCCCTGTTTTGCATGTTTTAAATCAGTTGTACTTTACCTTAGTAGACAAAGAATACCATAGTGTTGTGGATTTTGGAACATTTCCATTTATTTATGTACACAGTGAAAATCAAGTTGCTTACACTTAACATTGTGTATTGTGAAACTGCAGTTCAGACTTTTTCAAATACATTTATAGAGGATAAAGGAGTCCGATTGCATCGAAGTTTATGAGAAAATGACTCTACTTCTCTCTTGATTTATTACCTCAATAAACATTGTAAACATGTGTTTATTGTCTCAATCGCTTGCTTCAAGTCTTCTTTAATACAGCATGATGTTAATTTAGTAAATAATGGTCCTGACTAGGGCTGAAAATACATCAATATTATATCATTATCGTGATATGAGACTAAATATTTGGATATGGTATAAATGTTGTCTTTTCCTGGTTTTCTGCATTACAGTAAAGTGATGTCATTTTCTGAATTCAACAGATTGTTCTCGTGGTTCTGTTATTTGTCTTTAACCACTTAGTCATTCTATCCACATTATTGATGAAATGTCATTACAAAAATCTCATTGTGTAAATATTGTGTGAAAGATGGTCAACCCATAGACTGTATATAAGAAGTGGACGTAGTCATCGTGACGTCCCCCATTGGTTTGTGGACTGCCGTTATGAAGCCTCGAGTTCGGTGATTTGGCCGTCGCCATCTTGGATTAAGGACATCGCCATCTTGACTTTTTGCAAGCGGTAAACGGAAGTTATATTTGGAATGCGGAGAGTAGAGACATCGCATACAACTCTGATAGCGGCAGCGACTTGTCAATCACAGTAAGCTCGCCCTAGAGTATACTCTGCTTACTCTAAATGGACCATCATTTACTAAATGAACATCATGTTGTATTGAAGAAGGCTTGAAACTAGAGATTGAGACCATAAACTCATGTTTACAATGTTTATTGAGGGAAAAAAATCTAGTGAGAAGTAGAGTCATTTTCTCATAGACTTCCATACAATCAGACTTCATTTTGCAACCGGAGGAGTCGCCCCCAGATGGCCAGTGGAGAGAATGCAAATTTTAAGACACTTCCACATTGGCTTCACTCTGCAGAACCAGAGGTTGCTGCCTGGGTCAACCCTAATATCGAAAGTATTTCGTAGTAAGAAATACTCTTACTGTACACTTTTCCTTTTTGGTCATACTGTTGAACCTTTAACTTTCCGGCCCCTTCTATCTGCACACTCTGTCCTGGCATGGTTGTGCTGATGTCTCCGAACCAGCACATGGTACAGTATGTTGACGCTCTATGACTATCTGGCAACTTCTGGTGACATTTTGAGTAGCCAATATTTAGTTGGCGCATTTCTAACCTATATTCTACTGTGTCCAATGTTCAGTCCAGCTCTATGGAACAAAATTGTAGGTTTCTGCAGGTAGTTGGAAGAAAAAACCTCCAGGACTGAACAGCGCTGGCTTACAGGGAACACTGGGTGCAACTTGCCTCTGCGAGTGTTTTCTCAACTGGACACCAATACGAGAGACTCAGCACTGAAGCACTCTCGCAGATGTGTGCTATGCATCAAGCGTTTTGATTGCTGTCCACAGGACAGCGCCCAAATGGCCGTGGATCCGATAGCTTTCCAGCGGCTTTACGACTTGAGATCTTAATAAAGTGTCTGAATGACTTTCCAGTGCTCTCATTGGTTTTTATTCTCTTTACTGGGTGAAAGCGAGCCCTCTCTGAGTGCTCTGAGGATATGCCTTGAAGAGCTTTGCAGGTTTTTTTTTTGCCTTTGAAGGATCCGTACTGCAGGGATTTTCCCAGTACAATTCATCTCTGTCTGTCTTCTCTGTGTCTGTGTGTGTGAGTGTGTAGTTCCGCCACAGGCCTAAACCGCTATTAGTGGGGATTTTGCCCTCCCTTTGAGGTTGTGATCTGTTTCATTTAAATAGGTGAGAACTTGGATTAGATCTGAATCTCCTCCACACACTATAGGACTCACTCTCCACAAATGGCCCTGCAGGTCATCATGCAGCGGACCACCATTTCCTTGGATATGTGGTGGGTCTGCATGTGTGCTTTTAAAAGAAACTACGAGATGAGATCGTGCTGGGAACGCGGACGGCACGGCACGGTAACACACGACAGTCATGCCAATGGAAAAGAGTTTTTCAGAGTTTGATAAACTGGTGAAAGTTAAAGAGCCAAATATTTCCCTCAGGAGTTGGTGGAGACCAAACTGGAGCTAAAATGAGACTGAACATAAACTCACAGTTGTTGGGTTTTGAGAAACACAACGTCAAATCAATGTTAATGTACGTTTGTTACGCTGCCCCCGAGAGGGTGAATACTGCTCTAAAGTGCTGGCTTCGACAGAAGAAATATTATTTCTCCTACAAATGAAAAGTTTAATTTATAAGCAATACGAAAAACTTTTCAACAATCAATTCAATAAACTGCAGTTTTGCGACTGCAGCCTAACTTGGTCTGGTATGACCAGTAGCCTTTTGGGCATATGTTACCATATCTTCTAAACTTGATATTACTGAGACAGCTTGCTGACTTGCTTTTCTATTTGTGTGATTCCGCTACGTTTTAGGATTTACCATTATTATCTTATATATACCATAATCCCGCAATTGCTTACTTAATGCCCAGCAAAAAAAGTTTAATGAAAATGTTCATGCTGAAAGTGAAAGCCATTTTTGTGGCAATGCAGCTGAACTGTTGTTTTCAACAGCAGCAAAAGAGAAAAAAACACACTCATATCCAGTTGGCTTTATAGCTCAGGTTCTAAACTTTATTGCCCCTGATTGGTTTGTGGTGAGGCACAGAGAAAAACATGGAAAGTAAGGAGATACAAATGTGTCCATCTAGCAGGCAGAGTTTTACAGTGCATTCCACAAATACGGAGTCTTGTGTCTTTATTTTCAAAGGGAGGCTTTTCTCCAGACATCGTTGACAAGTGAGAACCTCGGGACTAGCTTCAGGTCCTGTAGGTCCCATCTCACACACATCCATGCACACACATACCTGGTTGGAGTACCTCTCCACCGAAGTATTTTTCCAGGGAACTTCAGACGCTTTTATGTGCTAAAGTCACGTCTATCACATTAACCTTAATTGGTGTGTGCAAGTGCAAGAAACAACAAACACATCCTGAGTGCTGCAGAGACAGCTCAGGCCCGAGGGGGAGGCGAACACGCATCAAAATAACTGTGACAGGGGTAGAAGAGAACGCACGCTTCGGGACTGATGAAACTGGTTTCTCCTCTTCAGGATAATGTGTTGTGAGGAGCTGACCACAAAGCTATGCACACTTGCTGCAGTGTGGAGGGTGATGGTCATTCAGGCAGTGGATTATTAGATAATATAGATATGTATATTTGTGTGCACACGTTCTGTTGTGCAAGCGTGATGTTTTGTGAACCTATACGCTCTCCACAATTTGCTCTGGAGGATCAGCAGAAAAACAAACTTGTTTCAGTGTTTAGATTCCAATTAATGTTTAATTATGAGCTGATGTTCGACCTTTGAAACGCTAACGTCACAAGTCACCGCAGCGTTTAACTCCAATCAAGACCAGCGAGGTTGTTAAAAGGTTGCAAACTAACGAAGAGAAAAATGAGCACATGCCCTCCTCCACATCCACACTCTTTAGGTCCCCAGAGAAGGAACAGCAGCTTTTAATGGAAGTGTTTCTTGTTTGTTGAGAAAACTGAACTCTTTGAAAATATATTGCATCATAGGTTGATCTCGTAACCACGTTGGTGATCCGTTGACTTTTCCTCTGGCGACATTATCAGGTAACATTTTCCATGTGTCCAATTGTTTGGTTCATGAACAAATACATTAAAAAGAATGGCATTCCCATTGACCTCAGCTATACTTCATGTTGCAAATTGGCAAATATTGGCATGCTAACACGCTAAACTAAGCTGGCAAACATGGTAAGCATTATACCTGCTAAACGTCGACATGGTAGCATTGTCACTGAGAACATGTCAGCATAATAACTTTAGCTAAAAGCACCACAGTGTCGTGAAGGCTGCGTGCGGAAAGCCGCGTTCCACCACTGTGGTATGTGGTAACGACACCACAAGGTGGTAGCGTAGCGATCTACTGCACATGTGCGGTACGCATCCTCTAGGCGGACACTATAAACAGAACCGCTACACGTCTGTGGTGTCCGCCGCTGCGTGTGTATGAAGTCACTTTTTACTTGCTGCTAGGTCGAGACATGCATTGAAGGTTCAAGGTTAGATCTATTAATCTTCCACAGATTACATTAGGAGGCCCGGAGACAAGTTAGTTGAGTGTCATTTTAACAGAAATCCAGTTTAGTTCTATTGTGTAGATCTGTTGCAGCATGCAGCCAGTATACGTGCAGAAATATGACAGGCTGCTTAATGTGTTTGTGTAAGTCTTGGGAAAGCACGAGCGGAGCAGCTTAGTT
>NW_022280034.1:14782836-14783659 GCF_004355925.1 Anarrhichthys ocellatus
AGGGAGAGTGTTTTCGGGTCTACTAACAAAGAACCACTGTTACACACGACACTGTACCAAACTTGTGGAGAAAAGCAGTTGTCTCTGCACTCTGCTGCATTTCCTCATGTATATATTCAGCAATGCATATCACAGATCTTTACAGAGTGTAAAATAGAAAACATGTAAACCGTTTAAATACAGTAAGACCCTTTCAGCATGCCTCAGACGACTACAACAAAATATTACCATCTTCGAAAGGCATATTTAAGATATTGTGCAAGTCCTTGTTTTTCTATGTTAACGTTGATAGTGAAGTGTATTATACAATATTACACACTATTGAAGCAGAGCTGGAAACAGTACAAGCCACGAGCCAAATGGTAAAATATAGAAAGTGGTTGCTAGATTTACTCACCATCCCAAAACACAACGGTAATCTATTGAGTCGCTGGGAGATTTTGGAATCAACAAAAAGGTTAAAGTTAAGAGTTTTTCACACCACAGAAAAAAATGTGTGTTTAACCACACAGCTAAATTTGAATGATTAAGAAAATCGTCATAAAATTAGGTTTCAAAATCGTAAAAAAAAGAATCAGTGTTCATCAGTGTTCTCTGCTCTGAAACGCTCGGAGCCTGCGCTCTCATGCTCACCCCAAATGACAGGCAAGGTATACAGGTATACATACAGTACTACAGAATCACCATATACTAAATGTTAAAACCACCCTCCCCCTTTTTATTTTACTTTTTATTATTTTGAAATTGAATTTCAAACCCTGTACAAAACACTTAATCAACTATGTCTGTGACCATTTTCTATCAACCACACCAAAAGACCCCC
>NW_022280034.1:14783759-14791945 GCF_004355925.1 Anarrhichthys ocellatus
CCCCCCCCACACACACACACACACACACACACACACACATACATACAAAACAACCAACAGAACACATAGGGCTATGTTCACCGCAGGAAACAGATTTTGAGGTCTAAATTTCAAAACAAAAGGTGATGCTGTCTATGATCCATGCCTTGGTGGGCTATTTCCGCATTCAATTTCCACCTAAATTGAAAGTTAGCGAGGTAAACTCACATTACGCTTCCTGCCCGACGACACTGCCCTGCACTCAGCTCATAAAAGGAATATGATGTCATGGTTCTGAAGTGATTAACAGCCTACATAAACATTGAGCAGAGCGATCGCAAATTATAAACAGTGTGTTAGAGTGACGCTGCAGTTCCTAGTGGGCTGGTGTGATTAAACAGGGAGGTGGCACACACTAGAATAATGACTTCAACTTTTGTAAATACGATGCACATCCGTTATGAACTACACGTGCCAACAGTACTGAGCACATGACCGAGTGTAGAAGTCTTCACGAGGCCAAAACCTTGAACACCAATCCAAAACGGACCATTTTGAAACCTAAAAGCAAAAATAATCAACATCAAAAGAAATCAGAAAAAGGACCCAAGCAGACCTGAGAAAGGTTAGACCCAGACACAGACCCACATAGAGAGAGAATAGAACCAATGGCAGAGTTGTTGTATCCAGCGATGATAATGACAAATTATCTCGATGCAGAGTCTGCTCCAGTTGGGTGTTGGATATATTAACACACACTCCCGAGACCTACCGGCGATACTATGATGCTTTACCTGACGTACTGTGCAAATGTAGAAACATAGCATTTTAGAAACGCATATCTCCTTCCATCCTCTCCAGGTAACGGGTGTCGTAGCTCAAAATCCACAAAACCAGCCTGAAAACAAAGACAATTTCAAACAATTACATGATATGGAGCACAGTCTTTGTTGTTGGACCTTTTGTCAGAGCTGGCCGTTGCCATTGGTCTGAGTTCAAGGGGAGGGACTTAGCAAAGGGTCAATAAACTCCATATAATTTGAACCTGTGAAGCAACTTAAACTCTCAAAACTGCTGGCACACATGCCTGCCGCTTGTTTACCCATTCTCCTTGCTTCATTCATCCAAATAACAAACATGGTTCAAATCGAGAGAAAGAGCCTATTCTTACATCTCGTCAGCCCCACGCAGTCGTCCCCAAGCCAGCAGGGTTAGGAAGGTTGGATCTTTTAAACCCTCCCACTGGGAAGCTAATCTTCCATTCCATGGTATAAGCCAAAAAAAACATTTCAGGTGATGTAATTATTCAGCTTTCACAATGCCTGCGGCTTCGCCTGCCTGCATACCTGGCCGGTTCCCCTTACAGGGTTATGTGCTCGGCTACCAATTGCTTGTAAAAATAAAAAGTAAAAAAAAAGCAGCTTCTGCAACAGAACTCGTTACTTCTCATAATCAACTTCAGATTTGGTTTATTCATCCGCTGCAGTTTTTCTCAGCATTATGAAAACCAGGTTTCCTCTGATTTAGATGCTGATGGTGCTGACTGTCTGAAAAATGACAGTGTGAGAAATAGTGCACAGACACATGAATGTGTCTTTATCAATAACAGAGAATAAACTATAGCTGCATGCCATAGGCGCACATTGAGAACTCGTAGCAAAAGATAAATACCAACACACCCTGTACATAAGCTGTGAATGTCTAAACATATGTAGAGTTTGATGAACAAGTTGTACAGAGATCTACACCTGTGTACAATTGTTCCCAGGTGAATTAGCAGGCGTGCAGAGACACACTGGCTTTTCTGTGTTCCATCTCTGCTGAGCCACAGCCAATTATTTCATTACTATGTCTACAAAATTGTGTCACAGACTCTCTGTGAACTCATAAAACAGATCTGAGACTCTGATGCTGACCGGAGTGGACAGAGTTCATTTCAAAACAAAACAGTGTTTAAATTGAATAATTATGTAGTTTCCTGTAGAAAAAAAATCAAGGTTGAAGGTTAAACTTTAAGCATTTTTGAGTGGAAAGAAAACGGGGATGTGTTAAAGGTAGTCAATTTGATTCTCATTCCAGTTTATGTTATATTCATGGTGAAAATATCTTACTCACAGCAAAAAGAGTTCAATGTAAACTATGTTGGACATTTCCCCATGGGGACAACCGCCACAGTCTTTCAGTTAAACCTGCACTAATTGACATTATCTTGTAGTTGATATAGCCAACATATATAACATACCAACATATAGCAAAGCAACAGATAAAAAGAAACCCAAAAACTCCAATACCCGCTCTGTTTTTAGCTCAGTTTTGGTCGACACCCATTGTTAAGGAAAGCATCTAGCCTGTGAGAGTGAATGAAAACAGTGAAGTCGTGGGCCGTATGAACCAAACAATGAGCTGAAAGACGCTCAAAGGCTCCCCACAGCTGAGAGTCAGGTGACAATCCTCGTTCATCACTATGAGCGAGCGACCCTTTTCACACTACATGTTGTAACTTGATCTGGCCGCGCAGCAACCTGACAAAATGAGAATCAAATGTCGCTGCTTTACCTTCTCTCGTATGTTATAGTTTGGAATTCACCATTCAACCCGTCATCGCTGTCATTTCCCTTCTCCCCTCCTCACACACAGTCGCACACATACAGTTTTGTTATCAGTTCAAAGAGCCGAGAGAGGTCAGTGAGGGAGCATGTCAGTCAGACAAGTTGTCACCCAAATGATGACAAATTGGCCGCCTCTCTGCTCGCCTCCCAATCAAGTCCAGACCTGGCTTTCATGCGCGCACGGTTCCTGTAAATGGAGATCGATGGCACTGAGGTGAAGCTCACATTCACACACAGTCAGCGCTCGAACATCGAGCTGCTTAGGGTTAAATTACAGAATTTATCCGGGTTTCAGTGGAGAGTTTTAGTGTCTTGTGATGGCCTAAAATGCATTGCGATTGTTTTTTTTTAAGGAGAACGCACGGAACACTTCTGCTTTTGACAGGAACGTTCTCAGGTTTGACCATATTAAACACTGTTGGCATCTGACTTCCTCTCACCTTGGTAGAATATAGTGAAGAGACAGTGTGAGGGCCTTCACCTCTTTGTGATCTCGACTCGGCTACTAAACCCCGCCGTCTCTCCAATGGGCTTGTTTCCAAGGAGACAAACATTATGTAACCCAACACTGTGAGTCTTGCAATAACATTGTCTTTATCGTTGCCGATGGGTGGAATTTTACTCGTTTCACGTCTCGAAGCTGAGAGAATATGCAGGAATGCTTTTCCTCCTGGTGAATGTGCTGTAGAGCTGAACATGGGGCAAAATATTTGCTTTCTTTCATTTGTAACTTCACATGGAGCCGGAGCTGCTTATGTTTCGTAGATAAAGTAAATAAGTGGAGGTTGCAAACCGGAAACAAAACAAGTCAGCTTGGCCTTCCAGCAAGATCTTCTGGAATATGTTTCAATTGGGCAAGTTTAAATTTTGTTTTCATTTCAGCTAGTATTGGGCATGTTTCATGCTGTCTGGAGACAAAGACAAGCATTCACAAAATAACGAAATATCCGAGAAGATGCGCAGCGGAAACAGCTGATCAATCATGAGAGGTACATGTTCGCTATGGAATTTATTCCCGCAAAGGTGTTTCTATATTCCATGATTAACTCTTTTTCGACAAAGGCCAAAACCACTTATTTTCCATATTTGAGAAAGTTGTATTCACTCATCTGCCCCCTACTCTATGTAGAGGACTATGGGCTCACCTTCAGACACTACTCGGTATTGTTCTCTGCGCTGTTAATTACGTCACTGCTGTCGCACAATTATAACGTGCCAGATCAGAGTCGGCTGATGAACACGCATTAATACATCAATACATGTTAAGCAAGCTATTTTGTTGACTCTTTGCTAAATGCTTTGAGTGAATTTAATTTCCCCCCTGGTAAACAGTGATGCATCATATACATGTTCAATTATTTTACAAAAATGAATAATTCAAAGTTTTTTGTGGCAGTTTGTGATGTGATGCTCTGCTAACCAAAAGGTATTGTTTTGGCGCCACAACTCGTGGATTTGTCTCAATTGCGCTGCTCTCTCTCCACGGTCTGCATTTTTTCCGTTAGGGCAATGCATGATGGTATATAGTGCTTGGTTATTGACCACTGGTTGTACACTACTTTTCAAGATGCATCGTAGGATACTTTGAGTCCACTGTAGGGTATAATGTCTCACTATACATGCTGACGGCACTACTGACGGCACTACAAAATAGCAAACTAATTATTAGGTCCACCATATAGTTAGTAGTGGGTCTGAAATCAGTGACTTCAGACTCATGCAATATCAGTTTTCAGTTTTTGCTTTTTAGCAGCATGGTTCCACGGATGGCAATCTTGCATCAAGTCCAACTTTCACTTTGTCCAGTAGGCCTTCTTTCCCAAATACTTGCCAAACAAATGGCAATTATCATGTTGTCCTTGAAAGCATGTTAGCATGCTGACGTTAGCATTTAGCCTAAAGCACAGGTGCACCAGCCCGCTCTCATTCTCAAGGTATGCATTACAGATGCTCTGTGCAGATACCAACGCACAAGGAACCCTTTACCATCTGTATGATACAGACTGGGTTTTCAAGTATACAATGTAAACTTAACGGCATTGATAGACCCCCCCCCCAGAGGAAATGCTCCAGGAGTGTGATGAATAATGGTGGATGGATCAAACCATGGACTGTATAAAATATGGACGTAGTGTCTGTGACGTCACTCATAGTTTTCTGAAGCATCGCTGTAAAGCTCAAAGTGGGAGGATCTGACTGTCGCCATCTTGGCAGTGATGACACAGCCTAACTCTTGGTTGATCTAAAAATGCGCAAAGAGGTGGATTGTTGTTTTGTTATTTTGAATTCAGAACATTAACTACGCAATTACTGCAACTGCAGTAGAATGTCATTGTTAGAAAGTGACGCCTAGGGTCTTGACCAAGCGTTAGTATATGACGAGTTGATATGACAATGTGTTGGATGTGCCAACAAAGTACAGCCTCACAGAGCTGTGAGCCTGGTTGTGAACTCTTAGTCTTGGTAGTGTGAGTTTTAAAGTCTTAAATGTGTTTTGGAAGCCTAGTTTAACCTGCAGGGGGTTCTGATGGACACAACATTGCTGCCAATGAGTATGAAAATGAATTGAAAGCATCTCTCCCCAAAAAGATAGTCTGAAAAATACTAACTGCCAAAGAAAATCCTCCCAACCGCTTCAATGAGCCTGACAGGAGAGTGTGGTCGTGTACGACTGATAAACGAGTGAAGAACCAGCTGCTTGAAGACTTTGAGCAGCTACACAAAAGTGTGGATTTGTTTCATGCTTTATTAATCGAGTAGTTCAGAATTCACTTTCACATGATAAAGGGCTTCCAGGATGAGGACTATCTTATCCTTAGACTAATAGTATCTCAGGGGACGTTTCTGTCCAGCAGGACTATAGATAGACTCAAAAACAGGAGGAGAAAACACAGGGTTTTCTTAGAATTGGGGTCGTCTTATAATTCACTTACTATCATTTTCAAAACTTTCAGCTGCATTTCGTGGTTATCATCAGTACTGTTGATGGAGTCTGTTCAAAGCTCTGGGAAAAAAATGCTTGTTAGAAGAGTTGATGACAGAGAAAAGTTCAACTTTGACTAAGATTTGCACTTTACTTACTCGGACTCTATGTACCAATCACAGCAGAGGAGATGGAGATGAAGAGAAGAAAAGAAAATATCAGGGAATTATTACATATTTTCATAAGTTGAGTTTTCCTTCTGCTTCTTCAGCTCTGCCTTGTTATTGTTGCTTCTTCAGGGATCCGTAAAGCTTAATGACCCGTCACTGTATAAATCCTACCTTTTGATTTACATTTGCACTTTTGCTCCTCTGACCCGTTTGATCGGGGGGGGGACAAAGTACCAAGGGGACGCAGGAGATTTGAAGTTAAAACACAGTGACTCCATTCTACTTTGTGGCGTTGCAGGACAAGTTATTCAGAGGACAAAGGCTTCCACAAAGGCTTTCTGCTGTGATGTGGACAAATCCCAGGACGACGCGTTTGCTCTGATTCATTGCCATCACGTCATTCATTCCCGTTTGGTCAGAAAGTAACTTAGGGAGGGAGGGGTGTGGGTGTTAGTAGGGGCAGAGGTGAAACCCAAACTCTGAGGCAAAACCACAAGGTTTTGCATAAAAAACAACTCTGGACCTCAGATGGCAAAATATGAAGAAAACAACCCTGACTCGTTTACTTTTCTCCACCACAGGCTTCCTCCAGGCGGGGGTCCGCCAAGTCGCAAATGAATGTTGATTTTAGAAACAACAGAAGCCTTTTGTCTCGGAGGGCTCAGATTTTTTTTTTCTGTCGACCGTCGAGCCACTTGGCTCCGCGTCTTGTTATTTTTCCACGCATAAAACTTTCATGATGAAATAAAGCAGAGGGCATGTGGCGGCGGGGACGGGCCTTTGGCTGCTATCACTCATGAACCTGATCGATGAGACGAGGCCGAGCTGGCTGTCTCATATCGTGTGTCTCAGTACGTGTCCTCTTTCAATCTTTTTGTTTTCTTAACTGTCTCCTTTCTGTTTCCGTCTCTTTACGTTTCTGCTTATCTCTCTTCTGTCTCTCGTCTAACTTTCTTTGTCCCTGTCTGCTCCCCCCTTTTTCTCTCTGTCTCTTTTTCAGTTCACTTAAACTCAATTATCAAATCTTTTTATTGGCTTGCAAACCTGAAAATCAATCTTGCTGACGATTCAGAAACACTCCTGTTATCTGTATCATTCTTTTTCTCATCTTTCCCCACCACACACACACACACTCACACACACACACACACACACACACACACACACACACACACACACACAGGCTCAGGTTCCCTCAGCTTTTGTTTTTTTTCGGGATTCATTCTAGACGTCTGATGAAGAAGTACGTCTGGGTTATTTCCACGCAGATGTTGGTTTTCTCCCTCACAGCGTCGCTTTATCGTCGCTATCTGATATTCATATTCTGTCATCTCTGATGTTTTCCTAAGCCCCCTCTACCTGTCTCATAAATAAGGGTACGCTGCGGCTTTAACGGGACAGCAGCAGACACTGATGGCTGAAGCCACATTTACCTCGCATGTCTTTCGTTTTGTGACTCGGTCTCACATTTTATGGCTGGGGGAACTGAACCCGTGTCCCCTGAATGCAAATTAGCACAGTTTTTTTTAAGAGCCTCTCAACCAATGCGAGGTCCGGGAGCTGATTTAGGCACCACCGCAGTGAGAAAATCGGACACTCCTATCAAACAAACCTCCCCCAGGCTTTTCCCATTCACTTTGATACAGTCAGGGTTTCATTGAGCATGTCGTGGCCTCTTTGATGCTCGGCATCTGGTGGCTGCTGTTCAGGAGATGCTGCCCTATTACTGCAGTCTCATGTTTTGGAAACAGTTGGCAAATCAGTTAAAAACACTCTCTCTGGTGTCCTTCTGAGTTATTTTCTAATCCCGCATGGGAAAACGTGTCATATGTGTCTCCACTTTTCATTGTTGTATTTACCATATTTCCCCTCCATAAACAGAACTACACTAGTCGTACATTTCAGTCTTCATAATTCCTCCGACACAGCTCACTCTCCTCCGACGATTTGAGCATGTGGCAGGACAGACATTGAGGTTAATTGTGAAGTGACACATGAAGTCCCCTGCTGCCTCTCCCGCAGAACTATGAAGTAGCGGTATCGAATATCTTACCGAAGGCTGTTTGGCAGAAAGTAGCAGAAAGTAGCAGCCTGACTTCACTTCGAGACGCGCAGAAAAACAGACTGACTGACAGGAAGCATGAAAGAAAAGAAAGCGGAGCTGTGGGCTGGGAGCTGTGTGCCATTTGATGGGAGAGAGACCGAAAGGAAACGGACAGAGGGAGAGTTCCTTGCGGTTTTTATAAACGCATCGCTCAAACTTTTGCAATCACATCACACGAGGACGGCGTAATCAATGTCAAAGGTTCAGGACTGGGTCATTGGATCATTAGCAGCACCCTGAGAGAGCCTGCAGCAGCGCAGTGTGTGGTGGAAGAGTGCGATTATAGAAATAATTCAGTCGGAACCAGAAGTTAGCTCAATTCATGTCAGTGCTGGCTTACTGACAAGATTATAAGTGTGTGTGTGTGTGTGTGTGTGTGTGTGTGTGTGTGTGTGTGTGTG
>NW_022280034.1:14791955-14859805 GCF_004355925.1 Anarrhichthys ocellatus
TGTGTGTGTGTGTGTGTGTGTGTGTGTGTGTGTGTGTGTGTGTGTGTAGTGCGAGCACGCCATTTAGTCTGTAAAAGTAGAACTATGGGTTAATTAGTGTCAGTGAAAGTGGAGACTGCACAAATATGACTTAACAATCAAACGATACTGCAGAGGCTGACATAACCGTAGTCCAGCAGTAATGTATCGGAGGCTGTTTCTGTCTGGGCTTTGTCAGATGTGATTGCGGTGCAGCTGATACAAGGCACAGCTGCACACCAAGGATCACCAAAGTTAGGGCCCATATAGTAAAAAGTGAGATTTCCATGTCTTTTTTTTAAATTACAAAAGCAAATCTATGCGCTTTATAAATACTGTGAAGTTATCAAAACGTTAAATCCACGGATGACTGCACACAGCACGTATTCAGAAATTGCATCTTTAAACGAGGCCTTCATTAATGTTATGATGTCACAACTATACATTCGCAGGTAGACGTGCCACTAGACGTTGTGTAGTTGACACAGACAGTGAGTCCCCGGCTGCGCTTACACTGTGAAGACGGGGACAGCGTAGATACAGGAGACCGGAAAACCCTGACAATTCCGAACAGACATGGCTTTTTCAGGAGGGGGGCCTTAAAGGGACAGGCCCTAAAATAGAGCGCTTCAGAACAAGGGGGAATACAGGTATCTTCAAACAAACATTACGAGAAAAAGAAAGTGTTTTTCGAACGGTAAAGCGTGTTAATATGTTCTTGTAGAAACCCAAAATAGAAGTATGGACACGAGAACGAGCATGATGTGTCTCCTTTAAAGAATGTGTACCGCTAAAAAGGCTAGAAATAATTGGTTGATGAGAGCGGTGAGGTTGAACCAAAACACTAGAGTTGCGGGCAGGAAAACCAAAACAATGAGCCTAAAGACACTAAAAAGAGCTGAGATGAACGGCATAGTTGGGTGATGATTCTCTGTGGGTTCAACACTACAAACCCCCCCCCCTTTACAATACACATAGTCATTTGATCCAGTGTTATTGTGAAAATATGGATCAGTGCAGCTTTATCAGGGTTAACCTCCGCAGTGACTTAAAAGCTCAAGACAAGTGCCATCACTATGGCTATTCGAGCATTGATTAAACAGTATGTTTTGCAAAATTTGCAAAAGACTTACATAATCCATATTACAGAAAACCATAAAACAGTGTAAATATAATACACCTAGTGAATTAGACCTGCTATTTCTGACTGTTAATTTCAAGTATGTGTTTGTAATATACATCACTGTTGTAGAAGTTAAATACAAGAAAACATTTACTTGAAATGTAAATAGTAAATGTTTCCCCACATAAAGAATGACTTCAGGGATCTTAAATAATGAATAATGGACCAGAGTCAAACATGGGCAGAGAATTGTTTCCCTTGACAATACTGTGACATGGTTCACAGTCTACAACACAACTCAAGGCCAGAAATGGAGCAACAGATGAGGTGCGCATTATGGTTTCCCTCAAAATCCCCAAATAACTACAACAATAAATAGTCCATAAACTAAAGGAAATAGCAGGAAGAAAATATTATTTTGCACATTTCTGATTGCAGGAATAGTCCGAAATGGTTAAACGGCTCTGTGTTGACGACGGTGAAGACAGAAGGTCTGAGTAATACAATATCACCTTCGACTTTTTGCTCTGGGAGAGTGAGAAATCCCCAAAAACCTCAAAAGAAACACCCAAACTCAAAAATCTGGTCAACTTTCCGATTATCAAACTTAATATAACATAAGTTAAGTTTGTATTGAGAGCTTCAGTTCCATGAGAACGGACATTTTCACTTTGAGCACTCCCAGCAGTATCTGACCAGTTGGACTATTGAGTTAGTTCTTCCCATGAGAAAGTCTGGAGCCAACAGGGGAAGACTGAGCTTGGATACAGTGTTCACTGGAAGAACAGAAAATAAACTAATCTGTAACCATGTGTCATTTAGAAGGACATATGCAATGTTATGCATTATCATGAGTCATTGCACGTTTGACTTCTTAAAGGAATAGTTTTGCCATTTTCGAATGCTTATTCACTTTTCAAATGCGGAGATCGATACACTTTCATATGTGTATGCTGAATGTGTAGCTCCAGGCAGTTAGCTTTGCTATGCATAAAGACTGGAGAAGGAAACGGTTAGCCTGGCTTTGTCCAAAGATAACACAATCTGCCTATCAGAACCTCTAACTTCTAACCCAAAGAAGTAGTCCTTTGAGGCCTAAAATCTTCTTTTTTGGCATCTTGGAAACATGTTGCAGTGTGTATAGTTTTCTGCAGCTGGAAGGTGACTATGATCACTGATTATGTTTTCATTGCATAGATAGTAAAGTGCAGAACGACGTCTTCCTTTTCTGTAAAATAAACAAATATTCCTCTCCGTTTTCTCCCATCACTCCACTGGTTTCCATCGTTCCACTGCTGCCTCCTTCTCTCTCTCACTCGTCAGCTCTCGGAGACAGGAAGTAATTCACTAACCCCTCTCATCACCACTCCAGTTGTTCCCGTCTCCGGCGTTTTTGGCGAGCCATTTTGATAAATACCATGACGATTCACATGCAGCGAGCCTAGCCATACCATATTAGCCTCAATATGATGGAGTGTGTGAATATGGAGCAGAAACCCAGGGCCCCTGACTGAGTTGAGAGCAGTATCCGCTTTAATCCCTTCAAGAAGCGAGCATTCCCTCATGGATTCATGAAAAGAGCCCATTTATAGACATGAAAAAAAAGACCCGTTTCAACAGACTTTAAGTGCGACGGCCAAGGAAAACAATGTGCCTGGCCAGAAAAACCCAAGTCTGTAATGCACCGACTTAATTCCATTCTCTCGCATGAAAAGAGAATAAAAAGTTCAGGGCTGGCTGGAGAGCTCGCTGTGTCCGAATTGTGTGCGGCTGACAGAGGCACTGACATACAAAGTATCACTCTGCGCGAAAATCAACTTGAGGCTAAATCACACCACAGGCCGCCTCAGTGGGGCCGGAGTACACGTCACGGTGATATGACAAGCGATTTAGAGACAGCTCGGACAAAATGCTCAAAACTGGAGGAAAAAAAAAGAAAAACCTGAGGGTGAAGGAGAGAGAGAGAGAGAGAGAGAGAGAGAGAGAGAGAGAGAGAGAGAGAGAGAAATTAGCTGACTGGGAACGGGAGAGAAAGTATACAAAGACAGAGTAATAAAGTGAGAGCGCTCGGTGCCAGTCGTCAGTCCATTTGGTCCATTAACGTGGAGAGTAACGGCCTCACTGACTTAGGGATGATGGGAGAAATGACCCTTCCTGTAGGGTAGCTCTTGAAGTGATGTATAGTTGCGAGGACAGAGCGCAGCGCTCGATGGCCGAGTCCTCCTCCCTCAGCTCATTACAGGCATAAACAACGGGGGGCCTTCCTGTAAGGAGAAGGCACTCTCACAATACGGAGCCAAACCAATCCGGAGCGGGTCAACTATTGTTTCGGTCGGACAACTTTAAATCTGCCTTTAAATGTTGCTGCTGCAACTTATGCAGAAATAGATTCATTGCACTTATAGAGAGAGTTTAAAACTGTCAAATGCACACAAGAGTAATTCAATGGAATAGAGTACATTATGCCAAAGTCAGCACATCATATAGCACTCATGCCTACTTGAGCTTTTGAGAACACAAACATTAAAGCTGCGCTTATCAATAATATTATACAAAAAAACTGATTGAATTACTTCATGTAATGTGAAAGGGGTCGCTCATATTGACAACCCGACAGACATTTTTCACGGATTTTTCACGCTTTGAAATTTTATAAATGTACAATTATTAGTGTTACAAATTGTTTATGTGTCACAGACTGTTGTGTCGTGGTGTTTTGCCCTGTTAAAGAGCGTTAGTTGTGGGTTATTAATTGTTGTGCTATAAAGTTATAACCATGATTAGGGGTCCCTCTCAATACAGTTAAGAAAACTAGCTCCGACTGTAGCCTTCTTAGCGGCGAACAATATATTTAGCTGCCTGTTGAAGAGTTACAGCAGTTCTTTCGGCTATGACGGTGTGTGAAAAATTCATATCATACAGGAAATTAAAACTGGTATACCGATATACCGGCCCAGCACTAAGCTGAAACACCTCATTATGACGCCACAGTTATGGTTATTATTTGTTTTGTGTAAAAATGAAGCTCAACACCTATAAATACACTAACTGAAGGGTGCAGACACATGAATACGCTGAATGTCCTCTCTTCTTTGACTGCAGCTGGGACTGCTGCTCACTACTGTGAGAGTGACCACCTGTGAGTGCTTTGGGGCGGCTCACGGCAGCACCCGCTGCTCGTTCACGACAGTGTAGAACGGTACGTGCTTTCACGTCAGAGTCAAAACACCAGAAAAGTCTCCAACAACACCAGAACAAGTCGCTAGATTTGTCACTAGTAGCTTTTGACAAATAAAGTCGCCATGAGGGTTTGGAAAGTCGCCAGATTTAGCGAGAAAGTCGCCAAGTTGGCAACACTGGCACTAGCTAAATGTGTCCCCAGTGCAACATTGGACGTAACAATGGTTCCTATCACATATAAAACCAAACAAAAATCCATCTTCATAAAAACAAGTTGTACAAATAAAAAATTTATAAACAAGCATATTAAAGCTACTGCAGATGTAAAAACAAAAGCAGTTCACTTAGCAAAGCTGCTGTTCACTATTTAAAGACAAGGTCCTTCCTCCTTTCTTTGTTAATAAAGAGTTTAATATCACAGTTGTTCAGTACATCCGTGCGTTTTAGTTCCAGTAAGAAGTCCTCGATTGTCGTCACTAGTGTCGATTCATGGACGCTAGTGACGACAGTCATACATTTTAATGCGGTTGAGGGCTGAAAATGTCCGCTCGACAGAGGCAGCAGATTTTGGGATTGTCACCGCCCAACATGTCACGCTAGCCCACTGACCAATCACGTATGGCTAGGCCAGATAGCAGGCTCTGACACGTCAAAGAATACGCCCAACATGTCAAACTAAAGATCTGATTGGTTGAAGACTATGACAATCAACAATATCGTCCCCATTCACTTAAACTGCAAAGGGATTCACTTGTGAGTCTGCAGGCCTCGGGCCTCTCTTCTTACCTAGAGACACAGAGGTGAAATCTGATTGGATAAAAGCTCTACTTAAAACAAGCTGCACTGGAAGCAGAGCAACTGAGGAAGACAGTAGCTGTGCAATGAGAAAATAAGCTAATGGGGAAAAGAAATTATAATACATATAGTGTATTTATGAAAAATTATTAAATTATAAAATAGCTATAACTTTTTGATTCTGTCAGCAGACAAGGCCTTGCTGGCCCTGACGAACCACCACTGGTGTATATAGATGTGTTTGGATTTCCATGAGCCCGAGAATGGACACAGAAACAGAAAGTTTTATGACTTTCTTTTCTTTTGTTTGGCATCCCTCAAAGTCTGTCTGCACTGATCCATTATGTTTTTTTTGTCTAGCTTTAAAAAAAAAAAACCGCAACTGGCTCGGGAAATCATGCAAGCTTTATACAAACAAATCATATGAATCCAACATTTGTCAAATCATTTACAGGCTCATATTTCATTTGGAAGTGAAAAGGTGCATTCAGGCCTCAATTTGTGCAAGTAAAGGTTTTTAGTGTTTAGACTAAACAAATGAGTTACTCTAAATAGGGTTCTCCATGAACCAACACCAATTACATGTACAGTACGAACACCAGACACAACCCGGTGCTGTTGCGCTAATTAACTAAAGCTGTAGCTTATGTGCTTCATTTAAGCTCCACCATTCTGACAAAACAACAGCATCGTCTGGAGGCAGTTAACAAGGAGAGGGCTGACGAGGTGAAGCCAACAAGCAGCACAGGTCTGCTGCTGGAGTGTGAAATGTGCTGCGTACCATTCCTACTGGCAGAGAAAGATGTGCGATCGTGGCTGGCTTTTTAAAACGCAGCTGTTCCAGAAGCCTGAGATGTGAAAAATGGGTGCAATTTGAGATCGTTGTAAATTTTTCAAATAACTGACAAACACGCCTGACAATGTTCTCGGACGGGGGGGAGGGGGGGGGGGGGCTCTGAAGGGGAATTGCCAAAACAACTCGCTTTAGAGAAAGTTGCAGCCCTGAAAACACTGAGGAGAGTGATGACCATTTACTAATGAAAGCTCTCCTCATGGGAGACATTCAGACTCATTCGTCACACAGTCACAGGCTGACATTTAGTTTAGAGAGGGTCTGTGAGGTTTGGGCCTCAGCTGTAAAGGCTCCCTATGACATGTTTTCTTATGATTAGTGAGAGTAAGAGCTAAGTGGGAGTCATCCCAAACTCCTCAGTGGAAGTCTGCTGTTGGATGGCGCAGCAAACTCGTTTTTCAAAAGTGGTCTGTTGGTCTGTCGGCACGTTTTTAAGCCCTGTTGCGCTTGCCTGTCTTTGGTTTTTTTGAGTTCACCAGCTATAGCTTAAGATCTGGTTTCTCACTTTCCTTTTGTGCAAAGGGGTTTCCCCAACTCCTCTTTCCTAACCATAATGAAACTAAATGTCCTCTTTAAAAGCAATCCATCTTCCGGCCAACAGTACATCAACCACTGGATCAGACGTTTGCGACACAATGAGAACTTAGCTTTGTTAAAGAAAGAAAAAGAAAAACAACCCAAAAGAAAGTATTTTCCTAATTGGGCCGCTCGAGGAAAAGCTTGTCAGGGCTGAAATCCATCACGCTGATTGCTGGCCTTGTCTGCTTGGAGCCACATGGGGGTGGTGCCGTGTGGGGTTTGTTGGGGTTCTTGTGGTTTGGGGTTCTGCACATGCTAGTTGGATCTCGGGAGGGAAGCCCTCGCACAGCTGAGAGCAGCTTGTTACATCGGTTAGTCATCAGCTCCACTGTCTGCAGCTGGATGATAAATGAGCAGGTCCTCATGTGCGGCTCTGACAGCCCCGTGGTGTGGGGTCAAGCCGGCATCTACGGTGGGTCGGCAGACGGCAGCGAGGCCGAGCGAGACGCAACCGCACCGCAGACAATCTGTGAGGGCTTTCGGGAAATTTAAAGAAACCCTTCGGTGGCTACATCGGAGGTCTCCTCTGGCAGCAGGAAATGTGTGAACGCTGATCATTGTTAGATTTCAAGTACTTTCAAGCTTTGATGTGTTTCACTGGTACACCGCAGGAGACTTAACGTTAGTACCAACACAGCAGAGCACGCCTTTTCTTTTCTTTTCCCCTACTTACTCCAAAACCTTTACAAAACAAATGATATAACAAGTGATAAGGTTCTCTTTCGCTTTCACATGAGAATCGAGAATCAATTCTGAATCAAAATGTGAGATCACCAAAATTATTTCCACACTATGTCTAATCAATTTTGTGTAGATAATGACTGGGGCTCATTACCTTTACTTTTATATTTCAACAACAGGTCCAACAGGTGATCAAGCATGATGGTCAGATGATTATACAGCTTGTAAACAAACCCCAAGCTTAAGCACATTTTTTGGAAAATATTTGGAAAACCAAACGACTCAAAGGATTTGCCCAACTGTTAACTGCCAACCGGCCAAAATGAAGAGGCAAACTGGCCGACGTCCAGGTCCAAATTTGACCAACTTGCCGAAGTCCTGTACATACAGTTTTGCTGTGCAATTTGGGATTATTCGCAATAATTCGGCATTCTTCCAAATAATGTGCTGGCAATTATGGCAGAACTGTCATGATGTTTCCAATCAGTCTGATCGGCTGATCTCTCCAGCTTGTTTCCCTGTCCTGACCTGTTGAAGGCTGTGGCTATGTTTTTTAGATTCTCAGCAATTACGCTGCAAGTGTGTGGAATTTTGATGAAAAACTGACTGGAAATTCTGATGCTAAAAATATATTTTGCAGTGCAAATATTCTGTAGTTTCAACATGTATTGTTCAATCACGAGCTTTAGACTGATGTACAGTGTAAGTTGTGTTCTTCTACATCTTCTAATCCGTTTTAGTTTTGATCTGTTAGTGAAGAAAACTTTGGAGCTAGCTAACAAACTACAGAAAATCAGTTTAAAACCAAACTATCCCATTTGTTTTCAATCAGTGAAAATTAGCTTAAAAAAGGTAAACACTAGCTTAGCATTAGCATCTGTTAAACTATCTATGCCTGTCTTGTTTTAGTTCCACAGAAATGTAACTTATTTAATAAGCTAGCAAGTTCATTCTACAAGTGGTTGGTGCAATGCCTGCTATTTGTTGGCCAGCTAAGCCAAAACAATTAGTTTAGATCAACAAAGCACGACTGTTGCCAAGCTACAAGTCTTTATTTCTCTCCATCTTCGAAATGTAGATGTTTGCACACAGCTAATTCTGCAATTGATCTTTCAGAGGCCATTTGATGTGGATGTTGCAACTTTACCTGGAGGTAAAAGCTGTGAAATAGGAAATACTTTTGATATTCCAATGTCTGCTTTTAGGAACCCTTATTCACCAGCAGACACATACACGCTCTCTGTCACACACACACATGACGGCGATGACTCTCCTGTCAGCGAGTTGCCCAGGTGCTGCATGACTGAATAAATGTGGCCTAATTCTTGTCAGATGTCACTTGTTGTTTTTTTCGCCTTAATATTTGGCAAATTGCAGTGATTTGGAGTCATAAATTTGCCATGCGCAAGTTTCTCCTCTGACTCCAGCAGACATTCCCCATTCGGCTGGCACTGCTGCGGCTATACTTGCAACACTATGAGACAGCCGGATGTCTCCCGGAGAGAGTATGTGTGTGTGTGTGTGTGTGTGTGGACCTGTCACTCTCAGGTTGAGTGATGTTGATGTGAGCTCAAGTGGCATGACTGTGGCTCTCTATGAGGGAGGTATGGCACAGAATCCAGACTGGAGGGGAGTATGGCGAGTGTGTGTGCGTGCGTGTATGTGTGTGTGCGTGTGTGCATGGCTTGGCAGATATCAGATGAGGGGATGTCATGCCACTCAAACTCTCTCTCACACACACACAAACACAAACATCCATATCCAACTGCAGCGAGCATGAATGGTCATTCAGCTCCAGCCAGCAGTATGAAAACAAGTCAAAGGGAGGAAGAGGAGGGAGGAATGGGGGGAGGGGGGGGGTGAAGGATGGGGTCTCGGGCCAAAAGAAACACGGTGGGCTCGTCTGTCCTCCTCCCTGTCCTGATGAGCACCCCAGGCAAATATTCTGTGAATGAGAGCATATTTCGGGGGGTTAACTTCCCAATTTACCCTGTGAAGAAGGAGGAGGAGAGGTGACTCATCTCATGATGTCATACAAGATGAAAAATTTTAAATGAGTCTCAATATGTAATAGAGGACGTATATTTTGGCCTGCTTCTTGGTCTGGTACTGCTATTACTGTACAGCAGCGCTGGTTCTCAGCCCTTTCAGCGTCAGCGATGTGATCCAACAAAACAAAGCAGTGCACTTTTCAATTGCCCAGTGAAAATGTCTTGCTTGTTTGTGTTGTCCAGAAAGCCCTTTAACAATGCACAAGACATCTGTGGCGAGGCAGGAATGGATGACGGTTAACGGAATAGTTCAGCACTTTAAGAAATGCACTCATTACGTTCATGCTGAGATATAGGAGAGAAGATTGATACCGCTGTAACGTCTGTACACTAAGTATGAAGCCACAGCCAGGAGCTGGTTAGCTTAGCTTAGCATGAAGACGTGGAAACAGGGGGAAACAGCCTGACTGTCCTGAATCCACCTACCAGCGCTTCTAATGATCACTAATTAACACGCTGAAACCTCAACTTCACGGCGATGAAAAGGCAGGAAGTCACTGCTCTCATCTCCCCTTTAACCACAACTTGTCATCTTTACACCCGTTTTGCGTTGATTAAACAAATGAAATATAACGTGGTGTAATTAGTGAACTTTTGAGGCGCTGTTGGGTGGATTTTTTTAGATAGAGCTAGGCTAGCTGCTTCCCCGTTTCTAGTCTTTGTGCTAAGCTAAGCAAACGAGCTGCTGGCTATAGCCGCATATTTAGTGTACAGACATGGTATCAATCTTCCTATCTACCTGTCAGCAAATGTGTTGGTGTTGGTAGGCTGGTTTTGATGAAATCTAGCTGTCTCCCACTGCTTCCTGTCCTTTTGCTAAGCTAACTAGGCTACTGGTATTAGCTTCCTATTGATATATGGGTGGAATCGATGTTCTCATCTAACTCTCTGAATTAAAGCACAGTACGTATTTCTCAAATGTGTTTTTCCTTTAACCGTCCAAACTTAAAGAACGTGATGAGCTGTAATATTTTTACAGCGAAGCTATAAAGAAGAAAAAAGGTTTAAAAAATCCTTTATTCCACAGTTTTATTCATAGAAAAAGTTCAAATCTTCATGGAACATAAAGCCACAAGCTTGTTTTAATATTTGAGCTTTAATGACCATTTCTCTACGTTCACTCTCTCCACACTCTGTACTTTGTTTAGCAGCTATGTTGGTAACCAGGCTGACGTGTGTGGGACACAGGGCCTGGACATGCTCCTTTGATCTCTGCCTGCAAAACCGCATGATAATGAGGTGACTTTATGATCATTGAGAATTTATGCTCATTGGATATAACAGTTTTCAATTCAACAAATTATGAACCTTGTCCGCCTGACATTTTCTGTACTTCTCCCATTGCGGGAAAGCCGTTACGTGAGAGGTCTCATGAAGTTTGCCGTGGGTGTGACAAGTACTCATACGGGTTTAATAAATTACCTTTGAAGTGGCGGCTAATGACTCTGGTGGGGCAGTTTTGGCTCAGTGGCTATAGCTGCTAGACAAGAGGAGTCGATACGGAGCTGGGGCCTTTTGGCTGACGTATTTCCACGTCTCCAAGGCAGGGAGGCACAATGTCTTCAAACATTAGTGTTATAAGTCAGATTTTGTCTCTGTCCCTAAAACCAAAGATCAAGGCTTCAGTAATCAATAATAAGACGAATACAATGACGATATTTTGCACAATATTGGAATGCAAAGACCTCAATGGATCCAGATGGAGGGGGATTCAATCCTGCGACATGAGGTGAGGATGAAACTCATTTTTCTTTAATGCCAGATGCCGAGTGTTGTTGCTTTCGCTATTTCATTTTACGTGATGAATTTTTTGGAAGAAATGTAAATTTCATGCAGAGAAACTTGCATCGAAGAATTGACCGCTCATAGCAAATGTGTATGCAGTTATACCAAAAAGCTTAGCTCATAAAAGGTTGGGGTGGTGGAGGAAGTGAGTGATAGCAAGAAGTATCGTGTTATAATGGCTATGCTGTACATCATGAATATGATTGGACGTGACTGGTCAGCTGGTAACCACCCAGCTGCTCATTGAGCTACGGATTGTGGAGCGTGACTGTAACGGCTGATGTTATTCAGCTCATTCCTGAATGCACGCCGTGCTCACTTTTTCTCAAAATTCAACATTGTGCACATTACTAAAGATTATTCAAAATGATTAATTCAATTTTAATGACCCCATGAGGAGTTTGACTGATTGCAGGAACACAATCCTCATCAGACCAATCCGTAATAACCAATAAGCTCTCATTGCAGAAGAGTCATAAATGAAGTGCTTGAAGTCCTCACACCTAAACAGTAAAGTCTGTCATTGCCGTCCAAAACGACTCAGTATTTTCTGATCTGACGCCAGCTTTGGTTAACTCCAGGCAACTAAAACTATCAGGCTACGGTTAGGAAAAAAGTATGGTCATGGTGAAAGAAACCGAAATGTAGCTGTTAGTGGCAGATTGGATGTGACCTGTGGTCTCCAACATCAAAGTCATGCCCTTTTGTGCCCCCCAACCATCTTCCCTGACCTCCCTCCTAAGAGGTTTTGTGGCGCTATAACTACGTCGAGCCACTTTCAGGGCCCCACCATCCCAAGGGGCCGGTTGGAAATCAAGCCTCGGCCACAGTCGCCTTTGCCTCCGAGAGAGACAAGTCGTTACTCGCATGACCACAAGGCCGCTGCTTTGTGAGGAAAACACAAGCATTGTGTCGTTTTAAGTGTTTGATCGAATGATTAATGCCGTTGTTTGTGCTGGTGAGGACAGCCTGCAACACCATCAAAAGAAGACTCACAGCCCCATTAGAACCAATTAGGCGAGCCCACGCTGAGTGATAACACAGTTCGATGGCTCCCCGGGTGGAGACAGATGCTATCTGGCTCTTTCGTTGACACGGCACAAACTTTAAACACACCAGTGTTTTACTGAGGGGGAGCCCGGTCCCTGCAGAGTCCTTTATATCCGATGTAAGACAACTGCGGTGTCAAAGAGCCCCTTGTGATCCCCCTCGGGACCTGTAGGTATTTTAATGGCTGTCTGACCCGTGGTGGCTCTATAGCCTGCTGCCATCTCTCTCTCACAGGGAAACTATTGTGTCGCAGGAGAAACACAGAAAGCAGAGGAGAGCCTAAAAATACGCTGTTGAATGCTTGTTACTCAATCTGTCCAGAGACTGAGATGAGCATCTGAATCTAAATCTAAAGTAAAGTCAAAACTTATTGTGGGGTTTTTTTTTTTTTATCCCTAAAAGAGGTGATATGACTCTGGGACAGCATGTGTGTGTTTTAATGTTAATTCCTTTATGTTAACCTCTGCAGCTTTAAAACCTGTTAGGAGGATATTTGTGCCTTAACCTGAAATAGTCACACCACTTGAGTGGATGCTGCATATTTACAGCAGGTTTAATATTCTCGTCGGGAACTGCTCTGTTCTTAACTGTGCTGCTCATCAGAACTCGTAAGCAGCTCACCTAAAATGCGGGGCTGTCTTTCGTTGGCTGTGCGCTCCGAGGCGTCACCATCTGACATCCAGCAGCAGAGCTCTATGCATGCGACCCCCGAACCTCCCGGTCTCCTCCCATTGTAGAAACAGCTGTAGACCGTGAACCACGGAGTGCGGGTCTGACACGGATTACCTGGATACCTGCTGGAAAGCCTGGGTGGCATTCAAGCAGCGAGAGACAGAAAGGCAGCGCTCCTTCTGCTTCTTTTCTGGCTGAAGTTTCTCCGCTTTTCTTTTTTAATGGGATCTCCTCCAACAACATCAACCATGGCGAGCCGTCTTCTTCACACTCTGCACATATTACTGATTCTGGAGTCGAGCTGGGGTAAAATGGTTTCTGAGGATCTCGGTGAAGCCGCGCGTAAAGGTGCCGACGTCTCAGCGGCTGTGGAGCAGCGCGTCTTTGCGCACGAAGGCGCGAACCGGGACATGGTCTCCATCAATATGTTCAAAGTGTACGAGAAGTACAGCAAAGAGCCGCAGAGCCAGAGGGACGGAAACACCGTGAGGAGCTTTAAGGCTGTCCCGAGTGAGTGGCCACAGCGTTTATCAAGTTACCTTACAGGAGAGAACTGGTCATCATAAAATAATCAGCACTGCACTTCAAGGGAAGTCTGATTTAAAATAGATACAGTTCTATTTATAACTCTCTGCTTATCTATCAGATATTTCCAGGTAATATTATGGACCGATACATATTGATTGGGCATTTTGTTAAAAAGTCTAAATTAGCTCTCTTCCAGAAATTTTAAAATATAGACAAACTGTTTATTTCCTATTGCACTTTAATTAAAATAAGGCGAATCAGCATATTAGCTTAGTCTTATTTACAAACTCATTTTAGAACGTATAACAGTTTTATGATACTGCTTATGTCCAATGTCGTTTTGGCTTCTCTACTTTTATTTTACTCATTTTTGCACATTTCATTCATGAACTGTTTACATACTAAAAATACAGAAACGGGCTGAAGGTTTACGTAAAAACATGAATAGTCTAATGTTGTGAACAAAATAATCCCTTGAGATAAGGCATTCTGATCTTTATAATATCGTCAGTGCAGCTTCCTAAACGCAGGTTGTTTCAATAACATAGCTGCTCTCGCTTCCCACTGGTGCCAAACATCACCACTTATATGCTCCGTTGGTGTTATGATTTAGTGATCCGGGGGACTTTTAAGTCTGTTAGTTCTCCGGTAGCTGCAACGGCCTAGGTGTTACACAAGAGCCTATTATGACACCCAGACACCGGCTGCACAGCAAAAAGCCTCAGAGGAGCTCTTTTTGCCATAAGCATTTCCATATGCCCGCGACAGACCTGCTGGACCAACCCAATGTTTGTCTTTCAGGCTGTGGTGGAAGTGTGGGAGACGAGGGTGAACTTCAAGAGTATAGCCATCCAGGATGAGGCTGTTGTTCGTGCGCGAGGCAGGCACTCAAGCGTGCTGGGCTTAATATTTTCTATGCTGCTGCTTATGTCAGTCAGATGTGTTGAGCAACATTTTTGCAGAAAACGTATTGGATGTCGTTATTCATGTCAGTCAAATGTGACAGAATGATATGATAGAAGGGGGGGGGGGGGGGGAGGTACAAGGCAGCAACATGATCGCTTTAGTAATCTTCATTGTTCACTTCAGAGGTAGATCCTCTTTCAGGTCTTTAGCATAGGTTTGAGAAAACATCTGTTCTGGTTAAACCAGAGAGTCCTTTTTAAAGCCAATAGATACATTTGAAAAAGCACGGAAGAGAGAATGAAAATAAGGTTGTCTTTTCTCATCAGTTTTCTATTTCATTTTTCAAATTCTCCAGGAGTCTTGCATGGCAAAGACGTGTTCCAGTTTGACCTGTCCACCATCCAAGAATCAGAGCTCATACTCCTCGCCTCTTTTCATTTCCTCTACAAGCGGCCCCGCCACCACCAGCGACCGTGGCGTTTCCAGAGGCCTCGCCACCCATCTGGCGGCCTCCAGCATCCCTATCCTGCCCCCCCGGAGCTCCTCTTCCACGGATCCTCTTCCACAAACTCAGCTTTTGCGACACCGCTCGGGAACATAACTCTGGCTCCTTTCAAGAAAGGCTCTTGGCAAACAAGGGATGTAACGGCAGTGCTGAAACATGCCAGGGATGTCAAACAGCTCGTGGTCACGGTGGAGTTTGAAATGGGCTTCGGGGCGGCTCGGGGGCAGCAGAGGAGCCCTCACGGCCAAGAGCGCCTCTCTCCAGCCAACCTGCCGTATGTCTTGGTATACGCTGACGATCAGGCCATAGATGAGCCGAACAGCGTGGCCACGTCGCTCCAGAGGTACGGGCCCTTCCCTGTGACGGAGGACGCGTCCCCCTCAGCCTCAGCCTCAAGGATCCGGCGGGAGCTTCACCTCCAGATCCAAACCAACGACATTCCAGAGGTCCAGTACAACACCTTGAAGAATCATGAGCTGTGGCAGAACACGTACTTCCCGGCGAAAGCCAAAGTGGCAGTGAAGTCAGGAAGGAAGAGTCTGGAGAGCGGCGAGGGCCTGGGAAAGCCCCAGGTGCTGAGCTTCGATGAGAGGACGATGAAAAAGGCCAGGAGGAGACAGTGGAGCGAGCCCAGGGTTTGCTCCAGGCGCTACCTCAGGGTGGACTTCGCTGACATCGGCTGGAGTGAGTGGGTCTTGGCGCCAAAGTCATTTGACGCCTACTACTGTGCAGGGGCCTGTGGATTCCCCATCCCTAAGGTTACTGGGCTCATCTTCATTTTGATTCAGATAATAGAAAATTCAAATCTTTTCAGACATCATGTTTATCTATTTTTCCCTTAGTTTCCACTGTTATAATAGTAAATTCTGTCAGCGTTAATCCCATTTACTCCCACTCATTTCCTTTAGGTGGCGCGTCCTTCCAATCACGCCACCATCCAGAGCATCGTCAGAGCGGTGGGAATCGTCCCCGGCGTCCCCGAGCCGTGCTGTGTTCCAGAAAAGATGAGTCCCCTCAGCGTCCTTTTCCTCGACACAAACAGGAATATGGCGCTGAAGGTTTACCCCGGCATGTCTGTGGATACCTGCGCCTGTCGGTAGGGCCGGAGACGGCGGGACGTGCGATCAATGAAGATGAAAGGTTATGAGGAGGACATACAGGTAGAGCATATATATACATCAGGAGGGCATTTTTCACATCGAAGAGGACACCAGTGATGAGGACAGCGAGAGGACGAACTCTTGAGTCTCAGTTTGAGAACTCTGTCGTGAAACTCTTCTCCCTTCACCCAAAAGCAGTTTATAGAAGTGCACTTAATACAAACCTGTTGCTGTAATGTATTGACCGTCTGGAGGTTGAAGTTAAGTAAAAAAATGTATGCAGATAGATCTTCATCTCTGTTCATCTCTCAATAACTTCTTTTAGTCTTTTTCAGCACACTTTCACTTTTATAAAGTGATCTTCCCGGCTTCGGTGTTAGACGAGATAACACTTTCTTCGGTCTCAGCCTGGACTCAGGCCTGGTTTTTGGAAATGTTTCCAACTCGACCAAGTTCAACGTCTGGGTTTTCAACAGTTCCTGAAACCTTCGGACATCAGTATCCTCTGCTGCTTGTCCCCGTCGGTAGGATTGAACTGAAATTTGGACCAACTGATGAACTGCACACTGACTCACGGACTCAAGAGGGTCTGAGGGACACAGAAGCTGCACGGCAGCACATTTACATCCTACCAAATGAATCAACCCTCGTCATGTAAATAATGTAGTTACTAACGCCAACTAAAATGGTACTTATTCTTAAGTGATGTCACCTTGTTGCCATTGAACACCTCCCACATATTAGCAAGGGACGTTATTCATGCGTGAGAGGTAATATCTTCTTTGAACTATATTCCCATAGCCATTTGTTTATCTTGTATATACTGAGTGTGTTTTGAGCCTACTGAGACGTGATGTGTCGCTCGCTTCTGAGGGAGAAGCGGTGCGTTGCTGCCACCTGCTGTGCATTTTGGGAAAGTTGAAGAGACTAAACCATAAGGAGAACGTTTTACATTACATTACATTAGTCATTTAGCAGACGCTTTTATAGACGACTTAAAATTCAGATTATTTTTTAGCACTTCCTGTTGCTACTCAGTATTTCCCTTCGATACATAAATACTATTCATCAAAGATATAATTTAGCCTACAGTTTGTAATGACGGTAGATTTCCATAGTAAGTTAAAAAAAAAGGGATGAATGTATCGGACCTTATAACTGTATGGCTCAAAGTGTATTTGAATAGTTGTGTGATGTGTGCTTTGACACATCGTAGACATAATGTATGCATGGTAAGGAAATAAACTGAATTGTACATACGGTCAAAGACACTTGCTGACTTCCTTAGGTTTCACAACAAGTATAAATCACAGACTTTGTGTGCATTTGACATACTATACCTTGCTACTATGTATATACATTATAACACACATATGCATATATATATATATATAGATATACTTACTTATATATGTATGTATGTATGTTTATATATATGTATTTTATATAACAGAAATGTGTCAAAGTGGCGTGATAGTGTTGATTTATTCTTTAGTATTGTTCATTTTGTAAGGCAATTGCCGGTTTTTCTAACTGTGTTGATAATAGTGACTCCGCCTTAAAGCTGCACTTCTTTCAGCGCTTTGTTTTCATCAGCGTTGTTTCCAGTCAGAGCAGGCAGCCGTTTTCAAATTTTAAAAAAAGAAAACGTAATAAACCCACTTTACTTCATCAGTAGAATTTAGCAAAAATCCACATATTTTTCACAGCCGTTGAAGGAGACAAAAACCAGAGCTGGGAGGAGAGTGAATATTGAACTTATTTTCGGCAGATTGACAGAAGCACGGTTGCTCTCTGTGTCTCCTGGATGTGGAAATAAGCAACTATTTGCTACCAGTTTGACAAAATCGACTTTACACGGTGATAATAAGTCAATGATGTGTGAAGAGTTTTGTTCCTGTTGAATGCTGCTTTAAAGGGCTGTTAAAAATATAACAGCTAATTGGAGAGTTTAAATGTTACATGATGTTCTAAATGTTGTTTCAAAGCTTTTTGCGCCGTGATAAAGAAATTCTGGATGAAACTTCTGAATTGCTTGACTTGGAAACAGAAACCTCTGTACTGACTGTTGGCACCAGACATTAGCCATTGCAAGCCTCATCAATATCAGCCATCAAAGACCAGTCTATCTGCAAATGTTAGTATAATTAAAGTACAGTTTTGTACTGCATATTTTTCTGCCAAGTAGTTTGGCCAAAAGTCAAATGACCAAAGTTTCACAACACATAGATCTCAGTCCAGTTTTCCAGTTTGCTGTGTTTGTTTTCCTCCTGCATGTCGACATTATTTGTTGTGTCCGTGCCAGTTGGTCTTGTCGTCGCCTTTCATCACTGATTGACTCCATAGAGAGGAACTCTCACATGCTTAAATGGGCCATAATGAAAGCAATTCTATGAAACCCGGCATGAACCGAGTACTGAGTGGCTGCATTGTAAAAGAGAAATTCCAAGAAAGGCCGGACTCAGGCCAACGTCCCCTGACACATTGGCTTTTGGTTCCGGTTTTAGCTGTGTGATGAGATAAGCAGCAACCTGGAGTGAGCAGGCTGGCGCTGCTCGGCACCAGTGGGCAATTGTGTTTAAAAGCACGTTTAAGGGGTATTGGCATAGAGAGGTAAAGTCCTGCGCCTTCCGTTAGACCGCCATGGCACATTACTTCGAAATAAATATGTACGATCATCAGCAGGGCAGCGAGAGATGTAGTTCACTGAGCAGTTTCACACAAAACTAAATGGCACTAAAACAAACGTATGACAAAGTGTGACTTTCTTGAGGGGCTTTTAAATGATCTGTTAAATTGACCAGCATGATATGTGGCCTCTCAATTACAGTGGAAAAACAAGGGTCTTGCGCATTCTGTGTTGGTCGGCTCAATATTGACCTCTCCAAAACTCCCAGTGGCATTGCACTAAATGATGCCATCTACAATGCTAATGATGTTAGCAGCTGATTGCTACTTTTTTTAGACACTGCATGCTGATGTTTTGCCAAGTAAATATCTTTGTTGTCTGGTCTGGGTGTGAGGTCCATTTGAGATTGAACAGTTGAATTTAAATGTCCACATTATGTGATATTAGGTATGTCATTTTTAATTCACAGTGCTACTTGTTGCATTTGTGACTGCTCTTTGTCACTGACTGGTTTAGATCAATTCACTTGCACATTCCTAAAGCCTTCTGAGTCTGTCAGATAGAGTAGGCTATCTTCCTTATCAGTGCCTTTAAAGGGACCACAGTCAGCAGACATTTTGGTATCTGGAACATGTGCGTTACTTGCAATGAGTGGCTGGATAAAAGGTTAAACAACACTAACTTGTAAGAAATATTTAACAATGATTGTGGTGAAGAATGCAATGTGCTGTTTCTTTTAAGTGTTTTCTTTCCACTGGCCTCAACGCTGTCACCCTCCAGCTGGGAAAAGGCATTTTATGGAGATGTCTGCTTGTCAGTAACCTCACAGTATCCAGTGCCTCTCTCATTATCGCTGTCAAGTGTTTACAGTGTCTTCATTAGCAGCCAGCCCTCTGGTGATAACAAAGCTTAAAAGAAGGCATCAATGGCAGTGATAAGCTTGGCCAAGCTACTATTTTGGTTGACACAAGTCCCCCTGTTTACTCTGGGAGCATGGGAGCGGACATCAGGACTGTGGTCCTTGCATTGGGGATCTCCATTTTCCAACCTTGCCGTCGCAAAGTCTGTTTTCAGGCCGGGCAGAAGGTAAAGTTTGTGCCAGCTCAGGGGATTAGAAAGGACCTCATTTCAAAATGCAGAGCTCCAGATCCTTCCTGCTCCAGGTTTGTTTGTGTCTGGTGGTTTGTATGGACTCCTGCACCTGTAAACCTCTCAATAATGACATCCAGAGTGAGGACCCCGAGGGACTCTACTCCCAGCTGTCAGAGGAGGACCTTCTGGAGGAGGAAGACGCCGACTCCAGGATGGAGAACCTCCTGGGAACAATGAAGGAGGGCTTTCTGAGGAAACTCAACCTGTCGGACGTTCCTCAGGAAAACAGCAAGATCTGCCCTCCTCAATTCATGATGGAGCTCTACAACAAGTACGCCTCGGACAGCTCGGCAAACCCTCAGTCTGATGTCATTCGAAGCTTCACAGTCCAAGGTACATGAACAGAGTTTAACTTGTCATGCAAGAAATATGATGTGCAATTATCTTAATATTGTGTAGCTTGAGGGAGTCACTTCCTGTTAATAAAGATAAGTCTTATTCTGGGGTCTTTTTTCCCTTAGTAATCCCCACAGTCAGAGAGTTCAATATTTGGAAATCACTACATGCCAAATGTATATTTCGGTTTTCTAATTTATATAACTAGTTTCTATGCAAATTTTTTACTGGTAATATTGTTCAATTAGGGATTATTTTTGTGGAAAATTTCAAATAAATGGCCATAATTCTAAAAAAATGTATTGCACTCTTAAGTTGAGCATGGTCGAGCCCTGTAGCCTACAAACTTTGATAAAACACACTTTAGTGTTGGCTGTCACTCATTAGCAGATTATATTATTCTGTCAATATTCAAAATTTCGAAGGATCACATTGTGTGATGAAGTTTGTCTTTCCCTCGGAAATTAGAAGCTAGAAAGCCAGGCTAAAAAAAGAAGAAGTGAAAGCTAGCTTAGATTGCTAAATGTAACACAAATTCATTTAATTTCAGTCATTGGCAGCTCCTGCACTCAGTGTAGTGTTCATCCTACATTATAGAAAGCAGGCAGTCTAGCTAGTGTTAGCTGTCTCTCTTTTATGGGTCCAGGCCACAGTCCAGATTGTTAAAAAATTGATATTCCTGTGACCTAAGCCTTTTGTACTTTACTCTGTTAGACTGCAAATAAGAAATGGACGTAGTCATTGTGACGTCACCCATTGGTTTGTAGAATGCTGTTTTGAAGCCTTGAGTTAGCTATTTTGGCATCGCCATCTTTGATTTTTGCAACCAGTGAATGGAAGTGACCATGTCTGGACTGCAGAGGAGTGTTGTAGAAGCGCAGTGTAGGGCTCTGGTAGCAACCTGTCAATCACGAGGTAGCACCGCCCTAAATCCTACTCCGCTTTATGGTCTATTGTATTCTAAATGGGACTATAATTTACCAAATATACATCATGTTGTATTGAAGAAGACTTGAAACTAGAGAATGAGACCATAAACTCAGGTTTACAATGTTTACTGAGGTAATAAATCAAGTGAGAAGTAGAGTCATTTTCTCATAGACTTCTATACAATCCGACTCTTTTGCAACCAGAGGAGTCGCCTTCTGATGGCTAGTAGAATGCAAGTCTAAGGCACTTCCGCATTGGCTTTACTTTTCAGAGCCGGAGGTTGCAGCCTGGTCACTTGTATCATAGCACTAACATGCAGAGTCCAGACGGAGTCATGTAGTAACATACTGAGTGCTGAAATCACAGATGGGGCAAACAGCACAAAGCAACCGCTAATCGTTGCAACTGCAGTAATATCGACATTATTTTGGACCAAATAAGTACACAAGCCAAAACAAACCCCAATGAGACATATCCTACTGATTTATTAAGAGAAAAATAATTTTAAAATCAGTCTGACATAATGTTAGGCAGCGCAGATCTCAGCGTCTGTCTTATATAAACCCCTCTAACCTCTTTGTATCTATCCAACAGATATCCCTCTCTCTGTGACAAATGGAACAAAGTCAAAACACAGGCTGCAGTTCAACGTCAGCATCCCCAACCATGAAAAGATCACTACTGCCGAACTGCAGCTCTTCTTCTTCCCAGAAGCCAGACCAAGGGTCACCTTCCACAATTTCAAGGCCACCATCAAAGTCTATGAAGTAGATTACAACGATTTCACATCCACCACCCAACTGCTGGTTGGAAAAGAGGTGACAGGCTTGGAGAGCATGTGGGAGACGTTTGATGTGACCACAGCTATTCAGAGCTGGATCAAGTCGGGCCATGGAGCAACTGTTTTTGATGTTGTGGTAGATAGGAAGGATTGTGGGGCCTCGAAAGGCGGAGAAGAAGACGCAGGCTGTTTGAATATGAGCGTGTCTGTTGGAAATAATACTTCAGCGGCTTTAATAGTCTTCTCAGATGACCTGGGTAGCAGGAGGAGGGAAACAAAGAAGGAATTAAGAGAAATGATCCTCCACGAAGAAGAAACCATCTTCCACTCCGACGCCGACTGGAATAGAGGAGATCAGCTTCCAAACGAGATCCTGGAGGTTCAACATCCACGGAGACAGAAAAGAAAGGCAGAGACGGAATACTGCCAGCGGACCTCTCTCAAGGTCAACTTTAGGGACATCGGCTGGGACAGCTGGATCGTGGCGCCTCCAGAATATGACGCCTTTGAGTGTCGAGGCCTGTGTTACCACCCGCTGACAGACGAATCGACCCCTTCAAAACATGCCCTCATCCAGGCGGTGATGAACCTCAGGAACCCCAAGAAGGCCAACATGGCGTGCTGCGTCCCCATCAAACTGGACCCCATCACAGTCATGTATCAGGAGAACGGACGCCTCACTATAAGATACCTTTATGAGGAGATGAAGGTGGCAGAGTGTGGTTGCAGGTAGTCAGAGAGAATTGGTCAGCTCTGGTGGTAGCACAGGTGATCATAATGGTTCAAAAGTCAGTCGGCTGTTCATACCTTCCACAGGCCAAGTAGAAGAAAAGTACCCCAGGTCTAAGAAGAAGATGAGATAGAACTTTATTTATACCAATTTTGCAGCAGTTGCAGTACAAAATAAGAAAGAGTGCATGGAACATGGATGCCTTACCTATTTATTCTCTTGATATAGATAGGTAGTAGATTAAAATAAATAGGTAGTATTGACAGGTATAATGTTTACCATGTTGACATGGTGTTAGCATGCTAACATTTGCTAATCAGCACAAAAGACCAATACAGCTGAGGTTGATCAGATCAAATAGCTGTCGGGATTTTTAGAAAGACAAAAGTCAACCTGGTGGCACAAAAGGAAAAGTCAGGAGATCACCGAAGTCATAAGAGCTCATCCTCTGTGTAGCATTAATGTCTGAACAAAATATGGCAATCCGTCCAATAGTTGTTGATTGGTGGACCGACATTGGCATTTTTAGAGCCAAGCCGCTAGCAGTACAAACAATATAATAAAACATTACATTAAACATACTGTACATACCTTTTTCTTTTTCCACTGTAGTCATGAAACAATGCTATGTAGCATTTACAGTTTATGCTATTCCTTTAAATCTATTGCTAAGAAAAAGTCTTAAACTCACAAATAGGGATATGTTTTGAATGATGGAACCATCAACAAGTCAGTTATACTTTTTGCATGTGCTGCTATGAATTCTAATGGCACCTGTGGCCTTTGTTAAAATTGTTTTTTTTTAGCATTTTACATGTTAACCACACTAAGCAATAAAACAAAAGGAGACAGATATCTTTATATTGTGTATTTAATACTGGATATATGTACATAAAAAAGCTTGCCCGCACACTGTTTTGGTCTAATACATTTCAACAAAACTAATATAATTGCAATTTTATACAGTAAATAATGTTAAACAGAGCAGAAAGTATGTAAAAAGTAAACAAAAAATGAATCGTAAAAATCTAATCTAAAAAACAAAAGTACGTTAGTTTTGTTTGTTATTAGACGTCTTTGGTTGCTATTACAAGAACTAAAAACATATTTGGGTTTTTTGTAGATAATAATGCTACAGTACATCCATCAGTGATGTGATGTTTCTAGAACAAATTAAGAGACCTGTTGGCATTAATTGGGCAACATTTAATCACAGCTGTCCATCTGTTATTCATCTACTAGTTTTAGTGTAAATCTGTACATTACCATTGAAAGTGTAATTTGTTTATATATATATATATATTATTTTAGTGGTATTCTGTAAATCACTGCCGTAGACAGACTTGTACAGTGTTCAGCTTGAACATGCATGCTACATTGCTGAGTGGAGAGTTATTATTGTACTGTATGTTTCATGATGTCTACATTTTGTTTCTGAGGCTTTCCTACCCTCAAATGAATAAAAATATTGTCACAAAATGAAATTTTATTTTAGTTACTCAGCTCATCCTGCATTAGCTGCATTTAGTAACTTTCTTTTGCATGACTGAATTTCTTTTTCTGTCCAATTCCTACTTCTTTGACTTCAGGTGGTGACCATTGTGTAGTACAATTCATCAATCTCAAACCAATAAAATCCTCATAGACTAGCTAGACCAAATGCAACTGCCTTTGTTGCCTAAGTTGACACTAATCCCCTTGTATCGGAAGCTTCAAACTAATAAATATTAGCATTGCCTTTTACAAACAGATTCAGAAGATTGATTTATACTTTCACCACACGGCACAAATAACTATTACTTGCACTACAAATAATGCTAACCTAACATAACGAGGAAATCATTCTCAAAATATACACAACACTAGATAAATCAGAGAAGACAAGGGCTGTTTCAGCTCCAGGATGCAGCCAGGGGGAGAAAAGAAGGTATGGAAATGAATTGGTTTTATATTGTTACAACCCTGACTTAAGGGAGGCAACATGAAGGAAGAAACTAGTGTTTTCAAGTTGGAAGAACCTAATTTTAAATGTATTAAGGAAAATACAAGAGTAAAGAGGAAACAAAGTGGTGTGGAGACGAAGAGTGGGGAAGGTGGAGGAAGGGCCTTTTGTAGGTCGATCTCGTGCCACTGATTGCATAGGAGGAGTGAGTTGATTAGGATTTTGTATGGATTCATTTTGTTAGTTTTGTACATTTCAAGGACAAACTTCTCTGGTATGTTCATTCCAGTAAATACATGCAGTAGCAGTATAGGGATTATTGATTTCCTGCATTTAATCATAGCTGCTGCCACTGCTCGTTAGAGGATAGTGAAAACAGCTGTGCGTCATTGTCTCCCTTTAGCAGTGACTGGGCTCTGTCAAGTGACTCTATGGCAGATTGCATTCTGTTGCATTGGTGCAGTTATATACTGTGTAAGCTCAAGTGTCCTAATGGCTCAGTTATGAACAATGTAAGTACCATAAATATATAATTATTCATTTTTAAAAAAAGAGTTACAAAGTTTTGTTCTGTTTTAATTGGTGACTGTTAGCTTTTAATTCTGTAAAATGTTTCATTCTGTGATTCACGATATCTTTTGTGATTGTAATGTAGGCAATATTTTATAAGGGTGGGAAAAGTTATGAATATTGTCTGCATGTGTCATTCACACCATCCAAGACAAATCCTGAATTACCTAAATTCTGATGGTCTGTAAATCATATTTATTTGTAATTTGTCGTTTGTGTTAGAGTCAAATCACATTTAAACTACTCAGAGGCCGAGACTTGTATCACATAAAGGAAGAAAAAAAAAAAGCACATGTAGAACAAACTAATTCCACTCAATCCAAATATTTTCGTCTTAATGCACAGTGTCAGTTTGTAAATATTTGAAGTCAGTGACACATCCTTATCAGCGCTGAAACCTCTGTGACAAGACAAAAATGAGGGGTGAAGTTCATGTAGACACTTGCGTGTCCTTCCCGGGTGACTGCTCTCGTCTTAAAATAGCATCAATAACAAGGCAGGCAATCCCATTTCAATGTCCAACAAAATAATTGGCTCAGTTGACTTTTGCCCCCAACAGCATGTGTCAACAGAATGTCTGGATTAGCAGTACAATATTACATCTTGAGCCTGCCTGAATTGATTTTTTTGTCCACTTGGGAGAAGCACAATCAGCTGTAGACTTCTAAGTTACAAATTGCGACCTTATAAACTTACAGTACGGATCCTTGGACTGGCCTTATAGAGAGAAAAAAAATGTATTTTGATTTATTAATTTACTAATTATATATATATATATATATATATATATATGAAAACATTTGCCTGCTGTGTCTGGAAATGACGCTGATGAGAGCAGATCAGAGTGGTAAAGTTGTGGGCCAGGGTATTTAATAATGAATTTATGATTCATGCAATCTCTGCAGGCTAACAAGCTTACGGAAATAGCTAATGAGTAGCTGTTCTTGCCCGCTAACATGCAAATTATACAATGAGATTATTTCATCTGACAGAGCAGCCTTGATTTCAGAGAATATTTTCATAGCTAAAATGCCACTGTTGTATTTCAAGCAAGATAGCAATTTAGGGATTGTAATATCCACGCCACTGCTATAACCAAAGTATGACACAATGCAGTGTTTAAAAGTCTCGATCTGTGTCCTGGAGCTGGCATAGGGGACTTATTATGTAAGGCATGAGGCAGTATTAAAAGTTAAGACGTGGAGATTAGCTGAGCACTGTGTACTGTAGTATGTGGAAGGAGATGATGTCTGGCTGCATAATGCTGAGCTGCAAAATTGCCTGACTCAGGGTACCACTCGTTATTGATGGCAGATTCAAGCTCTACGTATAGATTTTAACACAAATATAGTTTGAATTAATTGTCAACGTAGGACTTTCATTTCACCAACGTATTATTCACATAAACCTTTTCTTTATTTCACCGTCCACCAAATAAAAAGATATACATTGTGACCATTAAACCATGACAAACAATAGCCCACTGTGAAAGAAGAACAAAACAGGAGAAAAAAGGAGAATAAGCAAATGACTCAGCATTCAATCCAGATAAAGACTTTTTGTTCTTATATCCAGAGTGTGGGTGTGTGGTGTTTTTCATTACCCTATTCTGATCCCGCATGTGTTTTAAGAAGACTTTGCCACGTGTCTATAATCGTGTCACCAGTGGGGCGACCCAGACATGACCCCTAAAGCTACCAACAGCACCAAAATACACCACCATAAGCTTCCATAACAAACATGGGAGTGAGAGAGAGTGAGCATGAGAGTTTCTGATCAGGCTTTCGCATCAATCAGTCCACCCCAAACACATGTTTGACCCGTCCCTCTTTTGTATCTAGAAGAAAATTGTACGATGTTTAAATATTAATGAGATGACATATGGTGAATTTAGAAAACAATGCCGAAATATGACTGCAGAAAGTAATTGTAAATTGTGTCAAGCACATTAAGCTCCTTGAACAAAGACAATGCAACTGCATAAGAGTAATGCATTCTGCTTGTGTGGGAAAAGGTAAGAAACTGCACAGGCTCCCGTTCAACATTTTTGATTATGTCTGTTATTGTCTGCTGGCTGAAGATAATGCGATTAAAGGTTTATTGGGAACAAAAGCCTCTTATGTTGATGTTGTTGTGTCCAAAAAACCCATGACAGTGACAATGTTCCCTCCTATAAAAACAACCATCTCTCAACACAGGCAAAAGGACTAAGTCAGCCCAGGGCAAGAGAAGACTGAGTTGTTATCTTTCCATCAGCGATGATGAAGACCTTGGCGATGGCGCAACACACACCATCCCTTTTTTTGATGCTTCTCCTATGTACTCCATCCGTCAAGTCATCATTCCAGCCCGCCCTGATGTTAGAAATGGCCAAGATCCTTTTGGAAAACTACTGCTTCCCTGAGAACTTGGCTGGGATGCAGGAGGCTGTCCAACAAGCCATCAACAGTGGAGAAATCCTGCAGATTTCAGACAGGAAGACCCTGGCCTCTGTACTCACAGCTGGAGCTCAGGGGGCACTGAACGATCCGCGGTTGACTGTGTCATATGAGCCCAATTTCGTCCCGTTGATGCCACCTACGCTGCCATCTCTCCCCATAGAGCAGCTGATCAGGCTGGTGAGAAACTCTGTCAAGCTGGATATCCTGGACAATAACATTGGATATTTGCGGATAGATCGGGTCATTGGGACAAAGACAGCGGCAAAGCTTGGCTCCCTGCTGAGAGACAACATTTGGAATAAAGTTGCTCACACATCCTCACTGATCTTGGACCTGAGGTATAGCACAGCTGGAGAACTGTCTGGAGTTCCCTTTATAATCTCCTATTTCTCAGATGCTGAGCCCCTCATTCATATTGACACTGTGTATGACAGGCCCTCAAATACAACTAGGGAGCTGTGGACCATGCCGTCAATTATTGGGGAAAGGTATGGAAAGAAGAAAGACGTGATTATTTTGACCAGTAAACGTACCCTGGGGGCTGCTGAGGCAGTGGCATATACATTAAAAAATCTAAAGAGGGCCATCACAGTTGGGGAAAGGACTGCTGGTGGCTCCGTAAAAGTTCAAAAGATTAGGATCCCCCACTCGGAGTTCTACATAACAGTTCCTGTGGCAAGATCAGTTAGTCCAATCACAGGCCATACCTGGGAAGTGAGTGGTGTTTCCCCAACCGTCAACGTCATCGCCAAGGAGGCTGTCGCAAAAGCCAGGTCTCTTCTGGCTATAAGGAGTGCCATTCCAAAAGTTGTGCAGAGTATTGCCAACATAATCGAGAGGTTCTATGCTTTTACCGACAGAGTTCCAGCGATCCTTCAACATCTGCAATCTACAGAGTTATTCTCTGTCGTATCTGAGGAGGACCTAGCTGTCAGACTGAACCAGAACCTCCAGACTATGTCTGAAGATCCACGGCTGATTATCAAATACACACAAGACAATGCTGCGATAGTAGAGAAGGATCTTGCACTTGACAACTTTCCAGATGATTTGGAATCATTAAAAGTACTGGTAGAAACAACGATCAAAGTAGAAATTCTCCCACACAATACTGGCTATCTCCGCTTTGACCAATTTTTCAAGTCGTCTGCAGGAGATAAACTAGAAGAGCTCATGGCAAAAAAGGTATGGGAGCCCCTCAAAGACACTGATAACCTGATTATTGATTTACGCTATAATATAGGTGGGTCCTCTACTTCTCTCGCCCTTATATTGTCCTATCTGCAGGACGTTTCCAAGAAGCATCATTTTTTCACAATATATGACCAAATTCAGAACACAACAACAGAATATGGATCTCTGCCACAAGTTGCAGGCCCAGCCTATGGCCCCAAACGTGGGGTTTACGTGTTGACCAGCTACTATACAGCAAGTGCCGGTGAAGAGTTTGCTTACCTGATACAGTCACTACATCGTGGCACAGTCATTGGGGAAATTACATCTGGTACTCTAATGCACTCAAAGACATTCCAGATAGAGGGGACAGATATTGCCATCACTGTCCCTTTCATAAACTTTTTAGACAACCATGGTGAATTCTGGCTAGGAGGTGGTGTGGTTCCTGATGCCATTGTGTTAGCTGAGGAAGCTGTGGAGCACGCTCATGAGATTGCAGATTTTCACCAAGGGCTCCAGTCCCTCATAGGAGGAACTGGAGTACTGTTAGAAAAACACTATGCAATCCATGTTGTAGCGCTTGAGGTGAGTAAGATACTGTTGAGCAAATGGGCTGAGGGATTGTACTGGTCGGTGGTTGACTTTGAATCTTTGGCATCTCAGTTGACGGCAGACCTTCAAGAGACTTCAGGCGATCATCGCCTTCATGTCTTCCACTGCGATGTCGAGCCAGAGTCGCTTCATGATGGCCCAAAAATCCCCAATGTTGAAGAAGTGGGATACATAATCGACACTTTGTTTAAAATTGAGCTTCTGCCAGGTAATGTTGGCTATCTGAGGTTTGACATGATGCCAGATGTAGAGGTGGTAAAAGCCATTGGGCCTCAGCTGAGAAAATCAGTGTGGCGCAAGATAGTGAACACAGATGCCCTCATAATTGACATGAGGTACAACAGTGGTGGATATTCAACCGCAATTCCCCTCTTGTGCACATATTTCTTTGATGCTGAACCATTGCGGCATCTTTACACTGTCTTCGACCGCACCTCAACCACCATGACAGAGGTCATGACATTGCCTCAAGTCAGAGGTCAAAGGTATGGGTCCTCCAAGGACGTCTATATCCTCACCAGTCACATGACAGGGTCAGCAGCTGAAGTGTTCACCCGCTCTATGAAGGACCTGAAAAGGGCCACAATCATTGGAGAGCCAACGATTGGAGGGTCTCTATCAAGTAGAACCTATCAGATCGGGGACAGCGTCCTGTACGCTTCCATCCCTAACCAGGTTGTGTTGAGTGCGATCACTGGGAAAGTGTGGAGCATTTCAGGGATTGAGCCTCACATTATAGCCCAGGCAAAGGACGCTCTTCCTTTGGCACAGAGACTCATAGCAACAAGGCTGTTGAAGAGAGAGCAAGGAAAATAGTTCCTCATGGTGTATTCTCACTTTAACCTTTATAAACTAGGAGTTAATTTGTCTTGTGTTTAGCCACCACTTCAATGTCATAGTCCATTTTCTTTGTGCGGCAAGTGTTGCCTGTGTGACATCAACATTATCTCCCAGAATCCCAGACCATCCAGTCTCCACTATAAAATACATTTTTACATTCAAGGTGTTTAGCTGATGTATAAGCTTATTATTAGCGGGAATTTTATTAGCAGTGGGTAAGGATCAAATCTCAAATCTGCTCTCCTAATCTGGAATTAAATACAGTAATGTCGGATAGCCCGTTGACATTACAGTAGCCTCATTGCAGTGTGAACAGTGAAGTATTGTGAATAAAACAACATCATACAAAGTATTAATACACCAATTATCAGTGTTTCTTGAAATAAATTACACTGCACTATTTTTATTGACGCTACACCTCCCAACCTGGGTATTTTCATCATGTGAAATTGCCATTTTTTTCCTCTGTTAATATTTTATGTTATTCCCTTTTTATTACATTTTAAATGTGTTTTAGGTAAATATTTTGTTGACCCATATTAATTCATGAAAAATGTTTTGATCATTATGTAAATTAATGTTGATGTATGTCATTGTATTGGACAATTTCTCATGTCATTGATTAATTTCTTGATTGCTTGCTTATTTATTTTTGTTGCATCGGGGTTTTTTTTGGGTTTTTTTTTTTTTTTCTTTTTCTTTCAGCTTCCCTGTTCCATCACTGTAAAACTACCAGCAGAGGGAGTAAGTACCAAACAAACCTAAACTGACTCTTGTTCACTTCAACACCACTGTAGATGAGAGACAACTGCTATTAAAGGTGTAATAAAATCATTTAGTGGTTATTGGTGGAATTATTTTGGATTTAATTTACTCTCCAGACATCAATAGGAACATTTCTCTTTGACCATGAAGAAATGAAAGAGCAGCTTTAAGTTTTGAATTATATGGCAATCATGAGTTTTCACATGCTCTATTTCAACATTTTCTTGAGTTTTCATCTTCAAAAATAACACGAAAGTTACATATCAATGACTTCCACTTATAAATATCGACACCAAGAGGCTTAATAAGTGAAATCACAAACCTTAAACTCTTTTCCTGATATTGAGGTACAACGTGTTCCTCACATGACGCACTTAAATAGATGTTTGAAATACCTTGTGTGAATTTAAGACGACTATCTTTGGCAAGACCTCTTTGTTACTACACCGACATGGCTAGGTTGTTATTGCCATACAGAAACACTCAAGATAATGCGATTAGAGGTTTATTGTGTCGCAAATCCTCTTATGTGTTTGTTAACAGAGACCTTGCAGCGCCATTCGACAAAGAAACTCTTCGGAGAAGGAGGTTTGGCTCGACAACTTGCACTTTCCATCTACTCACTTTTTGTCTGACTAAACTGACAAAAATGGCAAAGCTTATCTTCCTGGTTGCATCTCTGCTAGTTTTGGGGAATGTTTCTTTTATCCATGCCGGGTTTGCCCCCAACATCATCATAGATATAGCAAAAATCATCATGGACAATTACTGCTCACCAGAGAAGCTGGCGGGTATGAAGGAGGCTATTGAAGCAGCCGGCAGCAACACAGAGGTTCTTAGCATCCCAGACGCTGACACCTTGGCTAATGTACTCAGTGCTGGAGTCCAGACCACAGTCAGTGACCCACGTTTGATGGTCTCCTATGAGCCAAACTATGTCCCTGTGGTTCCCCCGAAGATGCCTCCCTTGCCCCCCGACCAGGTAATTGCCGTCCTGCAGACTTCGATCAAGCTCGACATCCTGGAGGGCAACATCGGCTACCTGAGGATCGATCACATCCTCGGGGAGGAGGTTGCTGACAAGGTTGGCCCTTTGCTCCTAGACCTGGTCTGGAATAAAATCCTGCCAACCTCAGCTCTCATCTTTGACTTGCGCTACACCAGCAGCGGGGACATCTCAGGAATCCCCTACATTGTGTCTTACTTCACCGAAGCTGAGTCTCCAATTCACATTGACAGCGTGTATGACCGTCCCTCAAACACCACCACAAAGCTGATTTCTATGTCAGCACTGCTGGGGGAAAGATACAGCATTACCAAACCCCTCATTATCCTCACCAGCAAAAACACCAAGGGCATTGCTGAGGATGTTGCCTACTGCCTCAAGAACCTGAAGAGGGCCACCATTGTGGGCGAGAAGACTGCTGGGGGCTCTGTGAAACTCGACAAAATCAAAGTGGGCGACACTGACTTCTATGTTACCGTGCCAACTGCAAAGTCTGTCAACCCCATCACCGGCTCCACCTGGGAGATTGCAGGTGTGACCCCCGATGTGGAGGTCAACGCCGAGGACGCCCTCGCTACCGCCATCAAGATCGTCAACCTCCGTGTCCAAGTTCCAGCCATCATTGAGGGATCGGCGACCCTGATTGCAGACAACTACGCCTTTGAAGATATTGGTGCTGATGTTGCAGAAAAGTTGAAAGGGCTCCTGGCAACCGGCGAGTACAGCAAGGTGGTCTCCAAGGACAGTCTGGAGGTGAAGCTGTCCGCTGACCTGAAGACCCTGTCTGGGGACAAGAGCCTGAAGACCACCAGCAACACCCCAGCCTTGCCACCCATGGTGAGTCCCTTGTACATAAGATTATGGTCTTTGGATGTGTCTTTAGGTGTAATTTGTTGATGTTCAAACAGTTATTTAGTTGGTTATTTACTGACGGAAGTTTCTTTGAAAGAGTTTTTAATTTACACTTTACTGGTATAACAAAAAATGATCTTGTGTTCAAAACTTTTCTAAAAGTATTCATTACAAATGTTGTGGTCATGTGGGAAAGATGATTTTACACTGCATTGGATAAACATGTTAAGTCTTTGGAGGATATGATATATGATATATATTTGGAAACGTGTAATATGCAGCAATTCAAATATTTTCAATATGTGAAATATATATACCTGAAAAACAGATAAATGTACTTTTACTTAGACATATTGCCTATGCTTATACAACAAATGCTGAGTTGTTTATTTTTCACCCACCCCAGGATTATTCTCCAGAGATGTACATTGAGCTGATCAAAGTCTCCTTCCATATTGACATATTTGAGAACAACATCGGCTACCTGCGCTTTGACATGTTTGGAGACTTTGAGGAGGTCAAGGCCATCGCCCAGATCATTGTTGAGCATGTGTGGAACAAAGTTGTCAACACTGATGCTATGATCATTGACCTCAGGTGGGTAATCCTGCACAAGTAAAAGCTTCTATTCAAGATCCAGTGTGTCCATTTTGGAAAACAAATCATCTGCTAAAGCCGCTATTGCTCATCAGTCCTCTGAATATAAAGGACTTAGTTTGCATAAGTGTAGTATTTTTTTGTATGCATCATGTTCATCATCACAAAGGACCATTAGATTTCATCATGAATCTAACCTTTCTATGATGGTCCGGCTACTGTTTGGTGCAGGAACAACATTGGTGGCCCAACAACAGCCATTGCAGGCTTCTGCTCTTACTTCTTTGATGCCGACAAGCAGATTGTGCTGGACAAGCTGTACGACAGACCATCCGGGACCACCACAGAGCTCCAGACCCTGCCTGAACTCACGGGTAATTTAAAAAAAAGAAATCAAGTCATAGATTCCATAGATTTTTTTACTAACCAGCACTCGTCTACCTCACACCTTTAACCTTGTTCTGCCTCCATCTCTTTCTCTATTTAAGGCACAAGGTACGGCTCCAAGAAGAGCCTGATCATGCTGACCAGCAGAGCAACTGCCGGAGCCGCGGAGGAGTTTGTTTACATCATGAAGAAGCTTGGCCGTGCGATGATCGTCGGAGAGACCACCGCCGGGTCTTCCCACCCACCCAAAAACTTCAGAGTTGGTGAGACTGACATCTTCCTCAGCATCCCCACTGTCCACTCTGACACAGTCGCCGGGCCAGCCTGGGAGGGAGCTGGTGTCGCACCTCACATACCTGTCCCAGCTGACGCCGCCCTCGAGACTGCCAAAGGCATCTTCAACAAGCACTTTGCAGGCCAGAAGTAAACCTCTTTTGCTTTGGCAGCCAAATAGTTTCAAGATTTAGAATTAAGACTTGTTTGAGAAGCGAAGAATGTAGATTAAGTATAAAGTGTAATCTGCTATTCATTTTGTCAAAACCTAAGCCTTTTCCGCCTGTTTGTAATGTAGAGCAAAGGTTGAACAGTAGGATTTACCTCTAGTTTGTATTTCTGTTGAATGTTTTGAGAATGAGTGATGCTGTGCAACCGATTATTTTGTGAAGTGGGTATGACTAATTCTGTGTCAAAGATCAGTTTTATCATCAAAACAACTTTGATTTACATGTTTGAAAAGTCACATGTAAGAGATAGGAAACAAATTGAGTAAAAACACAAAAATTACTTTCAAGCTCTGTTTGCTATTCTTGTATTATGTTGGATTTTTGGAATTGGGATCTCTGTGAAGTGATCCACTTGTTGCTCTGGTCAGAAAGCTTCATGCAATGTCCTCTGCAATGTCCTCATTGTGTATGGGAAATGCTTGGGTTGTATCATTTCCTGTGGTGAGACACAATAAAAAAGACCGAAAACTCAAATACAAAAGTGTGTGCTGGTCATGTTTTACATTAACAGAGTTTGTACCATTATAGAAGTCCTTTTTTGATTTATCGTGTATCTATTCTACAGTGAAGCGCAAGAAGTTTCCTTTTTATTATTGTGTCATAAGATACAACTGTCAGTTATGACACCTTTAACTAACAACTTGGAAGAGAAAACGAAATATGTATCTGTTAAATTGTGGCTTTAACTCACCAACAAAGGAATAACATGATGGACTTCTACGTCCGTACACATAAGACAAGTTTTGGTACCCGAAGGAATCATCCAACAGACAAGAAACAGAAGATCGGTCGTGGATTCATTTTGATCTCATGTTTTAAGGACCATGTGGTCTTTGTATAAAATACAAGAAAAAAGAGATAAGAACCCATTGTTGTGCCTACTGGATGCCATAAAGAGAGCAAACTTTTGAATCAAACAAAGGACGTATTTTATTCTGAACCTATAAATTGTCATGTCTTTCAATATCAACTTTTTTAAATAATGTAAAAGTACATTATTTCAGCTGTTATGTGTCTCTCAAATTATCAGGAACAAGTAGCTGAAGCTTCCAATTTGTATTCTTAACAGCCATAGACTTTAGTTTAATTGTGCACAAACCACAAACTATTATTTCTGTGGTGCAATTCAGACCATGAACCCAGATAATTAGGTGGGCAAGATTCCCTGATTTGAGGCCCAAATCTTCCCACAAAATAATTACTCCTGACTCTGATGAGTACTGGACCCTCAAGAAAATATATAGTCTATATGTAACACGTTGGTCTAAATCCTATGTCATTAGATTTTGGTTGTGTTTGGGTCTCTCTGTTTAACAGAAGGCAGAAGTAATGATTGTAACTAGTGGAATTTTGCAATCCAAGGATGAACTTGAGAAACCATAAGGACATGCCAAGACTGTTCTTTTTTTGTAGGGGAGTGTACACTGGACTTGAGTGTTTATGAGTGTGTTGTAAATGGTATGTATGTAAGCGGCTATGAAGATATACTGTATGAGTGGATGTGAGACAGAGGAGCAGTGCACTGGTAAGCACTGGAATTTATTTTGTAAACCATAAGGATCTGAAGGGGGGTCAACATGTGTTGAGACACAGGGGCCAAAGGGTGACACAGTGTGGGAGGGGTTGGGGGGGTCTGACGCTTAAGAACGGGATTTACCGTGCTACTAATTCAGGCTGCTACTGATTGTTTTGTAATCTGTTTGTCGGCCTGGTTTGTGTAAAAGTGATGGGAAAAGCAAATTCTACAAATATTTCCCATGGGAACGTCAAGACCGAGCATGAATGTCGTGACGCCAATGACGTCAGACGCTACGTCCCTCTGTCCACTCAGAAGTTATCATTTAGATATCGATATTTACCCAGAGACATAGGTCACGTACAATTTAAACAGTATTACTCGTTCAGAAAACTGGTTTGATTACTGTACCCATGATTGTTATGAGTTAGTATTACTGTTCGGGTTTACGGTTAATAACATATCACAAATATACACCCAGCAGACCTGGTGGCACATAGTATTCATAAGAATGCTGTACAAAACAGATACAAAGTGTGAGAGGCCCTGGGGGTTTAAAGGGGCCCAGAAGCAAATTTTTACCCTGGGCCCCCTTGGCAGGTTATTCCGGCAGTGCTCACAGAGGTAATGAATCACCTCCATCTGTTTGATGAATGACAAAAAGAGAAACAATTCTGTAAGTGTATATTTCTTGTACCATGTAACTGTATTCTCCACACTCGTTTTGCAGCCTCTGGTTTATCATGATGATTACAGATGTTGCTGTTCATGGTATTTATTATGATGATTACAGATGTTGCTGTTCATGGTATTTATTATGATGATTACAGATGTTGCTGTTCATGGTAATTAACGAGCAGCAGCACAGAGAAAGTCAACACACATGGAGTGATTAATGAAGACAAAGTGCTGGGAAAACGATACATAAATAGACACATTGGTTTTACGACTAATTTAATGACAACAAGCTTCATCATTCAGCGACATTTCTCATAATCATGATTCCATCCTGTCCTGCGCCGAATCCTCCGCAAAATGCGCGAGTCTGCCACGTGAGGGAGGCGCAAAATGACCCATTTTCCGTCTTTCTCTCTCTTCCTCAGTTTGAAACATGAAACCTGGTCCATTTCAGCCAAGTCTGTCCCCCGTCTTCCAGTTCCTCCGCGCCAACACTGCTCTGCGTTACCCAGCTTCGTTTGGCTTTTTTTTGCAGACCAGTTTTGACACTTTGACTGGAAACTTTTATCCATATATATGTATATATATATATATATACATATATCTCTTTTTTTACCAACCACCCATTAATTTGAGCCATCCTCCCATTAACGCCGGTTTTGATTTGTTTCTGCAAATGCTGCTTTTAAAACTTTTTTCCCTGCTAACTGCACGTGGATTCTGAAATATCCGGAACTTCTATTTTTTTACTTATTCCATCTGGGAGAAAGCATCTCTCTCTCCGGCGTGTTGCTATGATTGTAAACTAAGAGACGTGGACGCATCGCCTGCATCCTTTCTTTTGTCTTTGTTGCACCTCTGCCTTTAATTACATAACTGTCTCTGGGATGTAAGAAGACACTCAAACAATTGTATTTTTTTTCTTTTTTTTCCACAAAGGAATAAACCTTGTTTTTTTACCCGAGGGGAAAAGCATGGCGACACTTAAATTGAACATGCGTTTTGTTTTGGTTTTATTTGGATTATTTTTGCTCCCTTCTCCATCTGCAAGAGCCGAGCCGGAGCAGCAGGACGAAGAGGAGGAGGAGAGTTCATGTCAGGGCGCTTTTGACCTATATTTTGTGCTCGATAAGTAAGTGGAAACAGCTTAAAATGATATGTTCATTAAATCATATTAGGAATATCATTTGGAAACTAGCCTACAGAAATTCTCGGGTGCAATAATCCAGCAAAACACACAAAAATAAGCCAACACCTGCATTTTCTTTTCGTGTTACTGCTACTTTTATTGCTGTAGGCCCTACGTTTATTTCATTCAGTTATTGAAGACGATCTTTTTCAAACATGAGGTGAATGATACCAAAGTTTCTGCTCTTAACATGATTGTTTTAAAAAAAAGTAGAAAAGACTATGGACTGTATAGTTTAGCTGATTAGCACCGCTGCATCCGCAGAGACATTGTGCGTGCGTGCGCGCGCGCGTGATGACGCTGGAAAGGAGGCTGATTTACAGAGTACAGTTTGCTGAATAAGCAAAAAGAAGACCGGCGGTTTGGATGCAACAGTGATATCTCTATTACTCTGCGGATTTAAAACCCATTGTTTCTTCTTTCTCCACATCATTTTGTCACTCTCCTTAAAACGTATAACTGTCCGAGGCAAAGAGGCTGTTATTCTTTTTAATTTCCCCCCCACTCATGCTGAAGGGATTTTTTCTGCTCTTTGCTCAGTGACTCCTCACTGTTCACTCTCTGTACGCCCACATAGGAAAAATGCTGTGGTTGTGTGACATCTTAGCGCTGGACTCTAGCTGGAGAAAAAATAAAATGTCAGAGAAAAGCAGGAGAAACTTCTAGATTGCCTGTTTCTCTTTCAATGCCTTTACTGCACATCCAAGCGCAGTAACTTGTGTTTTCCTCCATTAGGGAATACAGAAATCACCTTCTTTGCCATAATGTGACTCAATATAAAGATCTATACCTCATTATAGTACTCAAGTATGACTATAAATACTGTAACCCAACTAATCATCCTCATTGTAAGCCACTGAGCCTAATTTGATGGAGAATCTGCAAACAGCAGAGGAGGAACCTCTGTTGTGAGCAATTAGAAACTTTATTACAACTCTGCTGTTGAATCTTTTCTGCACCTAACCTGGGTATTGCTGCATCAGCGCTTATCCTTCTCCTTGCATTAATGGAGCATTGCCGGGAATGGGGAGGGGAAACAAGCAAGGACAGGAAGCAACAACGTTTATGGAAAATGTGGTGTTAATTTGGAGGACAATATGTTGCAGGCAGCACCTTTAATAGCTCGTTTTGTGGGGGGCTTCACCTATGAGGAGGCTGTGAGAGATAAAAACAAAAAGAGAGAAATCTCTCACAGATTAGCATCACTGATGACTATATAACGTCTAATATGCCATTCGGTGTATGGCTTCATCTAATTGGCTGACATTTTTCACCCTGATGGGCCCTAGTTATCAGCATAGTAACAATTTGAAGTGCCTTGCTGTACCAACTGAGCACATAATCCTTGACATGTCTCCTGACTTGTAAATGTTTTGATTCCTGAGTAGAAGTGGACACAAAACACAGAACTGCTCCCCAGATGTGCGGGTCAGCATTTGGCTCGCGCTGTGCGGTAAATACTGACACATGCTGCGAATAAGGAAACGGACTCTCTTTTTTTTTTCTCCTCCTTTTGTTTCAATGTCAGATGCTATTGTTAGCTGGTCTGCGTGCTTTGGTGCCCACTCTAAGGGGTGACTAACAAGGTTAAGAGAGGAAGCTCATTAGAGACCTGCCTCAGCCTCAACCCCATCCCTCAGGCCTGAGTTGGTTTTATGAGACGTAGCCTGAACTCTCTGCCCTGGTCGATCCATGTGGAGGGCGTTAAGTGTGTGAGAATGGGGGTTTTCAGTATATGGACTAGCAGAAGATACAGGGTAGTAAAATGCTGACAGTCCTCCCTTTTGTCGAAGTACAGTAAGACACATGGGACTACTTTAGGGATAGTGTGAATCATTGGTCACCTGGCCTTCAACCCTGCGTGGATGTGTTCCTCTTTTGGAAATAACCAAAGAACAGGAAGTTCATTTACAGTGAGTTACACAACAGATTGAGCGCTCTGGTTGAGCAGAGGGGAAAACGTGGCTGAGGGCTTTTATATAATGAGTCACAGATGATGTCAGTTATTAGCCACTTGTCTCTGGTTGAACCTGTTTTAATCAGCAATAGCTACAGTAGCTATTGTCCGGCCAATACTGGACGATTGTGTGGCATACGAATTAAATCATAAGCGTTTGGTGCCCATGCAGGCAGTGTTCCTTTCATTAAGGTGAGAAGTGAAGCCTTAGCCATAACTTAACCAGCCGTTTGCTGATAATGTAGGAATATCTAACACACCAGTGGCTCTGTGAGGCTGTATACTTTGAGCTAAATTCTAACGTCAGCATGCTATCGCAAGGAATCTCTGTCTGTCTGTGTTCATGTGAGAATGTCCTTTTGCATATCCCAAGAACCGTTCTTCCAATCTGCTTCCCGCTTAGGCAGGTGTATTGTTGGGAACCCAAGGGAGAGCCATGTCGAAATTGGTGCAATTTGGACCAGTAACAAGTTTAATATTTAATAAACTTTGAATACACAAGCAAACTCTCTGCAAACTCTCAGCAGTTCACTTATGAAACAAATATTGAAATTTTATTTATTTTGGGGGTGCACATTTTGCTGTTTGAAGTCCCTATTTAGTATTTGTAAAAAGTGGTGGCCACTGATGGCAACCAAAGGCCAAGCATTGGTTGCCAAATTTCTCAAAATGGTTGCCAACGGCAATCTGGCAACCCTAACCGTCGAGCCCCGTTATGTGGGGCGTTGCAGAATTGTCCGATATCAACATCATGTCTGAAGATAGCGTTGGTCGTGTTTACCTGGAAAGAAGGCGCACAGACACATGGTAATGCTGATGGAATTGGTTTATTTGACGAGTAAAGAGAAACACACTTTGGGCATTGCGTTGTAGGGTCACGAGTTTCACAGCAATGAGGAAAGATAACTGCTGCGTTGGCTCATAAAGTTGACTCCAAAGGCATTCGTTGCAGACTTGGGCAGATGAAGTCATGTCACGGCTAGAACATGTAGGACAGTGCTCTCTGAGACTGGCTGCAGTCTGGGACATCCGGCACTGGGTTTGGAAAATTTGGGTTTTAGAGAGACACACTATCCTCTACTGCTAAGTGCCCTTCAGAGCTATTTATGACATACTTAAGGAAAGGACAGGTGTTACAATACCCACTGGACTCAAAGGGGGGGGGAGGGGCAGCAACACAACAACCAGTGTCAGGACTGAATGGTTGCAACCAAATAAATGCAGAAGTTAGTTCTCCTTTCAAGTCCAAGCAGCCCACACGTGTTAAACTGTGACTTTAATGACTAATAGGATACAGATGGTGGAGGAAATGGCAGAATGCCAACACATATCATTTTCAAGTAGGAGGGAATAACTGGAAGATGACACTATATACAAACCCAAAGGTCTCCAAATAAAACAATGGTGTTGATTGTAAAAACGTGAACAATTCCAAACCTTTGGCGATTCAAATATATATATTTTTAGTGTTGCTTTGATACAGTACATTGTGGGAACGTTTGGGCCGTAGCCACACCCTGCCAACTGCTAACGACATACATCCCTGTGTTGTGGTGTATGGTATATGAGACATACAGTACCAAGGAACTGATGTCACCGCTACTGTAACCTAAATGAAGTCACACACAAGCTAGACTAAAAGTCTACAGCTGCACTCGGGTGTAATGTTTACCATGTCAACCATCTTAGTGTGTTAGCACACTAACGTTGGCTAATCAGGCCCAAACACAAAGCACAACTGAGGTTGATGGGAACGACATACGCTTTGTATGTGATCATTAGGACCAACGTATTAGACAGATTCCAATCTTGACCTGATGATGGCGCTAGAGGAAAAGTCAGAGGATCACCCAAAGTTATCAGGCTTAATTGTCTGCGTAGCAGGAACATCGATACAAAATGTAACAAAATGTAAATTACTTCATTTAATGAAGTCCCTAGAGCCACGCGGCTAGCTTGGCTAAAAATCTGCATGCAACCAGAATGAAGAAACAGGCTGATGGTAGCTCCCCACCCACAACTCCAGAGAATAACTGAGGAATTTTGTGATTTGGCCAATTTTGCTGTCCAATTATGAAACCTTAAGCTCTAAAACAGTCACTGTGGTCATTCGATGTATACCTTTAAGCCCTATACTGCTGCACGTGTATTTGCTGATCCGGAGCCGACGGCCCTGCAGTTTACTGTTTTATATGTTTTCATATGGAAGATGAAATGATTCACCTTTGAGCCCTAGTGCTAATGTTCACTTCTTGATGACTGCATTTACACTATTATGTTTATGTCGATTGTGCACAAATTAGAAGCAATTATTGCGCAATATTGCTATCAGTGTTTAATTTGTGGATTACAATATCAGCTAAAGAAGGTGGAAGTAAAACAGACACATGAAGTCTTTCCCTTTGTGTCAATGTCTGTCTGCTTTTGATGTATCTCTCTTTCATTTCCAGCAGACTCCTATTACCGCTCGAATCCATACTCCTCATTGCTCCTCATGAGATACACTCTTTTCACACCCCTGTCTCTTTGTCTTGTAGGTCCAGGTCCGAAATACAGTCATTTTCGTCTCATCTTTGTTTTTTCAAAACTACTAATCACGGCTGCAAAATGTTGTTGTTGTTAATGTAGTCACGAGTTGGCGCACCGGTTTGGGCGTTGGGTCATGCTGCCTGAATCCTGGCAAGTCAGCGGAAAAACCAAGACTTGCAGCTGCAGTCCATAAATATTTTGGATATGTCTCGCAATGGAATACGTTCTAGCTCTGGAATGACACTCGCTCTGTGTTTTGTCATTTGGTCTTTTGCAGCGTGCTGCTTTTGGTGTTTTCAGCAGGAAGAAATGTATTTTTAAATCTTACCATGCCGTCTGACGTCCCCAGGGACAAAAACAAGACCAGAGGTTTTAAAGGGAATGAATGCCGCTCTAACTCCTTTCTAAACCCACTGGTAATATATTATATATGACTCTGACCGTGCAGAAAAACAAGGTGCATTACAGATTGTCTGATGAAGCCAGAAAAGAAAGACTCTTATGACACACACCTCACATGCCTCTCCTCCAGCTAGTTATCCCGTAGTTGTTTTTTTTCCCCAAACAATTCCTCAACAATTTGGGAATAGAAGTGCAGCATTAGCTCCTCATTGACTTCTACAACGGCTGTAAAAGTAGGTTTGTGGTTTTAAACAAACAAATCCTTGTGCCCAGTCAGTTGAATTGGAGCACCACCATTGGCTGCAGGCTGGGGTGGTGTGGGTAGGCCCAGCTGGAATGGCAGACAGCCTCCTCGGTGGAGTTGGGATTTTTTTCTTTTTTTTTTCTTCTTCAACACTTAGAACCGTGAGAGCGAAGCTGAGAGCCGCTAAGACTTTAGAGCGATGGAGCTTTTTCCCACATGCCGTCATCCCGTTGCCCTCTGCGAGAGAAGTGCTTGCTGGGTAGTTAAAAGTGGACTTAGTTGAGAAATTAAAGAAGGCTTGATGTCAAACACACTTCAGCTGTAATATCCTGTGCTAGAGTTTAAAGGATTGCAGGCATACTCAACAATTCCCTGCCTTTCAAAATGGCCACTTTAGGGCCCATAGAATTTTTTTTGAAACATCAACTGTTTTCTCCTTTGAAGGCTCCTTAAAGCAGTATTATGTTGACATAAATAAAATGACCTATGGTACTTATAATGGAAGTAAACGGAAAACTTGTTACCGTATCCTAATTATTTTGCTTGAGAAGGGGGCAAATGGCAAGTTCACTGTTCTTTTAGTTTGCATTGGTGTAAAAAAAAAGCCCAATCTTTTAATTGACCAAATATCAGATGCAGTAAAGAGCTTGCTACAGCCCAAATGTTAGCAGTCTAACATGCTTTACTCAAATGGCGAACACCGGAATGTTAAAAAGTATACATATACATTGTGAGCATGTTAGCGTGCTTACGTTAGCATTTAGCTGATAGCCCCCTGTGCCTAAGCACAGCCTCATAGAGCCGGTCTAACATGGCTCTAAGTCTTGTTGTATAGCGTGGAAATCATTAAGCAGACACTTAAAAGTTGCTTGTGTTTTGTAATCCATTACAGTGATCATCAGGTTTGCATTATTGTTTTTGTTAAGAATAGCATCATTATGTGATAATTCAACCCAAAGTCAGTCTTGACATTGATTGTATTTCATTAATATAATAATGTAACACTGGTAAGCATTAATGCAGACTTGGCGTTCACTGTATTGGAACATTAAGACGTGATGCACAGTTCAAGAATGCGTCAGGAGTCAGCTAATTGATTGGAACAACTGGAAAAAGTTAGAAAAAATAACACCCATAACTCTTAAACTGTATCGCCTGTATCTTAAATTTGTCGGCATGAATTTAAAATTGTTAATCTCTAGTCAAAGACTGAAACTTGTTCCTGCTCTGTCTTTCTGTTGTAACACTTTAGCCCTCCTCCAGCTGAACTGTATGCTCACCTCTATACACACACAGTCACACCATCTCTCTCTTCAACACACACACACACACACACACACACACACACTTTATGATTCATTTTCTGCAGAACCAGCTGAATGATTTGTCAATTAAGCAAACCCAACCTCAAATATATCCCTCTGGGAGCCTTATTGACTCATTATTGAAACAGTTTTTACCGTGTATAGTTTAAAAACATTTTTTTGGCTTAGCTTAACAACGGTCAGTGGTTCCATTGAAATTCAAATCGACAAGTAAACACAACCACGTCTCAAGCTTATATAAGCCATTATAAGAGAGTTGACAGTAGAGTGATAACAGGGAATGAGGTGGAGAAAGATGTCCACAGACCGACTTGCCTTAAAACCCAGAGGCCAGAGTAATAAATCAGATTTTAAAAAGATATGTTCACCACACAGCAATTTCATCAACTGTTTACACTTTGCTGTGGTTGTCTGGTGGGATTGGTGCTTCGGGCTGTTTTGTATGCCAGCTGTGTTGGCTGAAGCACACGGGCGACACTCGGCCTCATAGTTTTTTATCGAATCATCGGCATGTTTCCTCTGGCAGACGAGTTTTGCGTTGGAGCCAACAGATTTTTCACATTATCTCACTCCCAGTCAGCTGAATTTACTGTACGATAAAGCTCTTCATCTTTCCCTTTTTCTCTTTCCTTCCTCTCCTTTTGTTTCTTTTTCTCTCTTGGCCCTTGGATGGCGCACGTCCAGACACATGCTCTTCATCTCGCTCCGAGAATCTGTCAAGATCAAGAGAATGCTGTCGCTCGGCTTTCGTCGATTTGCTGGGACATGGCTTCAAACCGCCGTTGGGTCTTGATCACTTTGTCTGCAAATTGTATCGCCCCCTCACCTCTCAAACCTACTTCATGTGTTCAAACTCCAAACCACTGAACTCCAGGGCTCAGCTCGGACCATTAAAATGAGATCAAAGGATTTAGGGGGGAAAAAAGGCACCACATAAAATTGTTTCGTTAAGAGTTATAGAATGAAACGGCCCACTTCCTTTAACCAGTGCTGTTTGGACAGGTGAGTAAAACTGCAAGCTAGGCCTCGGCCCCACGGCTACAGCCACCTCGGTCAGTTGAGCGGTTCCAATGCAAACAAGAGTCATTGTGGTTCAGGAATAAAGATAAGCAGATGAACACCAAAGTTGGGAGTCCTCAGATTCACCCTGGTGTTAAATAAATACTCAAAGATGATCCCCACACCTCTACGTGACCATTAGCTGCAGGAACGTCTCGCCAGACTTTCTTCTTCTGCTTCCCCCTCCTCCGTCGCTGTAATGGAACAGTTTACAAAAGAAATTGGCTCCTGTCATTCCTTCAGGTCAGAGACCGTCAGTGTGTGTCTGTGTGTGTGCGTGTGTGTGTGTGTGTGTGTGCAATCCTTGTGTGACTGTTTCTGTTTGAGCTGCACATTTTGTTGAACATCCAAGCTAAACATCTCTCCCACCTCAGGCTTTTTTATGTTTGGGGAGGATTTTGTTGAGCTTGTAAGGTCTTGTCCTCTTTCTTTGCTCAGTCAGCCTTGATGTGGGGGAACGAGTCATGTCATTAGATCAACAACAACTCCGAGAAAATGCTTAGGTCGGACGTTTAGTCGACCGGCATTTGTGTCGGCTCAGACTAGACGAGTGAAAACAGTGAAACTTGCATTACAAGTATATGTTATTTTGGATGCTTTTATTGTATTTGGAGGAGAGGGTCTAGATATTACCAGCATGGGTGGCCCAAAGGGAACCTGAACCTCTACCTTTGGCAGAGGGGCAATGCTCGACTCATTCTGCAAGATTCTCGGTGTTTTCACTCAGAAAGTTGCTTTCCTTTTTAGCAGTTCGCCGCCTTCTGAGCAATCAATTCTGTTTGTTTTCCTTGGATTTTAAGTCGATGAAGTTTGCTCTCATTTCAGCTACTGTTGCTCGTGTTGACTCCCCTTGGAATGCTTGTTGCTGCGGAGTTTGTTGAGAGTTTTGAATGCAGATTAAGTTCAGCATCTACAAAAGTAATTGCTGATCGACAACTCTATCATATGAGCTGTGCGACAGTAGAATTCATTATTCTTGCCTCTTTAAAGTGGAAAAATGGAAACTAGAAGATTACGAACACACAGTATTCTTCATACATTGTCCAGTCTGCCAATTAGAGCATTTAGAGTCTGGCAGCATAAAGAGCCTTGAATGACTGAGGCACGATGAGAAAATCCCTTGGCTGTGTCTACCCCCCCCCCCCGAGGCCTGGCCAAATAATTACCCCTCCGCTGCCAAGCAACAAGTCAAAAACACCTTAGGGTATAACCTCTGAGACACACAATTCTAAGGCAAATAACAATAATCACAATTGATTTCCATTTCAAGTTTTGGCCATGTAGCAGGTGCTGTTTTCCAAAGCAACTCGCAAGACGAAGGCTCAGGGTTTTGTGTATCTACAAATATCCAAATAATCAAAAAAACAATAAACGTTGTTAATAGTAATCTCATTTACTGAACAGATGTTTTCTCATCAGCCCAAGGCATGAAAAGCCTGTGAACCAGAAATTGTTCAGTCTGTGTATTATGTCTAGAGGGGGATTCTCAAACCGATTTCTTTTGAGTGTGCTGGGAACTGATACAACTAAAAGGTACGCTAGGATAACAAACTTAGCATTTAGTCTGGTTCCTGTTACCTCCCATACAAACAACTGTTTCAACCTGACAATTTCTTGCAGTCAACAATAAAAAAGGTCACATTTGTACGTTTGGCTCATCCTCAGTGGACTGCATGTCAATGGAAACTCTCCAATAAATTGAAATCCAGCTAATCCCTGTGGATAGAAAAAACGTGTTGACCTTCTGTCCAGAGAAATAGCAACACATCAATGCCGGCCAGTTCCAGTGCGTCTAATGCCGTTACATCAGTTAGTCAGCACCTAGAATAGCATTGAGTCATCCTTTATTCTAAGCAAGCCTCTTCCACTAAACAGGCCTCTAGTTTGACCACCAGTCAATTAGCTCATTTCCCATGTGTCATCTCTCTGGCTCACTCGTTAGCTAACGGATGACCAGCTGACCGGTCACATCATGCCGGATAGACCTCTCTGTTAATGCTCACACTTAATAAAAATAACACAAACACATACACGCACACAGTCTGTCCAGAGGAAATGAAGGTAGCTCCGTAGGGAGTTTTTCATAATAGTCCAGTTTTATGGAGGTTCCCCGGCGGAGACCGGTACCTATTTCCTCAGCCTTGAGGGCCTCATTCAGGATACAGGAGGGTGCTAAATTACACACCAGACCACACCACCATAGCCTCTTTCATCTCAACAGGCCCCTCATGTATAGCGCAGGCTAATTGTTTTAAGTTATTCCCTCCAGTGGCATTTACATAAACGTGATGGTCCATGTTTTTAATTAAATTTAGGTTTAAGTTTCCCCCCCCCACCAAGGTTTAGTAACAGATAAACGATGTGCTAGCTATCAATCTGTTGCTAGCTAGACAGCTAAAGTAGCATTCTAGCTGTTGATAGAAACAATGTAAGGAAAGTAATGTTCCTTCCATTAACTAAACAAAAAAACAATACTTTTTGTTAAAAGATAATTTCAACAGAAAGTGAAGTTACTGTAACAAGTTGAACAGTTGTGTTTGGTCCAGAATACATACAGCTTGTTCTTGTTTTGGAGCTAATGATGCTACCACCTGTTTTGTTTTTGGCAAAGAAAGCAATATTCTTCTTGTATGACTGCCATAACCTGTGGAAGTTAGTGTGTCTGATAGATAATTCTAGCTGAACAAATAATTTGTAACAGATATGTATACAGGAATCGTAAACTATCTTTAATCTTGGATTAAGGGTGAATGTGCTTCGCAGGTTTTATAATAGCTGTATTTTGATTAGCATTGAGCTACTTTGAGGATTTTCTTGCTTACTCGTGTTCTTATTGTTACTTCTTTCAACCATTGTATGGGGCATTTGAACTCATGATTTATATATATTTATTTGTTTTTGTCTTAGGTCTGGCAGTGTGAAGAATCACTGGGAGGAAATCTACTACTTTGTGGAGAATCTAGCTGAGAAATTCAAAAGGTAAGGGCTCCATGAACACATAGGCAAACATACATGTCAACACAATTCATCCATCAAGTATGCAGTACAAAAGGGAAAAGGGGAAAAAAACTGTATCCTGTAACATTTGGAAGTTTTAAAAAAAAGGTTTCACAACCGGACTTTAAGTCTTGGGACACTTTACTGCCTTCCTGCCTCTGTACTCTGTACTTCCTGGAGCCCAGAGCTGAAGATCACTGAAGAGAAACACATACTTTACGCAGCAGTAACCCCGGTAAAGTAAAGTAAATATCTGTCCCTACAGCAACAGCTGGCAATGTGCTTAGTCACCCAGCATGCAAGCTGATGTTTCACTGTCTTCAGTAGCTGAGCTGATGTCTGGAGTCAGTGGGGGTACCAGCAGTGACTACAGGAACAAAGATCTTCTATGTGTAGAAGCGGCCTGGTTTTTACACCCTGGGTAGACACTGCAGCTTTAAGTGTCTCAACTCAGATCTCTTTCCCCAAATGTTACTCACCTCTGACGTTTTATAATGAGTGCCAATGATGAGAAGTTCCACATGGATATTATACAGGTAGTAGTAAGTAGTACTCTTGAATGAAAATTATTTTTTAATCTTGTTTTTTTTCAATAAAATTTCCCCAGCAGCATGATTGCCCCGAATTTACAAAGTTGAATAAGCAAAATATAAACTGTATTAATACTGTGCAGCCTCTTCATGAGATAGAAAACATCTGTCTGTTGGGAGTATGTCGTCAAAGTTCATGTGATTATCAATAATTTGCATCCTTTTTAGTTTTTTTAACATCAACCATATTGATTACACATGTGTCAAACATGCAAAACCAATCTTTCAGTGAACATAAAGAGAACTCTATTGAAGCAAATGAAGATATTGTAGATATGACTGCATCCTCTTATGGCTAAAATATGAAGTATAATAATACAAACAATACAGTGCCGTGTAAAATGCAAAATTTCAACAGCTGGCCCTTTGTTTTGTCCGTACTGCTCGAAGGCCACAACAACACCTGCAGCTCTGCGGTTTGACCATAGAGAAGAACCAACCGTCCACAAAGTTTTTCACAAATATGACAGCGCTTCAAACAGCGCCAATCTGCTTTCACTTACTGTCTCTCGCAAATAATACGACACATTTTTTTACGTCAGATAGCTGTGCATGTATGTTTACAAGCACGCAATTCCTTTCTGAAGATAGAATTTCACCAACAAACAAAAACAACAAGCTTTCCCCACATCTGAGGGCTCAGCGATGTAGTTTGAATACAAACTTTTGAGTCGTGTCACGCACAGGAGGTTCGAATCGTGCTCGCAGGCACAACTCCGTGCATGGTGTCACTTGACGTCTTGGTGTGTCGGGCTGCATTCAAGACGCACTTCAGGAAAACAATATGTTGCTTTCGCAGTGTTACTGTGACCCTCACAATGTTTGTAATTAATCTCAGATGGTGTGGAACTGTTTGTATTACTTACATGTTGTGCAAGGTGGGAAAACACCAACTGGCAGCCAAATGCTCTGTGTTTGGCACCTATCGTCAATAATTGATGATAAATGATTTTTCTCACTGCACTGCCAACAATGTGGGAGGCTGAATGACAGGTGAGATGATGGGTTTTTGTGTTTTTCTTTCCTGTTCCAGTCCCATGCTGAGGATGTCCTTCATAACATTCTCCTCCAGAGCGTCCACCATCATGAAACTGACGGAAAACAGGTAAATTAAGTTCTGGCTCATACCGTCTGTTGTTTAATGTGATGAATTAACTACAACCGACTAATCCAAGCTGAGTTTTTGTTATGAATAAATGTTATTACAGCACGGAATGCTGTTGCACCAGAGTGAAAGAAGATGCTCTCTGAACTGACATGAAGCTAAAAATAAAATGGACCTGTGTCACCGTGTGACTGTTGAGAGTGTCCCCAGCTTGCATTAGTGCTCCACTGACTAAAATCAACAGTCTCAGGGGGGACTTTTGTAAAGGATAGAGACATATGTCCTTCTTCTCTGCAGAGGGGACATCAGAAAGGGGCTGAATGCTCTGAAAAATGAGATTCCTGGTGGAGACACATTCATGCACCTTGGACTGCACAGGGTAAGCCTGTGTCGAAATTCTTTTTCATGTTATTCTACACTTCTTCTTTTAGTTCAAATGTGAAGCTTTTTGGTATTTCCTGTCTTTCTCACCACGAAAAATGTCTCCTACTTTTAAAGGCAAACGAGCAGATCCACCAGGAGAACTTTGGTACGCATGAAAGAAAAAAAAAAAAAAAACTTTCCCTTATATAACTACTTCAACTACTTCATGGTCATGAATTATGTTGAGGTTACAGCATGTCTGCATGCTTCTTCCAGGCACGGCTAGCGTGATTATCGCGCTGACAGACGGAGAGCTGCAGGAACATCAGCTCATTACTGCGCAGCAAGAGGTAGCCACTTATAGCTCCGGCAGTGGATCACACGTTTTATTTGCTTGAGTGCCAGAACCCACTCGCTTTAATTGCTTGTGTCTCCCAACAGGCGGAGAGAGCCAGGTCTCTTGGAGCTATTGTGTACTGCGTCGGGGTCAAAGACTTCAACGAGACGCAGGTAACGCCAACGTAATCCATTTGTGGCAATTTTACCTTTGTGTTCCCCTAAATGTCATTCTGTCTGGTTTGAAATAAAGACCATGCATGTACAGTATACCACATGTGCTCAGGAATCCACGCTAGAGTGTATTGAGCGGCCCCTGTGCAGTTTGGCTAACCCATAATTTAAGATTTCCTGAAATCCAATCCAAGAGATTTTTTTAAGAGCTGCCTCTTAAAGCTGCCAATTTATGTACTTATTCTATGTTCTTCTCTAATTTAGCTACTTATCTCCTCCCCCCTTTTTTTCCTCCTCCCACACCTCCGTCTCCACCTCTCTCCCTCTGTAGCTGGCCACTATTGCGGACACCATCGAGCACGTGTTTCCTGTGCTGGGCGGCTTCCACTCACTCCGGGGAGTCATCGATTCGGTAAATAAACTCTTCTCCGCTCAGGGGAGCGTCCCTGTAGCTGAAGCTCACATACGGCGGACGTCCACAGCGTTCATGTATTTATCTAGAGTCTGTCAGAGCTGCCTTCAGGAAACACTCGCTCAGATATGAATGCACAGAGAACCCCGTTACTCATCAGACATCCGGTCGCTACATCGGTTTGTCCAATGCAAGAATACAAAAGCAGCACTGATTCATATCTAACTGTCAGCGTTGTAGTCGAAGATTCAACTCAAACAGGGTTTTTTTTAAACGCGTTAGGCAGAACTGTAGGTCTTTATGGACACTGGGCTCATGAAACTCATGCACATATTTAAAGAGTACAGTACAGGCAGGGTCCAAGAACAACAAGCCCCGTCTCCCGTAATGTTACAGACTTACATCTCCAAACTCCAGTGGAGTATACTGATGCGACCATAGTGTTTAAAATATGCGTTTTCAGAAGTGATACAGTGTGATTATTAAGCTCTTAACTGCCAGTCAAGTTTGATAAACCTGCATGTTACAAAGAGGCCAGCAGCCGTGTAGGAGAAGAATAGAAAATAAATGACTTTCTCTTTGTTTACCTTCCAGATCATCAAGAAGTCCTGCATTGAGATTTTGGCAGCTGAGCCGTCCAGCGTGTGTGCCGGAGGTGGGGAGCTGAAAACACACACTCGAACACACACACACACACACACACACACACACACACACTCACACAGTCGGACACAAACTGAAGTGGGTGCCAGCCTCCCATAGTTTCTTGAACTGTGTTCATTTCATTACTGCGTGCCCCGTCTCCCCTGCTCTCTCTTCAGTAATGACATTCCCAGATCATACATGAGCATCCAGGTCACTTACAGGAAATCTCTCGGGACGGGGCCCCGCCGTGGGGATAATATTATAGGCTCTCATTAACAGGGTTGGCCGTGAGAGAGTGACGGTGCGGATATTGGATTATAATGTAAAGTGGACAAAATCTTTAGTGTCCTGCCAAGAGAAAGATCATGCCAGTTAAAGGCAACATTAAATGGGCATTAAATGGCACAAATTAACAGTTAAAAGTTGCACTTTTGGAAACAGCAGAGGGACTTTTACAGCTTCTCACATCTGCTTTTGTCTTTTTTTGCAAGCAGTGCATTTTACAGAGTATTTCACGTGAAACTGAAAAGCAGTCTCTGGCCGGCTGCTCAGTTCAGTCCTGCAGGTTCAGTCTCATCTTCATGGATTTATCACTGAGTATTTTCCCTGTTACAGGCAACATCGCAACTACTGAGGTTACTGTCCAACAATGAACTCAATCGTATGCTGAGTGACTCAGTTGTGGGGTGGAAAGGTTGACTCTGCTGGCATTTTCTACTGTGTTTACTCAGATGACAAGCAAATTAGGGCTCATAAATTAAAGACACATGCCTTATTAGTTTAGATTTGGGCCTGATCTAATGTGTTTCTATTTTACTGTAACTCACTCACTAGGATGGACCGTCTGTGTATTTCTGTCTCTTGGTCATATTATTTCTGCATGTTATATTTGTTTACATAACAGGGACAATAACAAAATGTTCGGGAAAAAATGGGGAAGTATAAATATATGTACATATATACATGCACATGTCCTACATATACATTCATACATATTTAAAGTAATAAGAATATAAAAACAGAATAAAGGAGGTACTATGCATTCTTAGATTTGAGGACTGAGGCCCATATTTCCAGCAATCTCTGTCATGTACCATACATGCAGTATAAAATGTTCATTTTGCTTGCCAAAGAGTGTTCCAAAAAAAAATGTCAATTGTGCATTGTGTAACCAGAGTCTTTCCAAGTGGTGGTGAGAGGAAACGGCTTCCTCCACGCCAGGAACATCAACCAGGTGCTCTGCAGCTTCAAAATCAACGACACCGTTACAGTCAGTGAGTACACGCCTGCACTTCTGTCTCTTAATGTAACAACGTTTAGATCAGTCTCTTTATCATGTGTCAGTGCTGAATAACTTACTGGAAATATGACAGCCTCATCAGTACACAGTACATGCATGAGTGGATCCTCACCAAAGAAACCTCATCATACATCACATTTTATGGCAAGGAAATGGTCAAATTCAAATGTGCATATATCATCTTCTAAAGGTCATACAGATCAAACACTGGCTGTCTAATGTGTGTTCATAATTTACAATAATACACAGCGATGTAGATCAGACTGAGGAGTCTACTTTGTACCTTCATTGAAATGTTGTCTTTGCTTCCTAGATGAAAAGCCGGCTAGTGTAGAAGACACATTCCTGCTGTGTCCGGCTCCCGTCATCGATGAAGTTGGGAAGTAGGTGCCTCTTTTTGTTATTGATTTCACATTCATCTTTGATCATTTCATTCTTTGCCTCAGACACAGAGAAAAACACATGTATGCATACACGTGTACACGGGCACAGGCCATGAGAAGCCTGCCATACATTAGCTCTTTTTTACAATTCCCCATCCGTGGCCACATTCCTCTTTTTTCTAGATTCCAGTACGGCTTAGCAAAATGTAAGGGGCGCTCTGTAGCCGTGCCAGCACATGCAGTGTGTAAACCCTCCGTGCATCTGTGCTGCTTCTGTCCTGAATTAGAACAGAGCAGTTCAGCTCATTGTTTTTTGGTTTTATCAGCCACTTTACTGTTTTGGTTCAGTCTCACGGCTCTCATCAGTCATTTACAGCTGCAGCTGTCTTGAGTCAATGTTGTGTTTAAAGCTTGTTTGAAGCTTGCCGCCCTTCAGCGGCAAACAAATCAAATATGGCAGCTTTAAGGGCTTTTACTGGTGAATACAACACAGCGTCCAAATGTACCACACAATATAAATACCTGCACTTTTGTGTTATACATTTACTTTTCATGATTCTGGAGAATCCTCGTGCATTTAAGAGCCCAATTCCAGACGACACTGGAGGAAAGGAGGGAGGGATGTAAAAACTAAGACAACGGAGGTTGTTTTGCTCAAAACGTTCACCCCAGAGTCACACCATCAGCTGGGCCGTACTCTCTTTTTAAAGCCCAGACCGTGGTCCAACATCAACAATCCACAAACCTCTTTAACCAAAGTCTTCATGGGAAGAAAGTCCACAGAAGAGACGATTGAGTGGACGCTGGTTAAAGCCTTTCAAACTGCTTGGAGACAAAGAGTCACTTTTAGCTCCTTTTTCACACACTTTCTTGACCTGTAGCGGTATTTGTGTTGGTGATTGCATGATTCCATAATTACGCTACAAATTCCATCATTTGTATTCTCCCGACAGAAGTTACAAATCCGATTTACGGTTAATATTTGCACTGGCAGTGGTGCGGAAAGAGAGCGGATTTGATTTCCACTGCAGGGAGGAGAGATTTAAACGACCTGGACTGATGACTGTGACGCTTTAATCAATACCTCAGCAGAAGGGTCTTAAAGCTGAGGAGGGTACATCGTGTGCCTTCGCCTCCCTTAAATGTCCCATCAAGCCAGTCATCTCCTGCCTTTGTATACATTTTCTGTTCTCTCCTATCCCTAACTTATCTTTTCACCCCTCCCCCTCCCTTCTTCTCTCCACCTCTGCCTTTACTTTCGGTGCCACGGTGGCTTTTTTCTTTTCACCAACTGCTTTGCCTTGCTGGTTGTTTTCCAGCCCCCCTCTTTCTTTCTTTCTGCCCGTCTGTTTCATTTCCCCCTCTATATCTGTCTCCTTATTTGTGTCCGTCACCCAGAAACTTTCTTTCATCCCCTGTCCGTCTCCCACTCTCTTTAAACAGTCTCCCTGTCCAGTTTCGGCTGATCAAAGCCGGGTAGCAGCTTGTCCGGTCTTTCAAGTTTGCGGCCGCGCGTTTGTGTGCAGCTTCACTCTCGACAAGGTGGAAAAACCTTGTGTCTGTGTGCCTGAACCGCTCCATTAATACCCAGACAAATGAAGTTTGTTTTTGACTAATTTGCAGCCGTTTGTATCCCTTTGATACATTACCTTTGATAGCAAATTTGACCAAAAAAAACTTACTCAAAACCCAACTTTTAGCATTGCTGCAATGCTTCCTGGGCTTTTTTTGTTTTTGATTTAGATTTAGAGTTCAGCTATGCTCTCTCTGCCCCTCTGGAACGTGGCATCATGTAAGTTTGGCCAGAAAATAGGAATGCAGGCTACTTAGCGTTTGTCTTTTAAGCCAAGGATTCTTCTAATGAGCAGCAGACGAACTCTAGTGTTTTGTCTCATCTGTCCTATTCAAGTGTGCGTGTGTGTGTGTTCTTGCTTGGACCGCCTGCCGTGTCCGTTTTATTTCCTTGCCTAACAGCTGTCAGACAGAGTGCTCGGCAACTAACATTTCCTCCACTTTATCTCCTCCACATCCTCAACATCCCACTGGTCAGCTTTCTCTGGCTCATTTTCTCTTCATACCATTTTCCTAGTTTCTTTTTAAGGTCCCAGGCTTAATATATCCAGTAAAATAGGTTATTATAGTGGTAGAGCTCCATTGTTGTCCAAAAACTAATGAACCATGTGCCATCATTGCAAAGAACATGGGCCCTGTAGTTTATTGTGTCTCAATTCCACTTTTACCCGCCATAACTACTCACTAAAGAACCAAATCTGTATTAATCCACCACTGAAAATAGTCCCAGGCAAATGCTGTATTAACTCACGTTTGAGTCACTTTTGCTAAAAAATGAAAAACAAAGCGATACATTTCTGACCCAATTTTGAATAATCCTGTCTTCATTATAGCAACACATGTTCTTGAATGCCACAGACGGGGTCGGAGGTCAGAGCGTTTGTGGAGACGGACTACTAAATTATCGGTTCCTTTTCAAGAGATTTGTTGACAATAAGAAAAATAGTGAAGAATACCAGCCTCGTGCTTTTAAACTACAGCTATGAACAGATCAAACTTCCCTACAACAATATTTAGGTTGACTGCTATTCTTTGACATCATACTTAAATCTGAAGGGTGTTTTCCAGCGTTTCTTTAGCTTTAAGACTGTTTTAAAGTTTTAATCTCTTAATGCCCAGCTGTTTGTCATCAGCAAGGTACGTCTGCTGTTGATCATGAACTTCACCCTCAAACCCAGCTTCTCTCTCTCTCTCTCTCTCTCTCTCTCTCTCCCCCCCTCCTTTTTTTTTCAAACCAGAGAGACAGCTCACTGAGTCAGAGTAAAGACACGTTTATCGGTCAAATGGCCTGCTTTCCATCTGCCAGACCTCATTCACATCCACCTTGTCCTGGAACGGAGAAGAACTGGGGTTTTTTTTTTTGGGGGGGGGGGTGAAATGCTTGCCTTTTGATCAACATGTTTTGAAGAGCTGAACGAGAACAGGCTCCAAAGAGGCCACTGCAGGTCACATGCAATTCTCAGAATTGTTTTTCCCCACTCGGAGGAGGAAGGGATTCTTCAGACCATCAACAAAGACTCACGTGGTTCCAAAATAATCCTCACCTACATTTTGTCTACTCCCCCTCCTCCGGTGGAAAACATTTGTATCCGGCTCATTTGGGCTCAGCTTGCTCAATTACAAGTGACACGGACACCGTAAAACAAGAAGTCCCTCGACTCACCAAGCAGCTCATGTGTCGGACACAGTTTTCTGCTAATGTTGTCAGAACTGATCTGAGTCCAGTAAAGTTTGAAGATACAACTGAACTGTCTCTTTGTTCTTCAGCTCACAGTCTTGTGTGTTCTGTGGCTGTTTCCTGTCTCACATTCTCACTTCGATTCGGTGACGGGATTTGGTGTGAAGCCAAGTTCAAATGACATCATCCTGGTTCAAACACACTGAGCTTTAGGAGGAAACGCTTCAGGCTACATGAAGTGCTCCAATCAACGGTTGTTCTATTGTTCCATCCCAACATGAGTTCCTGAGTGTGTGTGCTTGTCTGTTGTTTTGTTTCAGGGTGATTTATCTCCAAGTGAGCATGAACGACGGTCTGTCCTTCATCAGCAGCAACGTGCACGTCACCACCACAGAGTGTGTAAGTGGCTGCCTTTTGTCCCCTGTTCATGCATTTAGCCTCATCAGTCACTCACTCATGTAGATAAAAATTGTATTGCATGTGGTTTCCCTCTGCCTCTGCTGTCCCTTCCAACTTCCTAGAAGTGTGTTGCTTTGCTCTCTGCAGTGAGGTTCCCTTACCCCCTTTACCTCTTTCATCTTCCCCTTTCTCAATTTTGTTATTTTTCCTCTTTTTTTTTTTCGGGACCCAATCCACAGGAGTTTGTAGTAGCGATCTGCCCAAAAAGAGCTCCTCTGAACCCTCAGGAGGCAAAAAGGTTAGGAAAGCAGGTTCATGACTGAGGCTTGTGCAAAGCGTTATTCCCTCAGTTGGAGCGACTCAATGGCGATACTCTGAGACTCTTGGAGAGCCCCAGGTGTGCGAATGAATATAACTGTCAGCGTGAAGCAGGGTGGAGCTTCATTCTCTATAAAAACAAGATTAAACAAGATGCAATTCAAGAAAATTTAAAGCAATTTAATAAAACATATGGAACATATGGACCGGAGCCACCGCAGATTCCCACCCAGCCGAAAAGAAACTCGCTCTCTGAAGCTGTTCTCCCTCGGCCCTTGTGACATCACATCCATGGAAACACGATGAATTCAAACGGCTGTGCTGTGGTTCGTGATATACAGAGCTCAATTAGAGCGTAGCAATTAGCTGCTTCTCGCCACTAAACTAAACCACGCAGGCTGAAGTCGCAGGCTTGAGGGGACACGACGAGTCGGTGAAGTTGTGATGGGGGTCGGCCTTGTGCAACAAACAATGCGAGCCCCTCCCCAAAGTCTCCCAAAGCGCCACAGCTTTAGCCTTTGTAGTTAGTGCACAAAATGTGCCCGTATAGCATGATAAAACACACTCGTGTGTGTGCAGATGTGGTCACTGTTTGCGGTCCGCTGAACGCTGTTGCGTCACAAACTCTGCTCGTCGTCTGTCGAGAGTCAAAGAAAACTTGCTGATTTGGGAAATTTCTGAGAGATGATGACTTAGTGACTTCTCTACGACGGACCCCACTGCCGATCAGATAAATCCCCCCCGCCCTCGTCCTTGCCGCAAGACAGATAGGGGAAAGTCTATCCACATGTGATCCTCATCTGTGGTCTGTAATGGGAGCCACGTTTGGCTCAAAGTGAGCAAAGCAACTGATGGATTCCTTCAGCGATCACACAGCGTACACTTACCACTGTCGTAGAGGAGAAAAACAAGAAACGTGAATATTTACACTGGCAGAAGTGATGGAGAAAGCACTAGGACTATTACAACATCCTCCTGCAACTCGAGTTTCATTCCCACTACTCTGGTGCTCCTTTTATAATTATTGTATATTATCTTACTTTAACAAGTTGTTCTCTTCCCTCTTCTGCTACTCTGGTACGAGCAGTGCAGGGAAGTCTGCTCCACACGGTTGTAGTTCAAAATCCCCATCAGGCACGCTGGCGGAGGAAGTGGTGCTGTAACGTTCTGATGTCGCATGTGTTTTCCTCTCCAGTTCGACGGCACCATCCTCCTGATCACGCTGCTGGTGTTGTTCCTGCTGCTGGCCCTGCTCTTCATGTGGTGGTTCTGGCCTCTCTGCTGCACAGTGGTGAGAAAACGTAAACTACGCTCAGGAAGTGGTCGATTTTGAGAAGAAAAAAAACACTTAAATTACAGTTATCCAGAGCTTCAAAGAGGTTTGCCTGGACTCCAAAGGGGGCATTAAGCAGCTTAGGGGGCCCTTACAAAAACAACACACGGACCTTTAGGAGGTCCTCTACTCATCGATGTCATATCTCTTTTTGTTCCACAGGTGATCAAAGAACCGCCTCCTCCACCTCCTCCTGAGCCTGTGAGTAAAAAGACACACACACACACACATATATACCCACCAGGTCTAATAGAGAATGTGTGTCTGATACGTATAGTATAGTATAAAAAAGCTACAATGAATTAAACAAATAAAAATGTTGTAGAGTTGATTGATTTGAGACCTAGCGTTGCAAAAGTGCGTTAGCTAAGGCGGTCTCAAACGTCAGTTGCCAGATCTCATGAGAGTTTTGTTGCTGAGACAGAGAAAGATCATTTACTCCAGATTTGTCTGTCTGAAACAAATTTTGTGTGAGAAAGTTCGAGAGATATGTGGCTCGTGAATATGGGTCCAGTATTTACTTTGGTGACCGTGGACCTAAGGAATGGGTCATAATCCATGTTCATGTTCATTTCTCCCATTGGAGTTAATAGGGACCTGCCCATAGTCTCGTAAAGGTAAAAAAAAAAAAGCCACGTGACACAGATATAGAAAGCTGACTCTCAGTGAACCGTCTCCAGCCTCCGAATCTGTGTGTTAAAAAGTATATAAGAGAGGAAATAAGTCCGTTTTTGTGTAATTATTCGTGATTTAGGAGAGTTCAGATGATGAAGACGGCCTGCCCAAGAAGAAATGGCCCACTGTGGATGCCTCTTATTACGGAGGAAGAGGAATCGGAGGAATCAAGAGGATGGAGGTGACAAGATGACCAAAATGCGTGACACTAACAATCATGATTGAATCTACAACTCAAAACAACAGAGTGGAAGCAGACCACTGTAGATGACTTTGCCTTCTTCTGTTGGTGTGTGTATTCATGTACTGTGTGCTGTCTGTAGGTGCGTTGGGGAGGGAAGGGCTCGACCGAGGAGGGGGCTAAGCTGGAGAAGCCGAAGAACGCCGTGGTGAAAATGCCGGAGCAGGAGTACGAGCCCTTCGAGCCCAAACCCAAGAAACCTCACAACAAGAAGGCGCCTCAGGACCGGAAGTGGTACACACCTATCCGGGTAAACGCACACTCAGTTTCAGACTTATCAAGCAGAAGAGCCACTCAGCCGTCCTGTAACAAAATGTCTGCTTTTCAGAAACACAAAAATCCTGCCTCACTTATAGTTTGACCACTGCCCGTTTCAAATAACTGCAGGCAGCAGAACTTTCTCCGCCCGCAGAGACGCCTGAACTCCTTCAACCAACGTTAAAACATGAAAAGCACCACGAGTGGGGCTGCAAAGTTTTCACAAGACAGCGGGGAGGAATAAAGCCTGTTCTGGTCATATTTGTGTATAATTAGTTGCATAAGCACAACATTCTCCACCTATCAATGTGCACACATAGCCCAAGTGATATAACGTATTCTCCAGACAGAGAGACATTATTAAAACTGGGCGTCAGTGCTGTTGGTGCTTTAATCCTTCACTACAATGCAGCTCTGTGTAGCAACACTGGCCTTTCATACAGTAGCCACGCTGACTGTTATCTGTAGACACTGCTACCTTACAGCTGTATGATGACACAGGCCTACAAACACCACTGCAGTGATTCACAGGGGAATTTGACACCGCTCATACACCACAGTCAGTGAAGGAAGAAGGTGAATTCATACACTGACTAGTCACTGTGTGTTGGGTGTAGTTGGCCCCTACATATGAAGATAACAGACAAAACCGCACAGACATGGAATAGGGAAACAAACAAGTTAGTTTATTCCCAATACTCAATACTATTGTGCTGTAAACAAAATACATTACATTGCAATTACAGTCCTCTAACTACTTACTCTCCAAAGGTGACCTCCATTGTTGTGCAAACCGAAGAGCAAACCTATAAATCCTATTTCTAGTGTTCCTGCTATGATTTCTAAGCAATCGAATTGGTTACAGGGTTTTTTTTGATTGCAGTAATTGAATATGTGTGTTTTTGAATTTCATACTTAGTGTAAAGCAGACAATGTACTCAATGTTTATCATACCTGGTCAATAGATGAGGCTATATGAGTTTGTGCTTTTTAATAACTATGTCACAATGTCTTGACAATAGCTAAAAAAGATGTAGTTATTTCTAGGTAGTTTAAGATATTCACTTGCTTCTTCTCAAGCACGTGCCACTGAGTGCACTGTCTTGGTCCAATCAAATGACAGCAGGCGCTTCCACCTTAATGTTCGGAAGTATAGAATCTAAACAAACTGTTTTGTCCTTTTCCTCCCTGGCAGACCGTTGCAGTAGTGATGACTGTTAACAGTTAACTGCTTGATTTGTGGCAGCGGAGGAATTGATTGACGGGGAATTAAGGATCATGTCTAAAGTTAAGCAGACATGAACCAAAATATGGCGAAGTGACTAATCAGCACAGTTTCAACCAGAGAGGAAGGAACTAATCAGCAGAATCAGCTGCTGTAGTGTTTGTTTGGGATTCAAACCTGCAGACTCTCGGCTTGACGGCGCACTGCTGAGGACCACAGACCAAATGTCCGCTGATACACTAGAAACCGTTTTATTGGGATTTGATTACGTCACGGATTGTGTGCGAGGGTTTCGGGGTCCAGGTGTGGCCAGCTGTTAAACCACTCCCCTCTGTCCTGTTCAGGGTAAACTGGATGCTATCTGGGCTCTGTTTCGCCGCGGGTACGACCAGGTCTCCCTGATGAGACCCCAGCCCGGGGATCATGTGAGTAGCTCAGCGGTATTTCATTTCATCAAATGCTTTTACACACACACACACACTCGCATTCACTTCCTCTGTTCCTTCACGTTCTGCTTCAAGTTCATCCCTCCTGCAGTGTTTTATACCTCTGATGACCCATATTTTTCCCCTTTCTTTCCTTTCTTTTTTCTTGAGTTTGTTGGGTAAATTAAATAAAAAATATATTTCTTATCTTTTGGCTCATAATAAGGGAGATGCCCGGACTCATATTTCAATCTATGGTGCTAAGCTACTTAGCTGTTTTTTTTTATGTAACCTGAAAACAATGATTGAAAGTAACGGTGGGTGAGGTCACTACTTTAAGTGCTAATAATCCATCCTTGGGTAAAAAAGTTTATCTTAGATGGATAAAAATAAAAAAAAACAGCATTATGTTCCAAACTCGCTTAGTTTTAAAAGTCTTCTAGTGTATCTACGGTCTCAAAATGCTCCAGTCATCTGAACCCTTTATTCATCCCGTTCCCTCTTCCTCCATCTGTCTCGCTAACACCTCAGCTGGCTCGTCTCCATCCCGTTGAGCCGACGCGCCTGCTTCACATTAGACGCCATAAATCGGATAAAAAAGCAGAACCACAGCTCGCAACCAGGCACATCCTTGTAGCTCAATGGGAGTGTTTTCTGACGGGTTCGTGCCTATGAGATGGTCAAAAATCCCCCCCATCTCCTCATATCAGCCACATGGGTTAGTTTTAATGCCTGTAGCCTCTGTGTTAAAAAACTCCCCAGATAAGAGTTTGGTTTGAATGTGGAGACAAGACGGGAGGTCACTGAGTGCACACAGCTCTCTAGGGATGTTTAAATCCCTCTGACACATTCAGAAAAGACAGTTCATGTTTTAATGTGTTCTGGAGATTCTTTATAATTTCCAACTTCACTGGTTTTGATGGGCACTTTGTAATTCAGTGGTACATATAAATGAGGAGTATAAATTCGGCTGCTTGGTTTGTAGACGCGCTAGCGGCGTGTTTATTTAGCAAATGATGCTAAAGCCTAATCTGCATGGTCTGCATGGTTCGGCATGGTTCGGCACGGCTCTACTCAACTCGCTTGGAATCGTTGTTTTTGGGGTTTTCTATGAGCAAAAGTTGTGGATAGAACCCGGTACTTCTTTGGTACCACCTTTGGTCAAAGTTCCAAGCGAGCGGAGCCACTACGAGAAGACGGAGTTGAAACGCTCTGACCACGGATTCGTCAGAGAGGATCGTCATCAGCAGCCGCAAGTGTTTTTTATTCGATTTATTTTTAAATGGCAGCCCTTAAAACTACGGTTTAAGGGCTGCCACTCCTGTTTGGTCGCTGTTTAAAGGATCCATCGAGTGTTGTTTAGGATGATTTCACCTCAGTATGGCGGCTGGCTAACAATCCCGCCTACAGGTAACCATCTAGCGTGGAAAAGACATTTTAAAAAGAGCCGGTAACTAAAGGGAGTTGAATCGAGCTGAAATGAGGCATAACGCACTAAAATTAGATCGTGAACAGGGTTAACTTTATGCCTGTTAAACATCAGCATGTTGGCATTATCAATGTGGGCATGTTAGCATGCTGACTTTAGCCTCGCAGAGCTGCTAGCGTGGCTGTAGACTCAGTCTGCAATAACGCGGTTCTCACTTCTTCATCCGCTCCTCTTCTCTTCCTCCCGTTTTCACTCTTTCCTGCCCTTCCCCAATCTGTTCTTCACCTTTTCTCTCCCTGCTCTCCACAGCCGTCTCTCCCGCTGATCAGGCCCCGTCCCCAGCACAAGTTAAAATCGTGCCTTGTTAGCAGAAGATTTCCAGTGATTTCTTTTTTTTTCTTTTATTATTATTTTATGGGAATTCCACATTTAAGAGTGTTTTCTTCGCACTGAAACGGGAACAGAGACAGAATTTGCTTTTAGCTTTCTTTGAAACAAATGAGATAGAAAACAATGACCGTTACAGCTCACGATTACATCTTCACCAAAGCAGATTGGCAGTCAGATAAAAAGAGATTTGGGATTGGATTTTCTTAGTCAACAAAATGTTCTCTTATCCAGAGAAGCTTTTAGGGATGTCTGCATGTGTAAGCTCTGCATGACGCAACGCTTACTCTCTTTCCACTCAAATGATGTCGCCTCCTCAAGTCATTTGCGGTTTCTAACGATGCGGTAGAAACATCTCCCAGGCCAGCAGGCTGGCTCACTTCCAGGTACTGTAATGTTTTATTTCAAGGCCAAAGTGGAGTGGAAACAAGCATGGGACCCTTTTTGTGTTACCTTTGGTGTTAAATTACCTGCCGCGGTCCCACCCTGTAACGGACCTTTTAGAGCAAAGTCTCACACTCCAAAGCTGGCAGACCTTCAAATGCAGTGGCGGGCCGTCAGTGCCTGCAAGGCCTTCTCTGCTGGCCTAAACAGAATCACAAAGCTATATCTATTTTATAATTTAATAATTTTTCTTAAATACACTACATGTATTAAAATTTATAAAAATATTTTTCCCATTATCTTATTTTCTCATTGCACAGCTACTATCTTCCTCAGTTGCTCTGCTTCCAGTGCAGCTTGTGTTAAGTAGAGCTTTTATCCAATCAGATTTCACCTCTGTGTCTCTAGGTAAGAAGAGAGACCCAGGCCTGCAGACGGAGGCCTGCATCCATTTGCAGTTTAAGTGAATGGGGACGATATTGTTGATTGTCATAGTGTTCAACCAATCAGATCTTTAGTTTGACATGTTGGGCATATTCTTTGACATGTCAGAGCCTGCTCTCCGGCCTATAATGACGTCAGCATTAGTGCAGCTCAGTGTCTGCCGCAAGGTGCAGAGTGCGCTGTGATTGGTCAGTGGGCGAGCACGTGACTATTGTGAAACGACGCTTAACAGCAGAGGCATGTCGGGTAGCAAATCACATCACGTGATGCAGCTCAGCCAATCAAATATGGGCATTCTGCCTGAGTGAGATGCACCACGACACAGGGGACTGAGACGAGAAAGACACTGAAGAGCAGTACGTACAATGTTCAAGTTGTGAAAGTAAAATCATAAGACGATCTCTTTGGGCCATGACTTGTCATTAAGGAATGATGGTGGGTCCCACAGCCAGACCAGCTGAGAACCTCTGTCCTCCATGAGCGCAGAAAACATAATATTTTCCTGAATATAAGCTTCTGCATTTTCCAGATGCTCTAGTACTATTCAAACATATTGCAAGTCTCGTACCGAACGTTACGTACATAGTTAGTCTTAGAAACTGATAATATCTGTGGCGCCATCATGTGGTTATAAGGTGGTATTTCAGCTGCAGGACAACAGTGAAGGCCTAGGTATAAAATGCACGGCCCGCCACTGCTCAAATGAACAGGAATGCTCGCTCTGTACACGAGGCCGAGTTGACCGATTCTTCATCGGTCGTTCTGTTGCCGTACTGCGTTTTTCATTGCCATGCCAGCAGCTGACTGTCGCCCTTGACACCGGCCCGGCTACAGTACTGCATCGTGTAGTAATGAAGTTAGTTCTTGCTGATGAATCCAATGTCAAGAAAACAATTGATCTAATACTGTTCATATACTGTAACGATTACACACACACACTTTTTCTTTCTTCCAGCAATGAACTCAACAACCCCTCCTCTTGTTTGCTCAGTATAGGCTCAGCATGATTCAGAGCGGAGGGGTTTCGTCTGTGTGTGTGTGTGTGTGTGTGTGCGTGTGTGTGTGTGTGTGTGTGTGTGTGTGTGTGTGTGTGAGGCCTAGAGAGTCTCATGGTTTGGCTCACATAGAAAAGTTAGTCACATAGTTTTGTGCTTTTGTGCATTTAGCTTGCGTGTGTGTGTGTGTGTGTTTGTGGGTGTGTACACATTGACAGGAGTTAGCCATTATGAGAGTGTGTTTGTGTGTGTGTATGTGTGTGTGTGTGTGTGTCACCAAACCACATTCATTACACTGACGTCAGAGAGTACAGTATGAGGTAGAGCTAGTCCACAATCAAGTCTGTCTCTCTCTGTCTCTCTCTCTCTCTCTGTCTGTCTGTCTGTCTGTGTGTGTCTCTCTCTCTCTCTCTCTCTCTCTCTCTCTCTCTCTCTCTCTCTCTCTCTCTCTCATAAACACAACCCTCCCCTGGGAATTATATAGCTGGCTAAAGGACATGAGGTAATACCTAGCGAATGCCAGGGCTGTCTCCACCAACCGACCATATCTCTCACACACACACACACACACACACGTTTTGCCCAGGCCTAGACAATTTTATGACCTTGGTAAGACTGTAGACGGTGGAGGAGGTCAGTGAGGAAGAACAAGCCAGTTTAATCCAGGAAAATGTTCATAGATTCAAACTGCAGCTGGGCGCTAACAGAACAACGTACATGAAGCTAGGTTTTGGGGCATTTGTTTTATATGCCCTTTACATGCAATTTAACATTTCTAACATTTCATTGCATTCTCTCAGTATCACCTGCAATGAGGCTTACACGCATTTAAAGGTTGAAAAGGAAAAGGTGACGGCAACACCTGGGAGTCACTTGCTTACATTATCTAAGGAAAAGCTCGACACATGCCACTCTCATATCTGTATACGCTAAAACACGTAGCCACCACCACCAGCCAGTTAGCTTAGCCTAGCATTAGTCACCAGGTGAAAAAGAAAAAAAAACTGATTATTCGTTCGTTTCTCAATAAAGCCTGCCAGGGATGGAGCCGAAGCGCAGCTGCAGTTTAGATAATTTGTGCATGTTGCCCAAAGAAAGCAGCCTCTACTCATCTCCTCTCCGTGGGTATTTCCATGAGGCAAGAAAACAGTTTAAAGAATTTGAGAACATCCTCATCCAGGCGTGGTGACAGACCAGAAACTGGTGGTCCTTTGTGCCTTTACGTGACCATCCGTATGTGTTAGAGAGGAGTGTGCGGTAGATCTGGAGATGTTCAGCCAAATGGAAGAGGACAATAGTGGTTGGGGGGTGATCTGCTGTAGCTCAACAGTTAGTTCGTGCTTCTTCTCCATAGACATTTCCGTGTACGTATAAAGCTTATAATAAAGACACAGGTGCGAGAGGGTTTTTTGTTGCTGTACTCATTCCACACAGCTTCATGAGTGACATCAATTTCCCCCATTTTCCACTGAATAAAACCAAGGTCCTCTGGCTCCAATCACTGGTTATTAGCAGATTAACATGACTTCACTCCACTCTGGCTGCTAACCGCATTGCAACTCCGGAGCGAGTTGAGTTACTATGGCGACCTCTGGGAACTCTGGTGAAGCTTGTGGTTCGTGTAATATTTTACGAGCCACTCAGGAGTGAAACCAATTCATTTGTTTTACACTCTGATAAGTCAAACTTACACTGTTAACATTTTTACAACTTGACTGCTACCTTTTGTGTGGGGGCGACAAAGCGGGGATTTGAGTGTAATCTGGAACACCAGCTGGCCATGCACACACACACACACACACAGTCCCACAGACACCTACACACACACACAGAGCAATGACTGTACCATGGTCATGTGGTCCACTGATGTCACTGCCTTATTCGCCCAGATGTGCTTCAGATTAGACACCTGTGTGTGTGTGTGTGTGTGTGTGTGTGTGTGTGTGTGTGTGCGTGTGTGCGCAATTTGACTAAAACTGTTTTTAAATCCAACCTATGATGTCACACATATATACGTTATGTACTTTCAACTTCTATTGTTTTATTTGCAATCCCTTTTAAATCCCCAACTGAGTCAGAAAATGTTCATGTATGTTTTATATATTATCATTGGAACCCTACCACAGTCTACAGCCATGCTAGCACAGCTCTGTAAGGCTGTAGGCACAGCTGTGCTTTGAGCTGAACGCTAATGTTACCATGTTAACATAACACGATAACAATGCTGTATTGTCATCATGTTCTCATTATATTTAAGTGTGTTAGCATGCTAACATTTGCTAATTAGCACTAAATACAAAGTGCAGCTGAGGCTGAGAAGAATGTCATACGTTTTGCAGGTAATTACTCATAAACCAAAGCACATAACATATTATATTTTGGACCTGACGGTTGCCCTAGATGAAAAGTCAGGGGATCACCAAAATCTGTGGACTTCAACCTCTGGAGACCATGAATGTCTGTATATAAATTCATGGCAATCCATCCAATAGTTGAGATATTTCACTTTGGGCTGACGTTGTGGACCAACCGGTAGATCGATTCACCCACTAAAAACCAGAGCCACTAAAAACTAAATCAAATTGATTGCAGATTTGACCTCAAACTTTTTTTTAACCTCCTTGCTTCCCTTCAGGGTCGATGCATCAACTTCACGAGAGTGAAAGAAGAGTCAGCGGCAGCCAAGGCCCCACCTCGCACCCCGATCCACACACCCTCGCCCCCGCCACCGGAGACCGCCTCCCCGTCTCCGACCGCCGCCAGCCCTCCCGCCAGATCACCCCCTTCAGGCCAAGTACCCCCGGGACC